>NW_006159579.1:1243530-1270501 GCF_000334495.1 Tupaia belangeri chinensis | reverse complement strand
TGCCAAGCACAGGCGCCCTGTAACAACAAACTCTGGGTGCGGGGGTGGGGGAGGTGGGGGGGATGGGGGGCCCATAAAGTATGTGATAACTAAGGAGCAATCAGGTGGCCAAGAGGGAGGCCTGAGGGGACATAAATCCTTCCCTACAGTACATTCCTCAAGCCAAGGACTCCCTTAGCCCTACCAGCAGTTTCAGAACACTGCTACTGCTCCACCCCTCATAAACATAAAATAGGTTTTTCCAACTCAACATGTTAAAAGTCTCTTTTGGAATAGCTGCTGACCTTCTCTGAGGTATTACTAATTTCCACATTAATAACAGCTGCTCTAATGATGACAAGGATATTAACAGAATTATTATTTTACCAATTAATATAATAGCAAGACATTCTTGCCCTGCCAGGTATGGCATGAACCATGGGCAACAGGTTCTGATGTGCTGGCTAAGAGCCATCTGAGGACACTATTAAAACAGTATGTTTCAGTGTCTTCTCTCCTCCTAGACTGTGAGCTACTTACTCAATAGCAGGGCTCACAACCTATTTCAACTCAGCAACCCTCACTGCCTTTCAGAAAAGGCATCAGCCAGGAGGAGGTGTGCAGGGACTACCTACTGAGCGGAATTCAGTTGAGCCAGGTGTACTACCACTCCCTTTCCCACCCACTTTCTGATCAGTGCTTTTTAAAAGACAAACAGGCTGCACAAATGCTAAATCCAGAGAGAGGCTGGGGAGAGACAGAAAGGATATATCTTTGCAGGGGCCCAATCAACCCAGCCTTTAGAGAAGGCTGTTTGTACATACATGATTATTATAATTTATTAGTTGACTATGTGGTAGGTGTACTGCTAAGTATTTCACTTCTCATCCTGTGAGGTAAAAATTAGGTCAAGGTCACAATGGCCTTTTTAAGAGATTGACACTAGAGTCAGACTATCTGGGTTCAAATCCTAGTTCTGTCATGTGTCAGCTATCTGATCATTTAATTATTTAACCTTTCTGTGTCTTAGTTTTCTATTTAAAATGGGAATAATGTTACAGAACTTTGGCCACAAGGTGGCTGTGAGAATTCATTGAGATAATATACCTGCAAATTAAGTACTCAGGAATTTTCTAAATTAACATGGTATTATTATTATTGCCCCCATTTAATAGATGGCTTTATATATCGTCCTCTTAACAGTGAGTTAGGTTAAGAAAGAGGGTCTATCCACTCAGCTCCACTAAGGCTCGAAGCGCATCACGGCCCCCCCAAGGCACCCAGCACGCACCTCCTTTTGCAGCCAAGATGCCGAAGAGGAAGTTCAGCTCAGCTGAGGGGGGCGGCCAAGGAAGTGGCCAAGAGGAGATTGGCAAAGTTGCTGGCTAAACCTGGTCCTGCAAAAGTGGAGATGAAGCCAAAAAGGCAGCAGGGAAGGATAAATCTTCAGATAAGAGTGCAAACAAAAGGGAGAGGGGGAGGAGCAAAGGGAAAATAGGCTGAAGTGGCCAACTGAAACACTAAAAAAGATTTACCTGCAGAAAATGGAGAAACTAAAAATGAGGAGAGTTCACCCTCTGATAAAGTTGGTGAGAAAGAGGTCAAGTCTGAATAATGTCACATACTATGTCTTATCAATGGTCTTTGTCTCCCTTCTTGTACAATCCAGAGGAATATTTTCATCAACTATTTTGTAAATGCAAGTTTTTTAGTAACTCTAGAAACTTTTTTTTCTTTTTTTGGAGAGGTTTTTGCTATAGGGTGCGTGCGCTTGCCAGAAAAACAGAGAGAGACAGACAGAAAGCGAGAAATTATCCTCGTCCCCCCCTCCCCCCCGGAAGATGGCCACGCCACAATCCCTTCTCCTCCATTTTCCTTTCAGAATCTTGGGCATACAGGCACACACGCCTGGCATGAGTTTAAGCCACCGGGTCCGGGACTCAAAGTGCGGTCAACTACATGGGAGTCCAGAGACATAGACATTACGCTAACTGCTGGTCCCTCTAGAAACATTTTTAAGAAGGAAGAAATCCCACCTCATCTCATTTTTTATGTGTAAATGCTTTTTAAGAGGTAAAATCATTTACTGATTGTTTATATTTTCGAACAACCAGAAAATAGTGGGATACTGACTTATACATAAGCATACTAAATGGCAGTTTTGAGTCACAGTCATGCATTTAATGTGTCTTGAAAATTTTACATTACTTCCATTATGTTTTTTTAGTAGTTTTCTTTTCTAAGGAAAACCACTCTTTGTTGCTCTCCCTGTCAGAATAGTCTGCACTCTGTAACATCTTTGGTTGTGGTAGTCCAGTTTTCCTAATAATTTTGTTAATGTGCCATGAAAGATTGGAAATTTGAGTATGTAGTGTGTATGATACTAAATTGTGATTTGGTGGGGCTTATGTAACAGCTTTCAACATCTTAAGACAGTGGTACCCGATATCCTCTTAAGGAAAATCTGCCTACAAATTTAAAGCTGGAATGTCACTGTAGTAACAACTTAAAAAGAATCACGATACTTGGCTTTTTAAATTTTTGGTACACAAGAATTGGGTAGAAAGAGATTGCTTCATCAATAGTGCAGAACTGGAACCAATTTCTGATTTGGTGATGGAGGCTGAGGCCAATAAAGGAGCTTTCTGAGTACAAATCTGCTGATGTGATAGCCCTGATGAAAATTAAGTGGCATATCCAGCGACTCCCTCATTGGGACCCTCATAATCTCTAAAGACCTCTGTTACAACAGCTACTGTACTTCAGTATTCCCACTTCTGTCTCTCTCCTTTAAGAGACTGAAATCCTCGAAGGCAAACACTATTTGATTAATCTTAGCAATTCCAGCACTACCCTGACAACAAGTATATACTCAGTGAATTTCTGCTAGCAAGTGAAAGACTCCTAGTGAGTGGTTTCCCAGAGTTTCTGATGTGGCAGTTCCTTAAAGTGAACTATATAGCTGGTGTCTATGATGAGCCCAAGTTCCCCACCCCTCAGTACCACAGGATAGGCAAGACAGTGATGAGAGAGAAAACAAAGGAGGGGCAGAGCATGGAGCCAGGGGTCGCTAGGAGTATTTGTTCAAATACTATAGGGAGTATAGGCAACAAGATGTTGAGTCTGTAGCCCAGAAGACTGTTAAATCCTGGCTTTCTGCAGTGAGAAAAATATATGAAGTCTTCGCCAAGCAGAGAGCAGCAAAGACAAGAAACACCATCCTTGTCA
Source organism: Tupaia belangeri chinensis (assembly GCF_000334495.1). NCBI lineage: Eukaryota > Metazoa > Chordata > Mammalia > Scandentia > Tupaiidae > Tupaia > Tupaia belangeri. Next base: position 1,267,294 of record NW_006159579.1, on the reverse strand, counting down.
GCAATCAACACAGTAAAGGAGACCCAGCTCTCCCTCTATGTACTATCTGGTGACTCTGAGATGAGTGTAACCATTGGGCTCCACCATGCTGACATGCTGATTTAACTGAAAGAATACTGTACAAAATATTAGCGACCTAAAGTCCATTCTTGATAATGTATTAATTTTTTTAATGAAACAAACTGATAGTAAGAATAAAAAATTTTTAAATTTGTTATTCTAAAGCACATGTGCTTGGCTGAAAAAGAGAGCCAGAGAGAAAGGGGAAGAATGAGAAAGCACCACCCAGGCAAGAGGTCCATGCCAGAATCCTTTCTTTTCCATTCTCCTCTTGGGATTTGGGCATGCACATACATATACCCAGCATGTTTTTCAAGCTACTGGGTCCCGGATTTGTATCACGATGTTGGCCATGTAGTATTCTAGCTGCCTTGACCACCATCTCACCTGCTGGCATTCACAATGTATTGATTTTTAAATTAATAAATATTTCTTGGGGGCCAGCAGGTGGCATGGCAATTGGGGCACTAGACTCCCACATGGCTGACCGCAGTTTGACTCTCTGACCTGGCGAACAGCTTTCTTACTTACTTTCTCTCTCTCTCTCTCGTCAAACTGAAAAAGTGATAGTAATAATAAATAAAATAATTCTTTAAAATTATAGAAAAATTATATTTCTAGAACACCTACTATGGGTCAAGCTTGCCCTAGGCACATGCTGTACAACAAAGAACCTATTACTAACTTGCTATCAGACCTTAGATAAGTCACTATCCATTCTCCAAGCTGTAATGTCCTCAACTGATACATGGAAGATAAACTTTATGTCATAGGATTGTTTTTAGTATCAGATGTCCTTTGATGAGTTTACTATATAATCCTGCAAATGTGAAGGTGGTATTTTTGCTACATAGAACTTAACTAGAAGACTTAGTAAAATGCATGGAAAGCCCCCACCAAATGCTATAGACAACTCCTTTTGCCAGGGTCTAGACAGAAATCCACCAACACATTCCTACCTACTGAATTTTGTGGTGGAGATGGTTATGGGAGGGCAGAAGTTTAATACATTCTGTTCAAGCTTCTCTCAGGATATTTTCCTTAATTACTGCTTTCAGAGTGGTTTTTATTGGCAGCTGCTACGTGGGGCTCCTACATGAGTCCCTGGATGCAATTTAAACTTCTTACAGCAAGAAGAGCAGAGTTCATTCGACTTTGTGGGTTAGAAGCAATTTTCCAGACACTGGGCTAACTACTTGACCCCTGGTCTTTCAACTCTTTGGAAATACTTGTTGGTCATTAAGCCTGTTATTTTCTCATTTCCTTACTTACTGAGATAAACACATCAAAACAGAAAGCTTGACACTCTAACAATGCTCTCTGATTAGAAGTTTACAGAATGCTCTTTAATTTTAGGATCTGATGACTAGAATAGAAGAATGGTGGAGTATAGACAATGGTGTGGCCCCAGAGTGAGTCAGGCTCCCTGAGCTTTACGCTTAGTTTAACTGTGGGTTGGCACCATAAACTTGGTTACAGACCTTACTTGCTTCATCTAAAAGATGGAGGAACTGGATCAGAAGAGAGTTACAAGAATTCTTCCATGGAAGACCAGTGCTCCTTAAGATAGTAATGAGAGGGGACCAGCAGATAGCATAATGGTTACATCAATGAACTCCCACTTAGTCAACTGCGGTTCGAGTCCCAGACCTGGTGGCTTGAAACTCATGCTGGGTACATGTATGTGTGTGTGCCTAAAGTCCTGAGAAGAGAATGGAGGAGAAAGGACTGTGGCATGGCCATCCCCTCTGGGGATGGCTTTCTATCTGTCTCTCTCACTTTCTATCTCTGTCTCTCCAGCAAGGATATGCTCCCTATACCAAAAATCTCTCTTAAAAAAAAAAAAAAAAAGATGTTACTGGGAGTTACTCAAAAAGGGGCTCCAAGGTAAAATAAGAATAGGAGACTTGGCATACTCTACCCCCCCCCCAACCCCATAAAGGCTCCAAAAAGTCAACTGTAAAGAAATGAACTTAACATTATTTGATATGACTTTTCCCAAATTATTAACATCTCTTCTAGGGATGACACAGTTTGAGAAAGACACATTGGGACAGATCTCTAGGCTCTCTAATCAGCTCCAACCTACTGTGATTGGAATCAGAAGTACTGAGCTAGTGCCTGGAGCATGACTGCTTCCCTCTAATCCAGTTCTCTTAACCCAGAGAGGCACTTAATGACACTCTGGTTAATAAGAATTTATTATATGTAGTTCATTTTACTAAGAGTATCAATTTTTGGGGGGCCGCCAAGTGGCATGGTGGTTAAAGGCGCTGGACTCCCACATACCCAACCACGGTTCAAGTCTCGGACCTGGCGGCTTGCTTTCTCACTTCTTCTCTCTCTCTCTCTGATCAAACTGGAAAATAATAATGATAATAATAATAAATAAAGTTAAATAAAATAATTCTTTAAAAAAAAGAGTATCAATTTTTGAAGACTAGGAATACAAAACACTTAAAACACAGATGAGAAATTTGTAGTTGCTGAACTGTTAATACTTTTTCTACACTGTGCCAGCATTTTTTATCATTATATCATTTAATCCTTAGACAACCATGAGAGCTAGCACTGGTTTTCAAACCTGGGACTAAGTGTCTCCCAAATCTTAGTTCTGTTTTGGCCTCTGCTACTGTGATTATCAAAAGGTCACTAACCTGGGGCCAGCAGTTGGTGTAGTGGCTGTGTCACTGGACTTCCATGTAATTGACCGCGGTTCAAATCCTGGGCCCGGTGGCTTAAACTCACACCAGGAACGTGTGCATGTATGCCCAAGATCCTGAGAGGAGAATGGAGGAGAAGGGGTTGCAGTGTAGCCAACCCCCTGCAGGATGATTTCTCGCTTTCTGTCTCTGTCTTTCTGGTGAGCACACGCACCCTATAGCAAAAACCTCTCAAAGAAAAAAAAAGTCACTAACCCTCCTGAATACTCTCTGGGCCTTAGTCTCCTCCACTATCAAGTGGAAATAATCCTTGACATTGCTTCCACCAGTTGCTCTATGGCTGAGAGGCACTGACAAGTATGAAAGGACTCTGTGATGTATAAATATATGAATATCAAGGAACTATTGAAACATCATAAATAAATCTTTTTTTTTTTTTTAAAGAGAGATTTTGCTATAGGGTGCATGCGTTCATGGGAGACATAAAGAGAAACAGAAAGCAAGAAACCAGTCCCTAGGGGGGACAGCCATGTTGCAATCCCCTCTTCTCCATTCTCCTCTCAGGATTTTGGGCACACACGCACACACACCCAGCCTGAGTTTCAAAGCTCCAGGTCCCTGACTCAAACTGTGGTTAACCATGTGGGAGTCCAGTGATATAACTGCTATGCCATCTGCATGTCCCCATAAATAAATCTTGTCATTTCCTTTCATGATTTGTAAGTATTAGAGGCTTTTGTAAGGTCCCTAGTCACCCCTCCTAAATAGTGATCCTTACTATTTTCTAGTAGGTTATTGGGAAAGTATCATGATATATTTTTATATGTTTTTTAATGCTAAAATGCATCATGACTTTCCCAACGACCCCGTATTTAGGATTTTTGGTAACCAGGAAAACATGTCCATTTCCATCAGTATTGATTATTCTTAGGGCTGTTTGGCAGAGTCACGTAAGAAGTCAATCTGCTTCTTAAGGAGACAGGAGTGAAAACAGCAAAGTAGGTGGGAGTCTAACAAGAGGCCTGTAGCCAGGATTTATCCAGACAAATGAGACCCCTTAACCTCGATTTGGAACATGACTGGGCAACAGGTCCAATGAGTCTTCTCGGACAGCTTGTCTTTGTATAAGGCTTGTCCAGAAGACCAACAAGTACATGAGGTGGGGAGGGGGTGGTGGATGCAGAGGTTGGTTATTAAAGATGGAACACGTTGGTTGGCAACTGACTTTGCTCTGGGAAAGAAGATATGTTGGCAGGAGTCTAGGCACAGAAACAGCAGTAGTTGGGAATAGGACTCTCTATTGATGCTTTATCTATGCCTGAGATCACACCCTCATGATCCACATTTCTGTGGCAATCTGCTCCCTCTAGCTTCTGGCAGACTAAGGCCAAAAACAACAACAAAGGATTCTTGGACCTATGCCCTGGCTGGGGACAGAGAAATAAATAACACAAATCTCTGCTATTAAAAAAAGGCACTGCACCAAGATGGTCTAAGCCTAACTAAAATTTCTCTACAGACCAAAGTCTCTGGCACATGGGGTATACTCAAGAATTAAACTAAACGGGAACCGACAGTTAGCGTAATGGCTATGTTGCTGGACTCCCATGTAGTCGACCGCAGTTTGCGTCCCGGACCCGGTGGCTTAAAACCCATGCCGGGTGCGTGTGCGTGCGTGCCCAAGATCCTGAGAGGAGAATGGAGGAGAAGGGATTGCAGCGTGGCCATCCCCCCTGGGGGGTGATTTCTCGCTTTCTGTCTCTCTGTCTCTGTCTGTCTGTCTGGCGAGCGCACGTGCCCTATAGTGAAAAACCTCTCAAAACACAAAACAAAACAAAAAAAGAATTAAACTAAACTGAATCAAAGGAGCCTACATTATATGACTTAAAACACCTGTTTGGTGTCAGGAGTCTCAGATTCTAGTCCTGGCTCTGGCATGAATAATCCAGAGATCCTAGGCTACTTTACTTCTTTGTATGTCAGTTTACCCATCTGTCAAGTAGGCTTCTACCCAACAATAGCCACTGAGATGTAAAAGGCATGAGATGAAACGGAAGGAGCTGATGGAGCACGAGGGTATCTGGTCTTGAAAGCTCAAAATCGGGAACCAGTGGTTAGCGTAATGGCTATGTCACTGGACTCCCACGTAGTCGACCACGGTTCGCATCCCGGACCCAGTGGCTTAAAACTCACACTGGGCGTGTGTGCGTGCGTGCCCAAGATCACGAGGAGAATGGAGGAGGAGGGATTGTGGCGTGACCATCCCCCCTGAGGGGTGATTTCTCGCTTTCTGTCTCTCTGTCTCTGTCTGTCTGGCGAGCGCACACACCCTATAGCAAAAACCTCTCCAAAAAAAAAAAGGTTCAGAATCCATGGGGACCAGCGGTTGGCATAATGGCTATGTCACTGGACCCAAGTAGTTGGCTGCAGTTCAAGTCCCAGACCTGGTGGCTTAAACTCATGCCGGGCGCGTGTGCATGCATGCCCAAGATCCTGAGAGGAGGATGAAGGAAAAGAGACTGCGGGATTTCTCACTTTCTGCCTCTCTAGCTCTCTCTGTCTTGCTGGCGAGTGCACATGACCTAGCAAAACTCTCTCCAAAAAAAAAAGTTCAGAGTCCGGCATGGGCAAGACCTGAAATAGTTCCCTTTCTTTCTCCCCAGTCAGCTTATGTGTGCTTTTCATATACTTAGACATTTTTTGCATTTCTAGCAACTATGAAAGGGGAGACAGGATGGGAGTAACTTTGCTACTCAAGCAGGGCATAGCAAAGCTGCCATCTTTCTACTTTTCAAAGTCTGTTCAGATCCACTAGAACTAGAACACAAGTCAGAACACAGAATTTGAATTTATAGTCCTAACTTTTGTTAATCAAAAGCTATAAAACCATGAACAAGCCTCCAACTCTGAGTATTAGCTTCCATATATAAATTAAGGGGAATTTCCTAAATCATAATTGACTCAATGAATTAATGATGTGAGAAGTGTTTTGCAACCCACAAGATGCCATTCAAATTTATCTGCCATTCATTATATAGTTGTCTTACCATCAGCTCATGAGTTCCACGGGACAGTGGTTATTTACCATTTGAAGGTGAGCCATCAAAGTCCAGAGAAATGCTGAAAGTAACACATAGTTCAACTCTGACTTACTCAACAGAGGTACTGTTCCTCTGATTTATTATATGGCTTATTTATCAGTTTGTTGGCCTCATTAGCAGAACTCTAAGAGAAAAGAATACACATATCTTCTGCATTTTTGTACCCAATGCCCAGCATGGCACACCTAAAAGGTGTTAAACACAGCCAGCCAGTGGCAGAGCAGTTAAAGTGGTTGTATCCCACATGGTGGACTGTGTGGTTAATCCTAGACCCAGCAGCTTAAAAAATATGCTGGGCATATGATGTGTATGCATAACCAAAATTCTATAAGAAGGGAGAAATGGAGAAGGGATTGTGGTATGACCATCCCCCTTGTGGGGTACTTTCTCACTTTCTCTCTCTTTTCCAGTGAGCACCCTCTGGCAAATTATAAATAAATAAATAAATAAAAATTACTTACACACACACACACACACACACACACACACACATATAAAATAAATACTGCCAGGATGACAACTAATATATTGGTAGCAAAAATACATCTAGAACCCTAGATGCCTAATCCTAGATCCAAGGTTCTTTATAACCACAGAAGAAAGTGGCCCCAACTTCATAAATTTGACCCACCTTAACTTCTCATCTCTTTCTCAATTCCTCCATCCCACTAAGACTCCGAGTTGAAATATGCTCTTTTGGACTGTACCCTCAGCCATAATACTCCTCTAGCCACCTCTTTACTGATCTAATTTCTATGGAACCTTCAGACTTAGAAGCCTTTCTAATCTCCAAAATACTGGATTCAGGTTGTCTATCTTCCTTCATGTCTGTTTTGTTTAATCACAGAATCCTGACACACACAATGTGTCAAAAATATCTATGAATGGTTGACTGAATAAAATTCTCACCTAGAAACCCAAAGGTTATACAGGGGAAATATTCCTGTCCTAGAAGTCAGGTGGCCTGACAGAGTCTAATTCAAGTTCCACTACCAATGTGACTGATGATCTTAAGCAATCCCCATTCTTCCTGTGGACCATCCCTAAATGAATTATCATCTATGAATGATCTCAGAAGACCTTTCTAGCACCGACAGTACATGAGACTTAGACTCAGGCAAAGTCTCAGGTGTGAGGTACTTCTGAAGCCAGCTGTACATTCCATATTATGGGAGGCCCCATAGCCACAGCCCCCAGCAGCACCAGGCTCATAAGACTCTGCTGTCAGCAGCCTCCCAGCCATTGGTTTACTTAATTCTTCCTGATAGAGTGCCAAGAATAAATCATAGGTGAGCAGCAGAGCATTTTAATGAGTCCAGAGCCTAATGAATCTTTTTCTTCCTGTGTCAATTAGAATTTCAAAGCTAGGATCCCCAAGGATCAATTTATTGGGAACAGAGAGAAACCTTTTCTTTATCAGCTGCTGCCTGAGTTACCTGCCCTGCTCTCACATATCTGCTGTGTAGTAATACTGCTTACTCAGATATGACACCTGGTAAGATAGAACCTAACCCAAGATACTCCTTGCCCAACATTTCTGAGGTCTAAATTTGAGGAACGGAAGAAGGGATCCAGGACATGTCTAAGGGTAAGAGTGGAGGTGACACTGATTAGGGAATCAGAGCAGCCCCGACTTTACTGTATCTCCTACAGACACTGGCCTACAAAGAGCACTAGAACAGATCAACTTGCCATCACCCAACTGGGTGTCAGGTGTTGTGTGACACCTATTTGCCTAAGGTATTTCAAATTCACACAACAATCTCAAAAGTAGATATCAATAGTATTATTTTGCAGACAGGGAAACTAAGACTCTGAGGGGTCAAATAAGAATTAACCTAAGGAACATAATTAGTAACTGGCAGCAGAACTGGGGTCTTTGAAATTCTAAAGACTGGGGCTCTTTCTATCAAACCACAGCAGTCTTCTCAAGGGTCAGAAGTAGATGTCCTGAATGGCAGAGATGGCCTATGGGCAGCCACAGCCACACTGGACACTTGCCACCAACTCACTTTCGCCCAGGCACAAGCAAGGTTGGCTGTGCATTACTGGTCTTTCTGCTTAACAGAGCTGGCAATCCTGTTTCCAGAAGATAGTCCAAGCATAGTCACCATCAAGACAAACCCTAGTTCCTACCCAAGAAACCTTTTGATTTATTTGATTTGTAAGGAATTTTCAACCTTTGATCTAATGGCTCCCAAGAATGTAGTGTGTTATCCACCTCCTATCCTGTCCTCTCCAAGTCACGTAGGGCCAGCACAGTTGCTACCCTTCTGTCATCAACAGACACACATTTTCCAAGATGAGCAGATAAGCAAGTCAAGTTTCCAAATGGTTAGGGGGTTGAATTTTATAGCTCTGGAAAGAAAAACACTCTAGAGTGAAGTTAAGAGGCCTGTCCAGGGCCAGCAGGTGGTGAGGTAGTTAAGATACTGATCTCACATGGCCAACTCACCATTAAAAATCACATTGTGCACATGTGCACACACACACACAAATATCAAAAGAATGGAGAATGAGCTGCGGTGTGGACATTCCCAGTAGGGGATGATTTCTTACCTTCCCTCTCTCTCCAGCAAGTGCACATGCACTATGGCAAAAATTGGGGAAAACAAAAGGCGGGGGGAGGGACTTATCCAAGTCTGTATGGCTAAAAAACATCACAGAGCAAAAACTGGAACACAGGTATATACTGAGTTCTAATCTGGCCTCTACCTACATACGACAAGAATATATTAAAAACGAGATCAGTGCTTTTAGAATTTTTTAACTTTTTTTTTTTTTTGAGAGGTTTTTGCTATAGGGCACGTGCACTCGCCAGAAAGACAGAGACAGAAAGCAAGAAATCACTCCCCTTGGGGGCCTGGCCACACCGCAATCCCTTCTCCGTTCTCTTCTTGAGCCTGCCGTGAGTTTAAACCACGGGGTCCAGGACTCGAACCGCAGTCGACTACATGGGAGTCCAGCGACATAGCCATTACGCCAACTGCTGGTCCAACATTTTTTTAACTTTTTTTTTTTTTTTTTTTTTAAGATGACTGTAGATTCTCATGTAGTGCTAAGTGCTTTTTACAAAATATGGTGCCTGGAACAGAAACTGACCCAAGCAACATCAGATCATTTAGGAAAAGGGGAGAGGGCTTTCAGGAAGGGCCTTTGAGGAGGGGTGAATAAGTTTTTTTGCTACAGAATGTTAAAGTATACATATAATTACTTAAATAATCCTTCCAATGATTTCATGACCCCCAAGCAAGTATTAACAGCCCATTTTACTCTCAGAAATCAAGTAACCTGTCCAAAATTACTTTGTGCCAATGTGTGCCAAGCTGGGATTCAAATTCAGACATATCCAACCCCAAACAATACCCTCTTTCTACAGTGCTTCGCTAGTGATAAGACTGAGGCTGGACTTTAAAAAATAAGCCTGAGTACAGATCAGTGGTTCAGACCAGGCTGCCAGTTTAGGAATGGAGGTAGCAAGAACAAGGGTGTAGAATTTGCAACGTGCTGTCTTTGCAGAGGGTGGTAGTTCAAAAACACTGGCCAGAATAAAATAGTAAACTCACACAAGAAAGTCCAAATAAAAAGCTAAAGAAAGAGCATATGGGGACCAGCAGTTAGTGTAATGGCTATGTCGCTGGACTCCCACGTAGTCGACCGCGGTTCGCGTCCCGGACCCGGTGGCTTAAAACACACTGGGTACGTGTGCACGCATGCCCAAGATCCCGAGAGGAGAACGGAAGAGAAGCGATTGCGGCGTGGCCATCTCCCCCGGGGAGGGGGGTGATTTCTCGCTTTCTATCTCTCTGTCTCTCTCTGTCTATCTGGCGAGCGCACGTGCCCTATAGCAAAAAACCTCTCCAAAAAAAAAAAAGCAAGTAGATGCAGGGCCAGCAAGTTATATGGTAGTTAAGGCACTAGACTCCCATATGGCCAGTCAGAGTTCAGGTCTTGGGCCTAGCAGCTTGCTTTCTCACTTTCCTGCTCTTTCTTTCCCTCTAACCAAATTAAAATAAATAAATAATTCCTTTTAAAAGAAGGAAGGAAGGAAGGAAGGAAGGAAGGAAGGAAGGAAGGAAGGAAGGAAGGAGCAAATGAGGCGCCAGCAGGTGGCATGGTTGTTAAGGCGCTAGACTCCAACATGGCTGAACATGGTTTGAGTCCTAGACCCAGTGACTTGAAATTCACACTAGGCACAGGTGCATCTGTGCCCAAAATCCGAGAAGAAAATGGAGAAAGAATTGTGGAGTGGCCATCCCCTCTGGAGGGTGATTTCTCACTTTCTTTGGAGAGGTTTTTGTTATAGGGCGCGTGCGCTCACCAGACAGACAGAGACAGACAGAGAAACAGACAGAAAGTGAGAAATCACTCCCCAGGGGCCCAGGGGGGATGGCCATGCCACGATCCCTTCTCCTCTGTCCTCCTCTCAGGATCTTGGGCACACACACACATGCGCCCGGCGTGAGTTTAAGCCACCAGGCCTGGGACGCAAACCGCAGTCGACTACATGGGAGTCCAGCGACATAGCCATTACGCTAACTGCTGGTCCCTGGGGGGTGATTTCTTACTTTCCCTCACTCTGCACATGTCCTGTAGCAAAATCCTTAAAAAAAAAAAAAAAAAAAAAAGGAAGAAGGAAGAAGAAAAGAAAGGGCAGATGGCAGAGGGCCCTTAGATGCTAGCTGATGTGGCCAGCCATGTAGATCCCAATTTGACTCCCTTTTGCTAGAGACTAAAAAAGGAGGCAGCATTCAGAAAATAGCCAGAGACGAGTAAGAAAGAAAATCAGGTTCTGACACTAATTAGACATGTGGCCTTGGGCAAGTCCAGCTCTCACTGGGTTTCTAATACCTATCATTGAACTCAAGGATGGCCAAAGACTGCTTTAGTTTTGACCTTCTAGGAATTACTCTATTAGTCTTTTAGGAATCATTATCACTCTACTTGCTATGTGCAAATACGGGTCTGAGAAATGCTGGGGGAGACAGTTACACTGAGGGAGATCAAAATGAAGGTATTACTGGGATTTAAGTTCCTCTAGGGTAAAAGCCAGAAGACAGCAGGGAGCAAAAGGAGAGGCTAAAAGAGAATGACCCCAGTCCTGGCTTTGATCATCATTTGCTGCATGCCCCCAGCTACGTGTCAGCCTTATTTCCTCATTGACCAAATGGATCTCAGGGCTCTGCATGTTCTAGCCTCAGTTACTCCCTCTCCAACATTATTTCCTGACTCTTTTCCCCTCACTGGTGCTGCTAGAGCCATACCACCTGGCATCTAGTTACTCTACAAACATGCTCTCACCTCAGTGCCTTTTCACATACTCTTCTCTCATCTGAAAATGATCTTCCTCCCTCATAACGCATATGAAATTAGGTAATGATTATTGATTACCAATTTTCTGTCTCTTCCGTTAAAACGAGTTCCATAAAAGCAGTCTTTGTTTTATTCACTAGTGTATCCCAGCTCTTAGAGCAGTATCAGACGTTTGTTGAATGGACAACTGAATGGATTATGTGTAAACTATCGGTCTCTAAGGTCTCTTCTAATTCTGTCACTGCGGAACTATTGCACATCTCAGAAGTTCCAAACCTGGGTGAGCTTAGTTCTAAACCTGTCTTTCTGGCTCCAATTTCTTTTTTCCATCTCCCCGCCCCTCTCCCCCCCAGTCTGTACAGTTTATACACAGGGATGGGGACCCAGCCTGGGCCCTACCATCCTCCACAAATGAGTTCTCTACAAAACAGAGATAATTTAGCCCCCATAGCAGCCAGCCATGGGAAGGAGAAGGCAGGAGCAAGAGAAAGGACAAGATTCAAGCTCCTGCTAGCCCTCTGAGAGAACAGAAGGCAAGGGCAGAGAGGACACGAAGGCACCATTAGCACTGAGAGCATGAGGACATGTGAGGGGCCATCAAAGGGCTAGAGGCTGTAGGCCCACGGTGTGGGGACACCAGAATTGGGCCTCTGAGTCACTGTAAAAGAGGGGTTCACTAGTATCTTAGGTAGGGGCTGAAGGTACCACTGGTGGGGAAAAGGGGCTGAGCAGGAATCTTATAAATAGAACAGGGGTTGGGAAAGGTTACTTCGGATCCTAGGAGTCCAGGATCTGGCTCCAATTTCTAATATTTGTTTTGTCTCATTGGTTCTTCAAATATAGCATGCATATACTAACACATAGCTACATATATGTGCAACTAGTCAAGTATCACTTAATGTATGAATGATTATAGCCATGGAGACAAGAATATGAGCAAAACATGGTCAAACCCAAACGTACATCATGAAAGCAGGTGCTTTACCTATGAGTAGAACTAACTATTGCACAGAACCAACTCCCTCCAGGTGGAGTTTTGTGACTTCCTTGCACCTAAGGTGGCCCTGATGACAATCATAAACAAAGCGAAGAGCATCCTTGACCAGGGTAAGAAGCAACAGCAAGTCTCAGAATAGTAGAAGTCAAACACTAGGCCACTCATTGATTAGGGCTGCAAGAGAGAGCTCAAGATCTTGTTGATGGCTACCACCACCAAACACTTGACTTCAGTAAAGAAGTCAAGTCTGTGAGCAGAATCATACTGGGTTGCAGTGGCTTTACCTAACTTTAACAAAAGGTTCTAATTTTCTTTGGTGGTTGTATGTTAAGGAAAACTATCCAATACTTGGAAGAGAAAACAAAAAAATTGGGTGACTTTTTAAGGTCAAGTTAGAACATTTTTTATTTATTATCATATGAGAATTATCTCACACTCTTAGGGAATGGAATTTCGTTTGATATATTCATCACAAATGATTAGGGCCTAATTGTTTCAAAACTTTGTAAAGTTAATGTGTAGAAAACTGAAAAGAAGTACCTTTTTGTTAAGCAGAAAAGATAACTTTAAAGGTTATATTTTATTAGGACACAAACTATTTGATCTCTTTCTGCTGGTTTCCACATTAACAAGTTAAACAAAAACGACACATGTTCATTATGTATATGAGAATTATGCCCAGACATGAGCACACAAACCCACAGGCTTGCCTACCTCACAGAATCCAAATGTCAATAAGAGCAGCTTTGTTTGGATGCTACAAAACTAAATAAAGGGTTTCTTCTGTAAACTTGATGATGGTCTTTCTCACTCTAAGATCCTAAAATCCATGGTTTTGTGGCAAATGATCTTGGGAGACAAAAGATTAAAAAAAAAAAAAAAACACACACACAGAACTTTATCCTATATTTACAAATATAGCATTAGAAGAGATCTCTAAAATAATTAAAAAGTGGGACCTACAGGTGGTGTGGTGGTTAAAGCGCAGGACTCCCACATGGGTGATCACAGTTCGAGTCCCGGACCTTGAGGCTTGCTTTCCTACCTTCCCTTTCTCTCTCTCTGGTCAAATTAAACAAATAATAATAATGATGATAAATTAAATAATTAAAAAAAAAAAAGAAGCGGTCTCATTAAGAAGTCCCGAGTAGCTGAGAATGAATGAAGAGAGAGACAAAAGGGCAGAGGAGGGCCTGTTACTTCTGCAGCTGCAAACTGGGAGAGAATCCTTGCAGGAAAAAACATATATTCACTCACTCACTGGCATAATCAAGACTAAGGATCAGATTTCTTCAACTTCCCTATAGTACAATCTCTGGAGGTAAAGTACTTTGTAAACTAAAAAATGAATACAGATTTGAGGACCTAGCAGAACAAACTTATTCCTAAAATCTTTTACATGTGTATGTCTCCCCTCTGCCAGGCCCTTGGTAGAGGCTTATTAAGCTTAGATATACAGACCCTTTCTCTTTCTTTTCCTGCACTTCAGAGTTGGGCATACAATTACAGGTTTATTGGCTGAAATATTTTGCCCATTCAACTCTGAAAATAAGAAGTACACTTTTCACTAAGGACTTTTCCAAGTTGAAAATGAAATCCTGGACTTTCAATTAGCACTTTGATTCTTGGACCCTACACCTGGGACCTGCAGAAGTTGGTTTGAGGCAGGTGCAACAAAGCAGAAACTCTAGGGAAAACAGCACTGCAAGCACAGAAGATATTCCCATTATACTTTGGCCACTGAATGACTCTTCTGGGGTATTCCTGAATACTTTACCTTCCTGCAAAGGCTGTGGCCAGAGGCCAGGGAGGCAATATGGTACTCAGGAAAGAGTCTATAGAGTCAGGAGGACCTGAGTTCAAATCCCAGGTCTTCACAGACCAGACATATGACCTCGGTAAATTCATGTACTTCATTAAGCCTTAGTTTTCCTCTCGGAAGCTGCTAATAGCTTAATGAATTATAAACAGTAAGAGATAATCTATTTAAAATACCCACCACAATATCTGGCACATAGTAGGCATACAACGAATGTTTGTTTTATTTAAGAAGGAAAGGGTACCCTAGCAAAAGACAACTCAATGTGATCTATATGACAGGTAGGGAAGACAAGGACAAACCCTAGCCAGCAATAGAATAGAGTTGCTAGTGGCTCAGAATGGGAATGGGCTGATTTGGAGTCTGTTGTGCTATTATAAGAGCATCTGGATCCTGTACTAGCCAAAGCAAATCAAACAGGAGTGCTTATGGAGCACTTGTTTCTAAAACAAGTACAGGCTATGTTATTGACACATGCCACAGGGGAATTGAGAAGGCTGTTGGCAGAGATGTTAAGAAAGCTGACACGCTTTCAGTTCCAATCTTTGCTACAACGTATATATGGCTACAACTGACCTTGGCTCTAGAGGAGAAGAAAATTCTCAATTAAGACAGAAGAGATGTGGGTTCTGGCCTGAACTAGAATTTGAGCAAGCAGGTTACTTCACCTCTTGGGCCTTAATTTTCTTCTTTCCCTTTCTACAAAGTAATTTTTTTAAAAAAATGATTTAATTTTATTTGTTGTTGTTATTATTATTTAATTTGATGAAAAAATGAGAGAAAGAGTTAGAGAAAGTGTGAAAGCAAGGCGCCAGGTCCAAGACTTGAACCGTGGTTGGCAATGTGGGAGCCTAGCATCTTAACCACTATACCACCTGCTGGCCCCTCCACAAAATAATTTCTATGTGCCTACTCTTACTATCCTTTCTTACTTACTTTCTTTTTTTTCTTTGGGGGGGGGGAGAAGTTTTTGCTATAGGGCACGTGCACTCGTCAGACAGAGAGAGAGAGAGAGATAGAAAGCGAGAAATCCCCCACCAGGGGGGATGGCCACGCCGCAATCCCTTCTCCATTCTTCTCTCGCGATCTTGGGCGTGCACGCACACGCGCCTGGTGTGAGTTTAAGCCACCGGGTCCGGGATGCGAACCACGGTCGACTACGTGGGAGTCCAGCGACATAGCCATTATGCTAACTGCTGGTCCCTATTCTTACTTTCAGATGATGATATAGCTCAGAAAGATTAAGCCAGTCTGGCAGGAATTTGAATTCAAGTTCTTCTGCCAAAGCCTATAGCCTTTCTACTCTGCTACATTATCCCAGTGTTAAATGAGGAGGTTAAATTAGGTGGAGCCAAGGCATTTCTAGACTTAAATGGTTCCTAGTGGCTTCGAAGAGCATTCTAAATATTCTAGGGCTAGACAAAGTCTGGCTGGTTGAAAAGGCATTTTATATAAATGAGATACTCAATTCCAAGAGAAAAAAGCAACAAAGACACAAACAACTTGAGAGTGAACAACAAAATTTCAGAAAGCTAGTTCTGGAGAGGCCCTTGAAGAACACGCCACTTGACTAACTCATTTTACAGATGGGGAGATGAAGGCTGCAAAATAGAAATGCATGAGGTCTTTAAAAAGTTCACAGAAAACATGTATCATGAAAAAATTATGCATGGATTTAAAATGTTTTCACACCAAAGTAAACTCATACTTTAATTCCATTTTTCTATGAACCTTCTGAAATTCCCTCACAGCTTAAATGGGAACACCCAGCAAATGGGGGATGGAGCACAAATTGGGCCCTGAGCCTCACTGGTTTCTCTCACACTTGCTACCTCAGTTTCTAGACTTCAAAGCCATTCTGATTTTTTCTTTGATATTTTTTTTCCACATATTGGATGACACGCAGGTCACTGCTCCTGCAGCAGATCCTAGCCATTTCCCACCTCTCTCACTGTGAATGGCTCTTTTTCTATAATTGTCAGCTGAGGACCCTCCTTTGGCACAAGGCATAGACTGGAAGGGACATCAACAATTACAGATCGGCTTTCTACTTCATTCCCATTTTAGAGCTAAGGAAACTGAGGCCCAGGGTTAAAACGCTTTCCTCAAGGCTGAGTTAGGATTAAGAGCTTGGGTCACCATACTCTCTACTATAATCTGATACTGAACACACAGTGTCAGAATCTATTTCTATCACTAATGATTGAATACTAATCTGGGCTTGCATCTTTCTTTATCATCTGTTATCATTACAGTAACTGTACAAGGTGGACATTATTATTCCCATTTTACAGATAAGAAACTACAGCTCATCTATAGTTAACCACAAAAGAAATAAGTATCAGAGCAAAGACTCAAATCTTGGTAAATCTAGCTTTAAAGTCTCTCTTTCCACAATGTCATATAAACCTATTATTTAAATAAAACTGTATATGTATATAAATATATATATATGTATATGTATGTGTGTATACACACACACACACACACACACACACACAAAATAATGGCAGAAAAAATACAGCTAATTTATATTCCCCAAAGCCAGTTACACTGTAGGTATCTATTTTGTCTTGCCCTATATGCACTTGATATAGTAACTCTTGAGAGATTATGCTAACTGGGAAAGGGGAGTTGATGAGGGCAGGACTGGAGAGCAGAGACTCAGATAAAACAAAATGACAGACAATTCCAAAGAAGCAATTTTTATTTTATGTTAACGGGGTGTTTTGTAGAGCAGGTTTTTAAATTTTCTTTTTCCTGTACCTGGCTCCATTAGATGAGTCCCCTTTATTCATTCCTTAGTCATCTCATGGTTCTAGTACCATAGCTGCTGATGAACCTTGGTTTCCTGACCTATTGTTGCTCAGCTTGGATTCTGACTTCCTAGTCGTCTTCTTAGGCTATGGACCCTGTCTCTGCCACAGCCAGCATTCCCAGAACTGCCCAATAGTTGATCTGAACTACAGAGCCTGTTAGTACCCCTCCTATTTGGCTCATCCATGTTCTGGCCTGCTGCTCCAGGAGGACAGAAAGCTACTTTTTAGTTTTAATTAAAAATTGGGAGGGGGAACCAGCAGTTAGCGTAATGGCTATGTCGCTGGACTCCCACGTAGTCGACCACGGTTCGTGTCCCGGACCCGGTGGCTTAAAACTCACGCCGGGCGCGTGTGCGTGCGTGCCCAAGATCCCGAGAGGAGAATGGAGGAGAAGGGATTGCGGCGTGACCATCCCCCCTGGGGGGGGATTTCTCGCTTTCTGTCTCTCTCTGTCTGTCGGGCGAGCGCACGCGCCCTACAGTGAAAACTCTCTCAAAAAAAAAAAAAAAAAAAAAAAATTGGGAGGGAAGCAGGGAGACCTACGACCCAACGATGCCCAGAGTCTCTGCATGCTCCTTCTTTCTCCCAAGTGAGCTGGACCTTATTGTTCTGCTGTGACAGCAACCATCCAGAAAGCCAGCTGTTTTGGGAGCCAAAGTAATAAAATGTGGCCAAAATCCCTGGGTGAGTAGTGAATAAGGACAGCTATTTACTATATGAGCTTCTCTGGCAACCTCCTTTAGACTCACTCCCCCCCAGAATTTCCTAGGTGCCATCTGATGATTGCACTGGCAGACAATGCAAAGCTAGTAGCCTCCTGGCTTACTGGTCAGACATTCGATCCCACACCTTGAAGGATAATGATGCACTGCTATTGCTCCTGGACCTTCTCATACTCTGTCCCAGGTCCTATCATTATAACCACAAACATTAATAGTCCCTTACATCTGTACAGTAACTAATAGTTTTACACAGCACTTATTTGAAATGTGCCTTATACAGTATGCAGGGTAGAAATGACTCTCTGTTTACAGATGAAAAAAATGAAGGCTTCAAGTGTCTAGCAAGCACAGACACTGCTCAAGGCTCCTACTACCTTAATGTTATATACAGGACCTGCATTTTAAGCCTTTTTCCTTTTTTTTTTTTTTTTAGGAGAGATTTTTGCTATAGGGTGCGTGCACTCACCAGAGAGACAGAGAGAGCTAGACATAAAGTAAGAAATCACCCTCCAGGGGGCATGGCCACCCATGATCCCTTCTCTTCTATTTTCCTCTCAGGATCTTAAGCACTCACACACACTTGCCCAGCATGAGTTTTAAGCCTCCGGGTCCGTCAGGATACGTGGGAGTCCAGTGATGTAACCATTAGGCCATCTGCTGGTCCCTCCTTATTTCTTTAATTGAATCAAGTAACTTAGAATTTTGGTTGTAATAGGCAACAGAGGTGTATAGCAAGATTTCCTGTAGCCTGGAATATATAAGATAAGATAGGCAGTTGCCTCTTGTAGATCTGTATCAGGCAACACTCCTTAGAAGACTGGAGAGTTCTGGCTTGCCAAGTGTCACCTGGCTTCTTGCCACACTACTCCCATTCTTCTATTCTAAAGCTCAGACCTGCTCTACTATCTGCCCAGTGATGGCTAGGAGCAGGCAGGATCCAGGCTGCTCAGTACTATTGTCTGGCCCTAGCTCTCTGTTGGTAACACATACACTATAAACCACTTATCTTGTCTACTATTTCTGAATTAGGCTCTCTCTGATGCTCCAGATAACTTCTCCAGAAGCTACTATGTGATAATGAGTGGCAAACTAACAGCCTACACGCTATCGACAAGCTTGGTTTAGGTTTCAGAGTGTCTCAAAAATAACCTAAGCATTAAGAAACTAGAAAAAGAAAAACAAACTAAACCTGAAACAGGAAGAAGTTAGGAAATAATAAACATTAAAATAAGAAATCAATGAAATAGGGGACAAGCAGGTGGCATAATGGTTATGTTGCTGGACTCCTACATGGCTGAACAGTTTGCGTTCCAAACCTCGAGGCTTAAAACTCACACCAGGCATGTATGCATGCGTGCCCAAAATCCCAAGAGGAGAACGGAGGAGGAGAGATTGTGACAATTTGGGTGTACTAGACAAATTCATAGAAAGACACAAATTATCAAAAATGACTAAAAAGAACACAAAAACTGAGTAGACCTATACAATAAATAATTTTAAAATGAATTAAGAATTTTAAAAAATCTCCCAACATACAAAAGCCCAGACCCACATAGTTTCACTGGTGAATCCTATCAAACATTTAAAGAAATGTTTTGAAAAGAAAAAAGATATCTCTCTGCCCTATTGTATGTACCAGTCTACCAGCCAGAACCTCCAGTACGTTATTGAATTGAATTTGTCGGAACAGGGCCTGGCAGGTGGCATGGTAAGTTAGGGGTGAAACAAAACCAATTTTTCACAAACTCTTCCAGGAAATACAGAAAATGGAGAAGGAAACATTCTCCAGTTCATTCTATGAGGCTACTATCATCGTGATACCAAAACCAGACAAAAATACTGCAAGAAAACTACAGACTAACAGTTAACCAAATCTAATTCCATATAAAAAATATACATTACAACCAAGTGAAATTTATTTACTCCAGGAATGTAAGGTTAGTTTAATATCTAAAAATCAATTAAAGTCATGCCATGTTAGAATAAAGGACAAAAACCACACAATCAGCAAAATCTAACACCCATCACAATAAAACCTCTCGATACACTAGGAATTGAAAGGGAACGTCCTTAGACTGATAAAAGTCATCTACCAAAAATTCTACTGCTAACAACCACACTTAATGGTAAAGACTAATGAATGAATATTTTTTCCCTAAAATTGAAAACAAGATAAGGCTGTCCCCACAGATTCTTTTTTTTAAAAGAATTTTCTTTTCTTTAACTTTTAAAAATGTATTTGTTTATTTTAATTTGACCAGAGAGGGACAGAATGAGAGTGAGGGAAAGTGAGAAAGCAAAATGGCAGGTCCGGGACTCAACCGTGGTTGGCCATGTGGGAGCCCAGCACCCTTAACCACCATGCCACCTGCCGGCCCCTGTACCCACAAATTCTATTCAACAATGTACTGGAGATTCTGAATGATGGGCTGGTACAATAAGGCAGAGCAATATCTTTTTTTCTTTTCAAAAGTAGACATCAGATTGTCATTCCTCTACCCAAAATTCTCAATGGCTTATTTCATCAGAGTATAGCCCTACCTGATCGTGGTCTTGTTTACCCTTATGACTTAGTACTACACTCTCCCACTGTTCACCTCAATCTCTACCCACCTTGACTTCCTTTTGTTCCACAAACATGGTAAGCACGCTCCTGTTTGAGGACCTCTGAACTTCTGAACAATATTTCTAGAATGTTATTCCTCAAGATAATATATATAGTTCACTACTTTAGTTCCTGGATATTTCTGCACAGATTTTGTTTTCTCAGAGAAACCTTAGATGATCCAGTACCTATTTCCTTATCTTGCTGTAGTTTTCCTCATATTTATTAACATGTTTCGTGTTTATCTGCTTTCTTTCATTAGAATGTAAATGATAATACAAAAAAAAAACCCCAAAACACTATTTTATTCACTGCTACATCTCAAACACTTGAAATTGTGCCTGGTACACAACACTCATTAAATACTTGCTCAATGAATAAATGTCTTTAAAAAGAGAAATATGTAGGAAAATAAATTAAAAAGGGAAAAAACTACTGACTTGAGGGGCTGAGAAAGACCAGGGTTTTAAGTCATGAGGAAAGAGCCAATGTAGGAAATGGAGAAAGCTTGACTCTTGGAGCGATATTCTTTTGGGTTCTAAGCTTAGCTCTTCTAATCACTGCCTATCTGTCTCCTCCCCCTTTCCCAGGAATTTATAAAATAATATCACCACGGACCTCCCATGTTGTTATGAAAGTGAAATAAGTTTATGTGAAACATTTGGTATAGTGCCTGAAAATACAGCATACACTATAAACAAACATTTTTCTGATACATCTGGCCTTTAAGATGAACTTAGAACTTCCTTAGAAATTACCTAGCCATCAGAGCCAGCAGGTGGCATGGTGGTTAAGGACACTGCACTCCCCTGTGGCCGAATGCAATTCGAGTCCTAGCCCTGGCAGCTTGCTTTCTTACTTTCCCTCTCTCTCTTTCTCGCTCTCTGGTCAAATTAAGATAAATAAATAGAGTTAAATAAAATAATTCTTGAAAAGAAAAGAAACTACCTATCCATATCCTCACCTTCTTAAAGCACAAAGACGTCTGTAAGACTATTCCCCTTAAATTAAATTACATTCTGGCCATTGTTTTAACTTCTACCTATCATTATTCTTTTACCCCTCCTCCCTGTTAGCTTTCAGTTCTCTTACTTCTAGCTACTATTAATACAGCAGCTCTTCTCCCCTTTTTTACATGCTGCTTTTAATCTTATGGGAGGTTAGAAAGCAAATCGCTAAACTTGTTACAACACATAAAAATAAGAATAAATTAGCACCATGCAAGGGTAACAACACTTTGCTTCCCTCTTAGTTTTTAGTTGGGCTCTGGAAAAAATAAGGCTGGTAGATAAATAAGTTGTACATAATATACTGATTTACATGAAATCATCCATACTTTGAAAACAATATCGGAACTTTTTCATAGGCAGTTGCTATAGGGGAAAAATAAAAAGAAAGATCCAACCTTGGCACCAAGGTTATGGAAAGGTCAAAAGGCTTAGAACTTCATATAAATAAGACAAAAAGGGGTGACAGCACAAAGGGAATCCATGCACAAGCCCCACCTAGAACAAGTCTGAACAAAGCCCTTCCTGACCAAAATAAAGACCCCTCACCTCAGTCCTTCCTTGGCAACCCATTTTATGGGGCCCCCTCCTTTCTTGGGAGCTCTGTTTTTCCTTCCCTCCCCTTCAATAAACTCCCCACTTTGTTTTATCTCCAAAACAAAAGGTGTGTGTGTGGGGGGTGATAACAAGAATAGGTGAGGGCCAGAACCCCTCTCCACTCTCAGGCAGACACAGAAAAACAGAATGTCCATTTTTTAAAAAGAATTATTTTACTTAACTTTATTTATTTAATTAGTTGATTCATTTATTTTTTGATTTGACCAGAGAGGGACAGGGTGAGAGAGAGAGAGAAAGAAAGCCACTAGGTCCAGGACTCGAACCACGGTCAGCCATGTGGAAGTCCAGCACCCTTAATCACCACACCACATGCTGGTCCCTCAGAATGTCTATTATTAATACAGTATGAAGAGTAACCTACATAAGTGGACAAGGGAGAGAGCAAGATGGTGAGAAAACTGAAATGATCATGGTTTCTGGTAAGATATTAAGCTATAGCATGAGTGCCTTTTTCATCAGCAATTGGTAAGGAGGGAGGGAGAGAACTTAAAGCCAAATATAGAAATGGCCTTCCTCTTCTGAAGTGACAGTAGGGAACAAGGAAACATCTCAATGAAACTAGTAAGTTAAATGTAGACTCATGCTGAGATGGGCTCTTGAAAACACATCTTTGCTAGTAGTGGCCTTGCAGCCAAAGTACATGAGTGCACTTAAACCTGCAGTGTGCAGCTCACATGCTACAATTCATAGCTGCCAGTGCTGCTTGGCTTTGTCATCTGTGCCAGGGAATCCTTTTCCTCATAGAAAGATTAAGCTGTGGGTAGGAACCACAGGAGAGGTAGAAAAGGACATGGGACATGATTTATAGAACAAATTCCCAAAAGAAAACTTTCCTTTTCACTACTGCAGAGTAGGGTGGCAAACAGGTCAGAGACTGAAATGTGGCTTTCTTCTCACATCATTTTGTTCGTGTTGTTTTACAACTCGCAAATCTTTCCAACTTGTACTTCTTTTGATTCTCAACAACACCTCAACACCTTGGTGCACACACAAGACGTGAAAAGGGCAGGGAGGCACTCTAATTTTACAGATTGGGAAATAAAGATTACTCAATAGCACATGTTAAAAAATAAGATGAAACTGGGACCAGCAGTTAAGTGTAATGACTATGTCGCTGGACTCCCACGTACTCGACTGCAGTTAGAGTCCCAGACCCGGTGGCTTAAACTCATGCCAGGCATGTGTGCGTGCATGCCCAAGATCCTGAGAGGAGAATGGAGGAGAAGGGATTGTGGAGTGGCCATCCCCCCTGGAGAGGTAGAAAAGGACATGGGACATGATTTATAGAACAAATTCCCAAAAGAAAACTTTCCTTTTCACTACTGCAGAGTAGGGTGGCAAACAGGTCAGAGACTGAAATGTGGCTTTCTTCTCACATCATTTTGTTCGTGTTGTTTTACAACTCGCAAATCTTTCCAACTTGTACTTCTTTTGATTCTCAACAACACCTCAACACCTTGGTGCACACACAAGACGTGAAAAGGGCAGGGAGGCACTCTAATTTTACAGATTGGGAAATAAAGATTACTCAATAGCACATGTTAAAAAATAAGATGAAACTGGGACCAGCAGTTAAGTGTAATGACTATGTCGCTGGACTCCCACGTACTCGACTGCAGTTAGAGTCCCAGACCCGGTGGCTTAAACTCATGCCAGGCATGTGTGCGTGCATGCCCAAGATCCTGAGAGGAGAATGGAGGAGAAGGGATTGTGGAGTGGCCATCCCCCCTGGGGAGTGATTTCTCGCTTTCTATCTCTCTGTCTCTCTGTCTGTCTGGCAAGCGCACGTGTCCTATAGCAAAAACCTCTTCAAAAATAAATAAATAAGAAAAAATTTTTAAAAATAAGATAAAACCCACATCTCCCAACTTCAACCCAGCTCTTCAGGTCTCTATCTTGTGTTCAAGTGTTTATGAGAGTCCATACATTAAAAACGTCTTCTTCTGGGAACGAGCAGTTAGCGTAATGGCTATGTCGCTGGACTCCCACGTAGTCGACCGCAGTTCGTGTCCCGGACCCGGTGGCTTAAAACTCACGCCG
>NW_006159579.1:1221545-1243425 GCF_000334495.1 Tupaia belangeri chinensis | reverse complement strand
TCTCTGTCTGGCGAGTGCACGCGCCCTATAGCAAAAAAAAAAAAAAAAGTTTTCTTCTTGTGGTCATAGTTAGTCTGAGTCTTTGCCTGCTTGAAGATTCTTCCTATCTTTCATTTCAGCATCTTAGCCTCCTCACTAGCAATATTTACAACTTCTATCTTGTCTTGCTGGGCCCCTTGTGCCCCTCAGATAATTGAATCTCCTTCCTGAATGCCTAAAGAGGTCTGTCTTCTAGAACTTTTTAAGAAAAATCGGGATTCCAAGGGAGATTAGGGACTCAAGAAACGCCTGCCACGTCAGAAAGAACAGTGGTATTTACGGTAAGATTGATCTAAGTTCTAACATAAGCTTTTGGATTCTCAAGTATGAATCTGGGCAAATTATTTCAGCTTTCTGAGTCCCGACATCCTTATCTATAAAACAGAGTCTTTTCTAGATTAAATAACATCCATTACACAATACATTCTCTTTTTTAAAGACTAACTCAAACCACTGTCAGCCATGTGGGAGTCCAGAGCCCTAACCATCATGCCACTGCCGGCCCCACACAAAACATTCTTAATGTATTGATTTTTTGTTCCTTCTCACTATCTGTGGTTTTCCTTCCAAGCTTCTCATGACTTTTCCTTCATATAGCCCTACTCTATCACTCCATTCTCGTCACCAACCATGATCACATTTTTTAAAAAGATTTATTTATTTTTAATTTTATTTATTATCATCATTCTTCAATTTTGACCAAAGAGAGACAGACAGAAAAGGAGAATGAGAAAGCAAGTCGCCAGGTCCAGGACTTGAACTGTGGTCAGCCACATGGGAGTCCAGCGCCTCAACCACCAAGCCACCTGCCAGCCCTCATGATTACATTTTACAGGTCTGAGAAATTACAAGATTTTCTAAAGAAAATCCCTACCTATGGGCTTGGTAGGTCACAGGAGAGTCTGAAGTTAGGAAAACCTCTAAGGCTTGTGAAGTCATGTTAACAGTGTGGGAAAGAAGTACACTTGCAAGGTCCCAAGAGACTCCCCAAGAAGAGAGCAGCTGACAAAAGCAAGAAAGTAAGTCTGTTTTGCCTTTTTGATGTCAAAAGATCCCAGATCCTAGACCTTCTTTGGCAGCCTTAGGAAAGTGATCTCAGTCTTCCTCTCAGTCCAAGAGGCTGCCTATGCCAACACCCTATCTCTTAGACAAGCAATAGAAATGTAATCACCTATAAATTAACCACACTAAGAGTTAAATATTCTCAAAATTGGTTACTTTGTATCTTGGCCTATGTTTACCCAAACATCCTCACTCACCTGTATCAAGGCTCAGCTTAACAGTTATTTCCTCCTTTGGGTTAAAAGGTCAGCATCAGCTGCTTCCAGAATAGGGCTCACCTATAACAGAGAGAGTAATCCATCAGGGGTCCTGCTTAAAAGAGGCATGAACTCAAGGTAGTACATGCATTCAAAGTTCCTGCCCTCATACGTTTTGCATCCTAGCAAAAGACAAGTTAATTATTAAATACACTATTTCAAGTAGTACTGAGTATTATAAAGAAAAATAAAACAGGGTAAGAAAAGAAAAAATGAAAAGGAGTTAAGAGTTGGGTCATTTAAAATAAAATGGTGAAACAAGGCCTCTCCAAAGGGTGACATCTGGGCAGAGATCTGAATGAAGTAAGGGAGTAAGATATGCAAAGATCTGAGGGAAAAATGTTCCCTAAAGAGTGCAAATATCACTTGTAAAGGCCCTGCAGCAGGAATAGTTAAGCAACAATAAGCTTGGTACATCTGAGCAACAAGAAAGTCAATAAAAGCATGAATGGAGTGTCAGGGAAAATGAAGTACTAGAGATACATGGAAGAATTATTTAATTCTCTCTTTTACATATGAGAAAACTGAACAGAGGGTTTGGAGACTTGCCCACAATCAAAATATGTTAGCGCCAGAACCAGAAGTGGAACTCAGGTCTTTTGGACAACTCTTAACTCTGTCTTACTCCTGGGGAAGGTTCCTCCAGGATGAGAAAACCTGGAACCCCAGCTGGAACAAACTTTCAAGCGCTCAGAGATCGATTTCAGGTTTCTCTGCTCATCTCCCTCTTCTTTTGGGTGAGGATGGTAAAGAACAGAGAAACTCCTGTATGTTCCCAGGAATGTAGAATGGAGGTGACCAGGGAAAGGCAGAGAACAGGGTATCTAGTTCTAGCGGATATGGCTGAGCCCTGTACCCATTTAGACTCAATCTGACATCTTCATTTACTTGGAGATGTAAAAAGTCCAGGCTTTTTACTGAGTATAAATTGAAAGACTCTTGAGTCGTTCAGCCATGTGGTTCCAGAAGCTTCTCTAATCTCTAGCTACTGAATAGCTATGATAGCAACAATAGCCATTTAATAGCCACTAATGTTTACCGTACACTTGAAAAAAGTAAGTAGTGACACCTTACATGTACTATCTTATTTCAAAGAAAGAGTGAGTTACTCCCAGAGATGGCTGGGGTGGGGTAGGGGGGAAGAGAGGGTCCTCCAGGTCTCAAACAAAGCAGCAATACATGGAATAGAAGTCTCTGAAGCCCCAGGTCAAAGAACAAAGGCAGAGGCAATGGGCAGAGGCAAGTAGGTCGTGAGGGGACTGAACTATCAGTACCTCCAACTCAACATGTCAACAAACTGAACTCATCTTCTATTTCCAGGCCCCCATGGTCAGTAAATAGTATAACCAGTATTGGACTCCAAATGGTCATGCCTTCAACTCCTTCCCACAACTGTCAAGTCTTCGAGGGACTTGGTTTTGTTGTTACTGTTTTTTGTTTTATTTGGTTTTTTTTTTTTTCTTAGAGGCTTACATCCAAACCTTCTTACTATGTCAACTTTCTCTTAATTTAAGATCACATTTTCTCCTGCCTCTACTGTTAGAATAGTCCGTAAAATTTACTGATGTTGGGACCAGCAAATGGCATAATGGTTACATTGCTGGACTCCCACGTCTGACCACGGTTCATGTTCCAGATCCAGTGGCTTGAAACTCATGCTGGGTGTGTGTACATACGTGCCCAAAATCCCAAGAGGAGAATGAAGGAGAAGGGATTGCAGTAGGGCCATCCACCCAGGGGATGATTTCTCACTTTCTGTCAGGCACCCTATAGCAAAAATCTCTCTCTAAAGAGAAAAAAAAATTTTTTGAGAGATTTTGGCTATAGGGCATATGCGCTCACCAGAGAGAGACAGAGATAAAGAAAGCAAGAAATCACCCCCTGGGAGGATGGTCACACTGCAATCCCTTCTTCTCCATTCTCCTCTAGGGATTTTGGGCACACGTACACACATGCCCAGCAATCTGGGACTCAAACCACGGTGACTACATGGGAGCCCAGCAACATAACCATTATGGCACCTGCTGGTGTCCCCCCCCCAAAAAAAATTACTGACATTACAAGGACAACATACTTGATGGTAGTTTCTTCCCTGGCCTCGCTTTCACTAGTCTCCCCCAACTCTCCTGCTCCAATCTCTTGAACTCACATTGCCAGACTAATGGCCACTCCCCTACTCAAAAAACTGTCATGGCTCCTAATCACCTCAGCCTTGCTCTCGAGCACACCACAAACTGGTCACTATCTGCCTTACCTCTACTGTGTGCTTTCCAGTACCTATACTTCTGTCTATGCTGTTGTCTCACTGGAATGCTCTTCTTTATTTGTACATACTCACATCCTTCTCAATCTTCAAGGTCTATACAATCTATGAAGTTATCCTGAACCCTTTCTTGCCACTGTATTTGCCACATTCTTGAAACATCTCTGGTTTGTGTACATTCAGTTCTGGCCTCATTATCAATGAAGGCCTCAGGAATAGTTTCCCCTTCTTCCCTGCAGATACCTACAGTGGAAGATTTCTGTTCTCATTCCTCCTACTCTTATCTTAGTCTGCTTCTATCTCCTAACAAGAGACCTCTGTCCCTCAGATTCTTGACTGCAAAATAAGGATACAATTCACACCCTGCCTATAATACGGGGATTTTGTGAGAATCAATGTGGTAACAGGTGAGGATAGGTAGAGAGTTATGAAGGGAGACACTCAAGTCTTAAACAGCTCTTCCTGTCTGCTGAAAAACACTGAGTATATATACAAACCTTCTATCCTATCAGTCAAAAAACAGTTCCTGATATTGGCCTTTCTTTTTACACAGCTCTGAGTTAAGGGTAAAGGAAGATGCAGGAATGACTGAGAATGTCCTTTTCCTTAGGCACCTTGCAGTCCATGGAAGAATTTTAACAACTTCCCTCAAAGAACTACTAAAGCAATATTAGGCAAGATCTTATAGTTTGAAGAGTGTTAAGTATTATAAAAGTAGAGAAAGACATCAGTCTGGCCTGGTGTGGCCTCAGAAGCTTCACAGAAGGAACAATGACTTAAGGCAGGCCTTGGTGCAGGGTGACAGAAAGACACAGACTACTATGCCCCAAGCCCTGAAATAGATGTTGAACTGTTAATCCTCCTAATATCCTGTGAAGTAGATATTGGAAGTCCTCTTTTTCAGATAAGGTAACTGAAGGCAGGTGAGGTTAAGAGTGCCATCCAAGGGACCAGCAGTTAGCATAATGGCTATGTTGCTGGACTCCCATAGAGTCGACCGCGGTTCGAGTCCCGGACCCGGTGGCTTAAACTCATGCTGGGCGCGTGTGCATCCGTGCCCAAGATCCCGAGAGAAGAATGGAGGAGAAGGGACTGCAGCGTGGCCATCCCCCCTGGGGGGTGATTTCTCACTTTCTGTCTGTCTTTCTCTGTCTGTCTGGCGAGCGCACTCGCCCTGTAGCAAAAACCTCTCCAAAAAAAAAACTCAAGCTTCACATCTGACACTCTCAATTCCACTATCTATATCAATCCAGGATATACTAACTTGTTGGCTGAAGGTGTCCTTTTCCCATTCTTGTTCTCATGAGTTAGGAAAGAATGGAGGGAGAAAAGGATAAGAAGCAACTCAGGCTTTTTAATCAGAAATACCTGTGTTTGAATCCCAGTTCTGCCTCTCACTAGGTTTCCTACCTTAGGTAAGCTACTTATCCTCTAGGTCTCAGTTCCCTACATTTGTTTAAAAAGTTTCCTGCTTCATGAAAGGGTTATTGGGAGAAATGAAGGAGATAGCATGGAAAAACCCTTAGCTCAGGGCTGGCATCAAGTGCTCAATGATAGGTATTGTTATTCAAGTACCACAAAAAAATGATCAGAGGCAATTAAAATGGCCTCGGAGGGGGGAAATGTACATTTGTTATTGTTTGGATATCTCCCAAACACTTGTACTATCAAAGTGTTAAATGAAAACAATCCTTTTATAGTGTTCCAGGGTGGAGCTTTCGGATGTGATATGGTCATTACAGTGGGACATTTATGCTTGAGTTCTGGTGAGTTTTTAAGAAGGGAAAAGAGTCAAGAATAGGCAGAAACTTACGGACAGCTATGCTGCTCAAGATCCTGCCCTCCGCCATGTTACAGCCTCACTAGAAGTTGGTCCCTGGACCATGGGCCTCCAAATTGTGAGACGAATAAACCTCTATTATGAATCACCTAGTTTCAGATACTTGGGTTGGCAACACAACAGTGGACTAAGAAACCTACTATGTATCATATCTGATGCCCAAAGTCTTAACTATTTTCATTTATTCCTAATAATCTTTTGAGATCAGAAAAATTATCCCTACCTCAAGAAAACTGAACCTCGGAGGAATAGTTTAAAACCATACAGCACCGGGCCAACAGGTAGCACAGTGGTTAAGGTGCTAGACTCTCACATGGCTGACTGTAGTTTGAGTCCTGCAGCTGGCAGCTTGTTTTCACTTTCCCTGATCAAACTGTTAAAATAATAACAATAATAAATAAAATATAACAAATAATTCTTTTTTTTTTTTGGAGAGGTTTTTACTATAGGGCATGTGCGTTCACCAGAAAGACAGAGAGAGACAGAAAACGAGAAATCACCCCCAAGGTGGGGATGGCCACGCCACAATCCCTTTTCCTTCATTCTCCTCTCAGGACCTCGGGCACACACGCACGCACATGTGCCCGACGTGAGTTTAAGCCATGGGGTCCAGGACTTGAACCGCGGTTGACTACATGGGAGTCCAGCGACATAGCCATTATGCTAACTACTGGTCCCTATAATAAATAATTCTAAAAAAAAAAAAAGAAAGGCAGAAAAGTAGAACTTACTGGAACCTCGGTATTACTCCAAAGACAAAAACCTTTTACTTTCTTGAGCTCAAAGATAAGGAGGCCCTTGCATATCAAAGTGGGCACCAACAGTAAAGTTTTAGGAAATGGACCAAATTCTCCCATTGTGTATTGGTTTTCCATGCTTGGAGCAAAGATGGGCAGAGATGGAATCCAAGTGTACCATCAAGTTCCAGAGTCATAGTGCTTGACTGAACAGGCTCTCCCAAGGTACTGTCAACCTATTGTTAGAATAAGCAGAGACAT
Organism: Tupaia belangeri chinensis; assembly: GCF_000334495.1. Taxonomy (NCBI): domain Eukaryota; kingdom Metazoa; phylum Chordata; class Mammalia; order Scandentia; family Tupaiidae; genus Tupaia; species Tupaia belangeri. The sequence goes on along the minus strand of NW_006159579.1, from coordinate 1,236,966 downwards.
GAGCTTCAGACAGGTTTTACCAAACTGGATACCACAGAGATGCTCCTAAACTGACAGGCAGGCAGGGAGCCATGAGAGGTACCTGTGCCAAACTGAAAACCTAATCAGAATACCTTATACTGAGAGGAAAAACAATGATCTAGACACCATTGCTAGAATCAGCATGGACCATGTCCTGAGTAGGCATAGTAGCCCTTTATATGGGATACACAGCACTATACCACATACCTGCAAGTTAGTCTGATAAGCACTCCTTCCCCTAGGCCAAGCTATTACTTTAGAGCATCCCACCTGAAAAATAGTAGGGAAGGATTCTACAGGAGTACACAAAAACCAAGAATCTACAGCTGGTGGCTAGGGGAAAGGAGCCAGGAAATGAACTGAGAGAAAATTACAGAAAGACTAGGACTTAGACATCAAATGGTGAGAATTAAGCAAAAGGCCTGAGAGAAGAGTAAGGAAGAACTTCAGAGGGAGGAAGTATAAAGATTTTGGAAAAAAAAAAAAAAATCATCTCCTACATTTGTAAAACAGATTTTTCAAAAATAGCGTATGCCTATAGAACGCTTGTTGTTTAGAATAAGCAAACTCCAGGGCCTACAGGAAGACTGGTTTACAGAAGAGTGAGGCCAGCAGGTAGCAGGTTGGCTAAGGTGCTAGACTCCCCCTGTGGCCCACCACAGTTAAGAGTCCTGGACCTGGTGGCTTGCTTTCTCTTTTTCTCTCTCTCTCTAGTCAAATTAAAAATAAATAAAATTCAATAATTATTTTTTTTTAAAAAGTACTGTTGAAATGATATTTTCCTGGGGGAAGGGAAGGAAAGGGAACCTCAGTTTTCTAGCTCTCTGGGGTAGTAACCAAAGCAGAAGTGCGCAGTGACATGAGGTAATCATAGCATAACAGTCCCAGGCTCCCTCTGCAAGGGCTCACCTATAGGTGGTCTCTAACCTACTTCTGTTAGAATCAGCACTTATAGGGGGTAAACAAACTGACACATGACAAACAGCCCTTATCCCAAGAACCAATCTTGCCAATCTAGTTGCTAATTCTATTCCAACTGCCCCTAATTTCTTGGCCTCAAAATTGCCTTAAACCTTCTGTGAGCCTTGACCAAACTTCATGGTCCTACAGTTCTAGTAGATTCCTCTTACTCGCAGGTATATCTGACCTTGACCCTATGACTAGTTCTACTGTGTGCCTATACCCTGGAATTATAAGTCAACAGGCTCTATTGCTGTGGGGTTAAAAAAGATGACCTCTGGGACCAGCAGGTGGCGTGGTGGTTAAGGTGCTGGACACTCCCACATGGCCAACCAGGGTTCGAATCCTGAATTTGGTGGCTTGCTTTCTCGCTTCCTCTTTCACTCTCGACGTCTGTCTCTCTGGTCAAATTAAAAAATAAATGAATGAATAAATAAAATAAAATAATTATTTTTTAAAAAAAGATGACCTCATGTGACCAGCAGATGGCATAGCAGTTACATTGCTGAATTCCCAAATGGCTGATTGTGATTCACGCCCTGGACCAGGTGGTTTCAAACTCACGCAGGGCGTGTGCCCAAGATCCCAGGAAGAGAAAGGAGAAGGGACTGTGCCATGGCCATCCCAAGGAGTGACTTCTCACTTTCTCTCTCACCATCGTTGTCTGTCTCTCTCCCTCTCCTCCACCTTCCCCGGGCCGCAGCACACCTGCCCTAAGGCAAAAACCTCTTTAAAAAAAAAAAAAAAAAAAAAAAACCTCACAACATAATAAAAATGCAGCCAGGTCACAAATTGGCTCAGTAAAACCCTCCCCTACTCATCAACAAAGACAGGTATCAGGATATCTGCATATTACAAAAGGAGTGCCTGGAAGGCAGCTGGCTTCTTAATGACAGGAGACATGATGGTTCTTTTTTATGTGCCTTTTTTTTTTTTTTTTTTTGGAGAGGTTTTTGCTATAGGGCGCGTGCGCTCGCCAGACAGACAGAGACAGAGAGACAGAAAGCAGGAAATCACCCCCCAGGGGGAATGGCCACGCCGCAATCCCTTCTCCTCCATTCTCCTCTCGGGATCCTGGGCACACACGCACACGCGCCCGGCGTGAGTTTAAGCCACCGGGTCCGGGACTCGAACCGCGGTCGACTACATGGGAGTCCAGTGACATAGCCATTACGCTAACTGCTGGTCCCGAGACATGATGGTTCTTGAGTCCAACCCATGTCCATGTATGAGAGCACCAAGCATGCCATAAATAGATGAAATTCAGTCTAAGCAGTCTCCAGGCTGCCTGGAGGAATTTCCAAAGAATACAAAAACTCTGCAAGATAATCATTGTTGCCTCTGCATTTTTTTGGAAGCTAACAATTCTTCCTCAGCTAAAGCTATCTTCAGGTTTCCCCTCCTTTCCTAGAAGAACCAATCCTGCAGGAATTATCAAGGGAGGCACAAGTAATTACTGTTTTCTTTTCTCCATGCTAATGAGACAGTTGGATGGTTCCCCTTCCCCCTCTTGAACTAGAAGAATCTAAGTCTTTTTTAATAAGTAATCAACACTGCCAAAGCTTGAGGCAGACAATGCTCTGTGCAACAGACTGTACAGAAGATGGCTCTTTGTCCCCGAGGACACCAGAACTGGGAGGGACCCCACCAGTTTTATAGATAGGGAGGCAAGGCCAGAGCAGGGAGGGGATCTGTCCAAAGTCACAGGGAGAAGTCAGTGGTGGGGCCAGAACCAGGCTTTTTATTCCCAAGCAGGGTACCTTCACTATCCAGACTTTATACACTACAGAATGACTTTGGAGGTATCCTCAGTGTGGAGGCTGGAATTGGAAGTTTCAATTTCACCTATAAGGTGAAATGGAACAGATAATGAAAAAGCATAACACTCTGCAGATGTGTATTCAGACTAAGAAACCCAGTTTGGAAGTGGAAAGTTGGGATCTGAGATGTTGCCAATTTTATCCTCAAGTTAAAATCACAAGTGGGGGGGACCAGCAGGTGGCATGGTAGTTAAGGCACTGGACACTCCCACATGGCCAACCACAGTTCGAGTCCTGGACCTGGTAGCTTGCTTTCGCACCCTCTCTCTCTCTGTATCTCACTTTGATCATATTAAAAATAAAAATAAAAAAATAATAATAATAATAAATAAAGTTAAATAAATAATTCTTTTAAAAAAATAAAAATCACACCACCCCCCCGTCCCTCTCTGGTCAAATTAAAATAATAAAGTTAAATAATTATTTTTTTAAAAATCTCGAGTGGATGATTAGGCCAAAAAAAAGAAATTGTAAGTTTTAGTCAGGATTCAGCTCAGTCACATGAAGACTAAGTATAAAGGTAGAGTCTAGAGTATTCATAACAGGTCTGGTGGCAAAATGAGCTCTGGTATATAGACTAGGACCTCAGTCTGCTAGTCCAATCCCCTTAATTCAGATGAAAATGAACCTAGTAATAGAGGTTTCACAGAGAAGGTTGAAGCTAAAGCAAAGGGACTAAAGGATGCTATAGACCAGAGCTAGCTATGGCCTGCCTACCTAACCACAGTAAAACAAAAATGAAGACAGAAAAGGAGCCAGCCTTTGTGAATACTGTGCTGAAAAAAAGGGACCCTCACTTTTCTGGCCCAGACTCCTCCACATACAGGTAGAACTGTCCAGCATTCCCACCACATATTTATCTTAGAGCAAGCCTTTACATACCTATCCGTTCCAATTTACCAGAAGCCCTTGAAAGCAGGAGCTGTGTCTGATACATCTATAATCTTATTTTAATTCACAATAGGCACTTAAGTTTTCTATCTACTGAATAAAGCTTGTTCTACCTTACATAATATGTCTGGGGCAGGGGGAACTGTGTCTTATCCAACTTTATGTTCCTTACCTAACATAGTCCTTTGTGTCTGCTGACTGAACAGGTTTCCAGGTGGAGAGTCGATTACTGAAACATGGGATCTTTGGTCCCAGCAAAACCATGGCTCACAGCATCAACGTATGCTTCAAGGGCTTGCCCCCACCCCATTGTGTTTCTTGGGTCTGCTAGGTAACTAGTTAAGATACGGGCCAAGACCAGAAATCTTACTAGTGACTCTAGCATGTGATCATGTAAAGGAACTGGAGATATGTGAAGGGAAGAGTGATCCTATTTTCTGAACCCCTTATCCCTGACCACAAACTGTACCCTTAAGACTAGCCATCAACTGGGAACCAGCAGTTAGCTTAATGGCTATGTCGCTGGACTCCCACGTAGTCGACCGCGGTTTGCGTCCCAGACCCGGTGGCTTAAAACTCACGCTGGGCGCGTGTGCATGCGTGCCCAAGATCCCGAGAGGAGAATGGAGAAGGGATTGTGGCGTGACCATCCCCCGTGGGGGGTGATTTCTCGCTTTCTGTCTCTATGTCTCTGTCTGTCTGGCGAGCGCACGTGCCCTATAGCGAAAAACCTCTCAAAAAAAAAAAAAAAGACTAGCCATCAACTGACACAGATTTAGATTTAGCAGCAGCTAGCCTTCTTACAAGTACAGAGCTCGGTCTCCCAAGGAAGGGGTTTTCACTGAAGGAAAGGCTACAACCTCAACTAAAGAGAAAAACTCAAGAGGTACAGGGTAAGAATCATCAGGACTATCAACGCTGGGTGCAAAGAGACCTCTGTTGAGATTAGAGGCAAGCCTCTAGCCTGTAAGTATATTCACCCTAGCTTAGGGAACCTAAGGGGACCAAAGACTAAACTGCTGATAGGGAAAACAAAACATACACACAAAAGAATTTTTCTCATAAGCCTGGAACGGAACAACATTCCAACTGGGTAAGTGAGCTTTGTCACAAGGATGGAGTACTTAGCATATCTGCCATTCCAGGATTATGGCTGTCAAGTTTTAATTAGGGTAATTAGAGTTAAAAATGTAATTTTGTTTCAGGAGTATTTTGAAAAAATTCCATTAATTTCTTTCTCTTTCTTTCTTTTTTTTTAAATACAGAAAGGAGGGGTGGCATATTTGGAGCAAACAGGATTTTGCCATCAGAGAAGCAAAGCCACTTGTTCAGACCAGAAAAACTTTCAAACCACAACCAAGAACCTAAAGTACTGGGGACCGACAGGTGGCACAATGGTTACGTCACTGGATTCCCATGTAGTCAAACACATCGGCTTAAAACTCACCCCAGGCATGTGTGCCCAAGATCCCAAGATGAGAATGGAGGAGAAAGGATTGTGGCGTGGCCATTACCCCTGGGGGTGGGGGCAGTAGTGATTTCTCACTTTCTGCCTCTGTCTCTCCAACAAATGCATGTGCCTTATAGCAAAAATCTCTCTTAAAAAAAGAACATACAGCACTTCCATAGGCTTGGCCTAAACGACAGAGGGCTGCTGCTTTCAGCTTTCCTCCCTTTTCCCTTTTCCACCACAGAATTCTAGAAATAAGTTTTAGATTGTACCTACTAATGAATCTACTGCTTACCACTGGCTGATCTTGCTTTCCTGCCATCTAATGGCTATAACTACAGTCCTAAATCTATCAAAGGGGAAAGGCAGTCAATCTAACTGGGTACCTGTTAGAAACTATTCTAATGCCCACCCCTTTATCAAGTGTTCCAGAACATACCTTTATGCTTCTATTTGTGCTAGCTGCCTGGTCTAGAGTGCCCTCTGCCCTAACTCCTACTCTTCCTTCAGGATACAGATCAAAGTTACATCCATGCCTCTAATCCCAGGGTCCCTTCTATTAAGGCATGCTTCAGTTAAGGCATGCACTCCACTGTAATTTGTATCCTTGTCCACTCTAATGCTATATGAATTCTTAGCATTAGCTAGCACAAGCCCTGATCCACAGGAGATACTAAAAAAAATATCTGTTGAATGACCACTAATGGGGGAAATTTGGTCTGACCACATTGGTTATGGAACAAGTTTAAGTCTTCAGGTACTCCACTGCCTAGAAACATCCAATGAGTCCTTCCCCCCACCTCCTTCTTCCATGGGCCAGTTCAGAAACCTGACTCTGCACTTCATGCAGGAGAAAGCCCTCTCATTGATCCCAAATGATGATTGATCTCTCCCATTAGAGCCTGTTCATTCCTTAGGGACCTTGGGAAAGAGATGAGAAAGCAAAAGCAAGCAGAGCCTCCCTCCCCACCTTCTGGCACCAACATCACCACTGATATTAAAGAATTTCTTCCAGTCTTTGAAGGGCCCTGGGTAGAGGACCTGAGCTCCAGTTCAGTCTGTAGATGGATAAGGGAGGGCCCTGCTAGAAAACAGTTTATCAGCTTGAAATTAGTGTTGTAAATATAATATGGAAACATAATATGGTACAACAGAGAATGTGCTACACAACACCGGGCAGCCAAGTCACTGCACTTTGATGTCTCTGAGCTTTAGTTTCCTTTTCCAATCTATTCCAAGAAGTTTTTAGAAAAAATAAACACAAAAAGAGGCTTAACCTGGTATTTAATACTTACTAGTATTTAATAGGGGATTTTTCCATCTAAGGAGGGGGCCTATACTATATACATTATATATGAATTCATAAAAGTGAGGACAACATAGCAAAGGGAGATACCAGTTAACCATTTCCCCAATTGTTCATCCAGCCTGCAGGTCCCAGGAGAGGAAGGCTACACAGCCTAACTGTTGTGTTGACAAGTGTAACCTTTCATGGTGATCAGATTTTCCTTAACTAGAAGCACTCCTCCCAGGCTCCCCAGGCCTGACTGCAGGCCCATATTGACCCATTTCTAATTAGGAGCTTTGTCAGTCCTTCTGACAGAGGGTCAGGGCCTAGGCTACTTGCTGGCCTCTGGCCAAATACCCTGCCCAAGCAGACCCAGAAAACAAAAGTAGAAAAAGGTCCTAGACTAAACTCATCATAAAGTAGCATGAAATTTTAGAACTGAAAGGATCCTTTATGAGAACAGGCTACACTGTATTATAGGTGAGAAAGCTTAGGTCCAGAAACAATACTTGTCTAAGGTGGTAGAGGAAGATAATGCACATCCTTTTTTCTTATTGTTTTCGGTAGATAAGTGTTTTCTAGCCTGACTACACAACAGCAGGATTCAGGGAACTTGTGTTAAAAACACCAGTTTCTGGGCTTTAACCCAGAGATTCGGGCTGGGAACACACACAGTGACTCTGGTTCTCTTTTGCTAAGTACGTGATCACTTTCCAACAGAAGTGAATTCAGAAATCACAGGATTCAGTTTGGACTTAAGTTCAAACTCACCTTGGATCATAACAATGCCATTTAGAAGCAACTTACTATTGTCTGATATAACCCTCTCTCCTTTACCCCATCATGACACGGTTACTCTAGGGGCCTGATTGTAAAGGACCTGTCATAAATGGTTCCAACTTCCTACCAGTACACTAGCTTGGCTGTCAGCAATATTTCCTCAAAACTAGTCTGAAACTGGGGTCGGCAGGTGGCGTGGTGGTTACAGGCACTGGACTCCCACATGGCTAACCATGGTTTGAGTCCCAGACCTGGTAGCTTCTGTCTCACTCTGGTCAAATTGAAAATAACTATAAAAATAAATAAAATAAAGGAAATACTTAAAAAATTAGTATGAATCTGAAATGTCTATTTTATAGAGAAACTTAAGGAAGGGGAGGTGACACTGGCACTTGAGTGTAAGGAATATGTGGGAGATACTGTGGTACTGAGTGAGTAGAATCTAGGGCATGGGCTGAGATGTGAGTGTATGTATAGGCACAGAGGAAGGGAGAACTTGTGTGCATATGAAGATAGGAGATGACTTAGTGTCTATGATACAGGCTTGCAGATACTTTCGTGGCACGTGGCACACACAACTCTAGGTTTCTGAATATTGGAACAGGGGTCTGATGGTGTAAATATATACATACATGGAAGGAAGAGAAAATAGATAACTTAAAAATATAAGGGAGATAGCATGGACATGTGTAGAAGAGAAGAAATCTGTGCACATTATGACTCAATTATGTGTATATGCATGTGTTGTAAGACAGAAAATGCTGTAGGGATAGGACGGAGTGTGTGTCTGTGTGGTCTATCCACCTGTATGCATAAGAAAACAGATCCAGGAGCATTTCTGACTCATCCAGCACTGGCTTTGCCTGAAGGCTCATACCACTCAAGGGCGGGCCTGTCTGCAGAAATTTCTCATTAAAATTGACATTTTGACAACTACTAAAAAATAAAATGATAATGACACCCTCAGCATTGTGGAAGGTTAAAAAAAGTCAATGCCAATAAAACGCAAAAGACAGATGAGAAGCAATTATGCCACTATTACTTCTCAGCTGCACAAGGGGCGCCGTTATTTGGAGTTAAATATTATATGGCTGTTTCACATTTCCACACAAAGGCCTTAATTTCCTAGGTTACTTGGAAAGAAAGCAAGAAAGAATAAAGTAGGTAGGAAAAGGTAAACAATAAAGTTTTTAAAAAGGGGTGGAAAAGGGCCAACAACTGGTGCTGTGGTTATGTTACTGGACTCCCACATGACTGATCGCAGTGAGAGTCCCACACCCGGTGGCCAGGAGCATGTGCGTGCATGCCCAAGGTCCCAGGAGGAGAATGGAGGAAAAGGGATTGTGGCATGGATGGGAGGGGAGGGGAAGGTGGGGGTGGAGGGGTGATTTCTCACTTTCTCTCTCAATGTCTTTGTCTCTCCCCCCACCCCCGTGAGCATAAGTGCTCTATGGCAAAAACCTCTAAGGGAAAAAAAAAAGGAATGGGAAAATGAAAGAAAGGGAAGGAGCTGAGACAAAATTTTAAAATAAATAAATAGCAAGAGAGTCATAAGAGGTAGGGAAAAGGAAAGGAAAAAAGAAAATCAGAAAGATAAATGGCAGAAAAGTTATTACTCCCTTTAGGTTAGTCCAGAGATTTAACTTACATTCTACTAGAAATTCTGGATGAGGAGATGGTTGAATTAACAGAGGGCACCTGACTTCTGTACTTCCTCATTGTGTTTAATAAACCACTCTCGCCATTCGGAATGTTCTCAATTGTGTATGTGCATCATCACTGCCAACCATACTTCTGAATCCTCAAACACATATTCAAATACTACCAATTTCTGGAAGCTTCCAAGATTACTCCTAGTTAAAAGTTATCTCTCAAGGGGCCAGCAGGTGGCATGGTGGTTAAGGTGCTGGATTCCCACATAGGTGACCACAGTTTAGAGTCCTGGACCTGGTAGCTTGCTTTCTCCCTTTCCCTCTCTCTCCCCTTCTCTCTCTGTCCCTCTCTTGTCAAAATTAAAATAAGTAAATTTTTGATTCTAAAAAAAAAGTTATCGCTCAAAAATTCCTATAAACTTCTAGAGCACTTTGTCATATTTCTTTTACAACACTTAAATGTTCAATTTCATACTGTGGGTCTCAGTATCCACACATTACTATCATTCATTCTGCAATGAACCAGTATTGGTGCCAGGTTTACTGCTTTTTTAAAGAGAAACAGTACACTGTTCCTTGGTCTACAGGGTCCCAATCTCATGAATGAGAGAAGATTCAAGTGTGATACAGCACAAAAGCACAATGAATCAAAATTAATTGTGTAATAATCAGCAAAACTTCGCCAAGGGGGTGGCATTTGAACTGGCATAAAAATATGAGTTACGGGGAACCAGCAGTTAGCGTAATGGCTATGTCGCTGGACTCCCACATAGTCGACCGCGGTTTGTGTCCCGGACCCGGTGGCTTAAAACTCACGCCGGGCGCGTGTGCGTGCGTGCCCGCCCAAGATCCCGAGAGGAGAATGGAGAAGAAGGGATTGTGGCGTGACCATCCCCCCTGGGGGGTGATTTCTCGCTTTCTGTCTCTATGTCTCTGTCTGTCTGGCGAGTGCACGCGCCCTACAGTGAAAATCTCTCCAAAAAAAAAATATATATATGAGTTACGGTTTGTCAGGTAAAGTAGACAGGGAGGTAAGATGGCTTTCTACTAAGTCAAAAGAAAGTCATGATACAGGCACATTCAGGGAATCTTCTACTAAGCGGAAGGAAGCACAGGGAAACAGTGGGTGTTAAGCACTGTGCTGCTGACATAAACGAGCAGAGTGAGACAGCACAAAACTGTATAAATCTTGTGGCCAGGGCCAGAATTTAGATTTTATCCTTTATACCTCAGAGTGGGTATAGAGAAAAGGGGAAAGTTTACAAAGGTCTAGCCTCCCCCATTTATTTGCCCTACTTTTTAGTGTTAAGTCCCCTTTAAAAACACTGGAAACAGGCCTATTACAAAGTGGCATTACTAGAATTTCAAAAGGGGGAGAAGAACAATAGTAAGAGAGGAAAAAGAACAAAGAAGGAAAGGGGGAGTGTGAAAGGAGGGAAGTAGAGTTCAAAATCAAAGGAGGTGCAGGGACCAGCAGTTAGTGTAATGGCTATGTCACTAGACTCCCATGTAGTCAACCGTGGTTCGCGTCCTGGTTCGAGCGGCTTAAAACTCACGCGGGGCGTGTGTGCGCACGTGCCCAAGATCCCGAGAGAATAGAGAAGGGATTGCGGCGTGGCCATTCCCCCTGAGGGGTGATTTCTCGCTTTCTGTCTCTCTGTCCTTCTCTGCCTCTCTGGCGAGCACACGTGCCCTATGGCAAAAACCTCTTAAAAAAAAAAAAAAAAAAAAACCAAAAACAAAAGGAGGTGCAAAAAAGGACCACATAGGAGGATCCATATTAGCACTGTGGTTCCTTATTGCAGAACTATCTTCTTCACCTTTCTAGGTTTAAAAAAAAAAAAAAAGGCAATCAGTTGCAATGACAGAAATAGACCTTTTGCACCAAGAAGAGGCTGAGCACATTGCCAATTTCCATCTCAACTCTGCCCTACCTCAGGATGATAGGGCTGCACCAAGAAGTGGAGTTAGCCCAGTTCTACAATACCAACCATCTCAAATTATGACAGAAACCTCTTGCCCAGGCCCTAATAATGTTTGAGGCAAGAATCAAACAAAGTCCTAGAGTTTGAAGTGGGACTTGCACAGGACCTATGGCTGCTGTTAATATTCTAGAGGAAAGCTCTGGGTCTGTCTCTGAAAGTTAGTTTGATCTGCAAAATAAGGTGAGTAAACAAGAAGGGTAGCAATAACCTGTAAATTTACAAAGCTGCTACCCACAGTGATGTTTAATGTGGAAATCTGTCCTAACCTATCTCTTAGCTTCATTCTTTCCGCTCTGAGCTATGACTTGGAATGGCAGCCATCCCTGACACCACCACCAATTTGGTCTCATATAAAGACCAGTTCTTGCCCAAACCTGTATTTTATCTAAGTCACAAACAGGTGCTAAAGTCCAGAGATGTGTTTTGCCTGGTCCATATGAATGTTTAAAAACCTCAGTTAATTGCCAATATTCAAAATCAGATATAGCTTTGTAAAAATTCGACTTCTTAGCTACTCTTAAAAATATCAGAGATTGGAGCCAGCAGGTGGTGTGGTGAATAAGGTGCTGGACTCACACATGGTCGACCACAGTTCAAGTCTTGAACTTGGAGGCTTGCTCTCACACTCTCTCTCCTCTCGTCAAATTAAGAAATAATAATATAAAATTAAATAGATATTTAAAAAAAGAAAAATAAGTCAGAAATCTGACAACACTAGATCTTCTGGAGAAGAAATCAAATGGCCTGAGATAATCCTTTATTTATCTGATGCCTTTTCATTTTATTTCAAAAATCCATGCTAATTTACCATCCATTTCCATAAAGTATGAGTTAATATTATATATTTTTTTAATTCCTTTTTTTGGAGAGGTTCTTTCCATAGGGCACATGCACTCACCAGAAAGACAGAGAAAGAAAGAGAGGTAGAAAGCAAGAAATCACCCCTGGCCACGCCGCAATCCCTTCTCCTCCATATTCCTCTTGAGATCCTGGGTACACATGCACACGAACCCAGGGTTGAGTTTAAGCCACCGGGTCCGGGACTCCAACCACGGTCGACTACATGGGAGTCCAGCGACACAGCCATTACTCCAACTGCTGGTCCCAATAATGTGAGTTAATGTTAAGAGCAAACTTTTTTTTTTTTTTTAGATTTTTGCCACAGGGTGTGTGTGCTCAGCAAAGACAGACAGAAAGAAAGTGAGAAATCACTCCCCAAGTGGAATAGCTAGTGCAATCCCTTCTTCTCCATTCTCCTTTTAGGATTTTGGGCATGCATTTACATGTGCCCAGTGTGTTTTTCAAGCTGCTGGGTCTGTGACTCCAACAGCCAATTTGGCCATATGGGATCCAGTACCTTAACTACCTTAGCTACCATGCCACCTCCTGGTCCAAGGGTAAACTTTTAAATAACCAGTTATATTTAAAAGAAACAAAAAGAATGAAAAGAAAAATTAAGTACACTGATGCTTCAGTAAGATACATGTTTTTTCCTATGATTTAACATATGCAGCTCTGCATCCCATTTAGATAAACTACAACAAAGTTTATTCATACCCAAAAAATACTTAGATCCTAATAGTAGGCATCAGAAAAACATTTATAAAACAGAAATGGTTTTTCTGCCTTCATGGACCTCACAGCCCAGCCAGGATATAATGGAAAGAATCACACAGAAATGGAGACATAAAGATGCTAAATAGAGGATCTAGTTTATTCCACAAAGAAGCTAGTGATTCCTTCGGCAAATTGCTTAACCTCTCTGTACCTGTTTCCTTCTTTGTTAAAGGAAGTGCTCCATTTACGCAATTGCTGCCAGAAAGTCCTTTCAGTTCAAAATTCTACTAGTGTCACATGAACTTAGCCCAGTATCCTTTTTGGGTTCATAACACTTATTAGCTTCCTTTTTGTCTTGGAAATCATGATCAGTTGTCATGGAAATTACCATACTGCTCTACATACTAGATGGTGATGTTACAGTAATTACAAAAAGCCAAAGGGAACAGGCTGAGAGAATAGTTACCTAAGCAGGAAGTTAGCTGCTGCAACTTACTACACGAGGGTAGAAAAGACCAGGTATTAACTCACAAGTAAAAATCACAAGTTTTCTCATTATTTTTTCCGTTTGCTATAGGGCACATGCACTCTCTGGAAGGGGAGGCCAAAAGAGAGGTAAAGTGAAGTCTCCTTGGGATTTGGAGCATGCTCCCATATACCCCTGGCATGTTTTTCAGACCACCAGAAGGAACAGCATATGGTGTAATGGTTAAGTCAATGGACTCCCATGTAGTCGACCGCAGTTCAAGTCCCAGACCCAGTGGCTTTAACCTCACACTGGGCATTTGTGCATGCATGCCCAAGATCCCAAAAGAATGGAAGAAAAGGGACTGCAGTATGACCATCCCCCTTAGGGGGTGATTTCTCACTTTCTGTCTCTCTGTCTCTTTCTGTCTCTCTGGTGAATACACACACCCTATAGCAAAAATCTCTCTCAAAACAAGCAAACAAAATCAAACTGCCAGATCCAGGACTTGAACTGCAGAGTAAGCCATATGGGATCCACCTGTCTTAACTACTACTCTACCAGCTGGCCCCAAAATAGTTTGATTTGAATCACAAGTGAACGATGATAATGGTTTCTTTCACAAGGCATCATACCCACTTCCCCCTAGTTTGCAATTATTAGAGACTACAAAAAAATACCAATTTTACAAAGACACGGTCCCAAGAGTCTTAACTACTTTGCTGCTGTTTTAAGGTCCAAAGACAGATTTTACTAGCCAACAAGGGCACCAGAAGTTCCTAGAAAATGAACAGAATTCACTTAATCCCAGAGAATTTACCAGCACTGTACAGTCTTTCAATATTAGAGCATTTCATCCAGAGCTCGGTTGGCCCTTGGGAGCCAATCAGATAGCAAAAACAGGTGGCCAAGTATTTCAAAGAAAAAAGTATTATCCTGGTGATAAATGACAACTGGTGTTGGGCTTGGGTATCAAGGAGACAATCGAAAATGGTGTGGCTTTGACAAATCTGAGAACAAATATGCTCTGTGTAAAGTGACCAATCAATAAAGAAGCAGTAAGTGAAAAGGAGAAAAATGAAGATGTGATGTAAACTCAAGGTTTCTACCCAGTTGGAATGGTGCTCCAATGATCAGAACTGTGAAAAGCCAGCCTATAGGCTTCTTAAACATCCACAAGCCAGTTTACAAGTGTACCAGAAGTAATAACACAGGGAGCTCTGGTAGAGAACTCAGGGAATGAAGTCTTCTGCAGAATAACTGAGGCCTAGTCCCACTATTTTTCTTTTTCAGAGAGATTTTTGCTATAGAGCACATGCACTCACCAGAGAGAGAAAGAAACAGAAAGTGAGAAATCACCTTCCACAGAGGATGGACAAACAATCCTTTCCCCTCCATTCTCCTATCAGGATCTTGGGCATGCATGCACATGTACCCAGCATTTTAAGTCACCAAGTCTGGGTCTTAAAGTCAAATCACAGTCAACTACGTGGGAGTCCAGCAACATAACCATTATGCCATCTGCTGGTCCTCCTATTCCCACTTTCATGATAGGAAAACTGCTCATGGTAAGCAAGAGGCTGCAGCTCTACTACCTCAACAATCTTCCTTCTTCTTCATATGAAATCAGTCACTCTCATAGCACACATACTGTGGCCTCTGATGTCACACACAGAATCTTCACTAAAAAGGCAGCCCTGGCTAAGGTCCAACTCAAAATGAAAACACTGCCAGATGGGTCAGTAGGTGGCATGGAGGTTAAGGCACTGGATCCTACACAGCCCACAGCATGCTTTGAGTCCCAGACTGGTAGCTTGGAAATCATGCAAAGCACAAGTGCTTGAGCGCCCAAGATCCCGAGAGGAAAATGAAGAAGGGATTGCAGCAGTGTGGTCACCCTTTGGGGTGATTTCTCACTTTCTCTGACAAGCAGAGGCATCCTATGGCAAAAAATAAAACAAAAAAAGGCAAGAAAACAAAATAGGCCAGACACAATCCAAGGGTCCACCAGTTTGTGACCTCTGACCTATTGGGTTGTCTGGAAAGTCATGAGGTATTTTTGCATAGAAACAGAAAAATACGTCATGACCTTCCCAACAACCTAATAGAAGGTAAGATTTTCTGGGGACCAGCAGATGGTGTAATGGCTATGTCACTGGACTCCCACAGTCGACCATGATTTGAGTCCCGATCCCGGTGGCTTAAACTCACGCCGGGCACATGTGCGTGCATGCCCAAGATCCCAAGAGGAGGATGGAGAAGGGATTGTCCCTAGAGGAGAAGGGATTGCGGCATGGCCACACCCCGTGGGGGGGATGATTTCTCACTTTCTGTCTGTCTCTGTCTTTCTGGTGAGCACATGTGACCTATAGCAAAAACTTCTCAGAAAAAGAAAAAGTAAGATTTTTCTGAACAAATATGTCACAGAAAGGATTTAAGGCCGAGCGAGGCGGCGGCGGGCGGAGGGCCCTGCGCAGGCCCACCCGGGCCCAGCTGCGGGCCCCGCCACCCCCCAGACCCTCGCCTTGGAGGCAGCGGCAGGAGGCGGCCC
>NW_006159579.1:1197093-1220414 GCF_000334495.1 Tupaia belangeri chinensis | reverse complement strand
GTATGGAGGGCAACCGTGGATGCCAGGGACAATGGGGGAGGAAGATGGGACATAGCAGAGGGTGGGGGATGGGGAATCAGGGATGGCAAAACAAAGGGCAAGGTATGCAGGACGTAAGAATTGGAAAACTATTTGCTGAGAACATGTATGTGGATGTGCTTGATTGAGCCAATGCACAGTGTATTTTGGATGGAAAATTCATTTGTGTGTTGTGATGGTGTAAGTGAATTAATAAAAGAAAAAAAAGAAAAAGAAGTAAAAAATAAAAAAAGAAAGGATTTAGGAGCCCCCAGAAAACTCCCCAATGAGAGGAAGGTTCAGCAATTTGGTTCCGTCAAAAGGGGATAGATACCTTTAAAACTTTCTGGCCCAGTTGCAGTGGTACATACTCCTAAGATATTGTGCTCAGCAGGCTAAAATCACATGGAAGGCCCAGGTTTGATACCTGGTCCAATTTATGGCTGGGTGCAGTGGCAAGCACTTGTAACACTAATGACACAGAAGGCTGAGGCAGAAGGATTAGGATATGGTGAGAATCTGTCTTTAAACAAGAACAACTAACACCTCTTCCTGTAATTCACAATTAAAACCTCCTTTTCTTTGCAAAAGAGCAAAATTGGTCCATTACAGTCAAATGCTCTCAAAAGCAATACAATGCTAAATGTATGCTCTCCCTTGAAGTAGGATGGCATTCCCCATGCTTCACTGCATCATTACTCTATCATCTCCAGATTCTTTTAGTATTTTCATAAAAGCGGTAATATCTTTGCCAAACAGAAGAGGAAAAAAAAGACTATCTGCCCTTAAAATAGTAACTCAATACAAGGAAAGGTTTATTGCCGGAAAAACTTTCTTATTTATCAACTCTCCCACGCTAGATTTATGAACAGAAATACAACACATTTGATTTTAGGAAAAAGTGCCTGGCAGCAATGAGAAGCATGGCACAGAAGGGGGCAAAATACAATACAGGGAGGCTGCTTAGGAAGCTCTTATGGGGGATTAAGAATCCCACAGCTCTCTGAGGCAAGCAGGTGGCACAGGGGTTATAGCTCTGGATTCCCACATGGCCCACTGAGGTTCAAGTCCCAGAGGCAGCAGCCTAAAACTCACACTAGGTATGTGTGCATGCATACTCAAAATCCCAGGAGGAGAATGGAGAAGGGATTGGGGCATGACCATCATCCTCCCAGGGTGATTTCTCACTTTCCTTCTCACTGTCTCATTATCTCTCTGTCGCTCTCCAGCAAGCACATGCACCCCATGGCAAAAACCTTAAGGAAAAAAAAAGAAAACTCCCATAGCCCTTCAATGACCCGGGGGTCAGCAATTAGTGTTATGGCTATGTTGCTAGACTCCCATGTAGTTGACCGCGGTTCGCGTCCCGGACCTGGTGGCTTAAAAAAACTCACGCCAGGCACATGTGCATGTGTGCCCAAGATCCCGAGAGAATGGAGGAGAAGGGATTGCAGCGTGGCCATCCCTCCTGGGGGGTGATTTCTCACTTTCTGTCTCTCTGTCTCTCTCTCTGTCTGGCGAGCACACGCGCCCTATAGCAAAAACCTCTCCAAAAAAAAATGACCCAGACAAGCTCTGTACCTGAAACAGAGTATGGTCTAACAGTCCCTGCTGACAACATGCTCTTTGAAGACAGCCTTACTCATTTGAGTATCACCCACAGCATCTACTAATAGTACTACACGGGAGACACAAGGAACACCACTCCTGTGAATAGGGCACACACAAAGAAATTAAGGCCCAGAGAACTTAAAATTATTTGCCCAAGCTCACAGTGCGGGTCAGTGGTGGAAATGAAGGAGCAAAAGCTTTGACAGGAAGTTGATCTATATTCAAATCCAGAGTTGTTTGGCATTGGAGAGGTCCCCCAACCTTTCTGTCTGTTTTCTCATCTACAAAATAAGGGTAATACCTATTTTTGTACAGTTGCCATGAGGATTAAGAGATAATGTCCTCTAGATATTACCACCAATTTACAGGAAATAGAGAGAGCAGAGAAACATATTAAACATGCCACAAAGATGCAATGAGCAAAACTCAGAACTTGGAAAACAATTTCTATTCCCTCGAACAAAGGTGTGGGAGACTAGAAAGGAGCATATAAATTTTAAAAAGTAACCCAAAAACTGGGTTGTTTTTCCTGTAGAGTATAAGTTAAAAGAGACTCAGGCTGGCTCCATTGTCTAGTAGTAATTCATTGCTAAAGAGACTCCAGATCCCACAGGGCAAATCACAGTTTGAATCCCCTGGACCCATCAGCCTTAAACATGCAGGGTACATGTGAGAGTGAACAAGATCCAACAGGCTGAAAGACTCGGGGTGACCAGTATTGCGGTGTGACCAGACCTTATGAAGGGTGCTCATTTTTCTCCATATCTCTCTCTTTCTCATGTGCATGCATATCCTCTATTAGGAATAAAGGGGAAAAGAAATTTAGGAGACATACTAATCAATTACAATGTGTGAACCATAGGCGAATTCCAAATCAAAACACTGGAAAAACAAGATCGTGACACTTATGAGACAATTGGAAATTTAAATACAATCTAGATTTTGATGGTATTAAGGAATGGATAAATTTTATAAGGCATGATAACAGCAGTGTGGTTGTTTTTAAAAGTAATCTCTTAGTGGGGAGCCAGTAGGTGGTGTGGTGGTTACAGCTTTGGATCTCACGTGGCCGACTATGAATCTGGAATACCAACCAGTGGCCTGAAAATCATGCCTGTTGCTTGTGTTCAAAATTCTGAAAGGAGGGAACCAGCAGTTAGCGTAATGGCTATGTCGCTGGACTCCCACGTAGTCAACCGCGGTTCGCGTCCCAGACCCGGTGGCTTAAAACTCACGCCGGGCGCGTGTGCCTGCGGCCCAAGATCCCGACAGGAGAATGGAGAAGGGATTGCGGCGTGACCATCCCCCCTGGGGGGTGACTTCTCGCTTTCTGTCTCTATGTCTCTCTCTGTCTGTCTGGCGAGTGCACGCATCCTATAGGAAAAAAAGAAAGAAAGAAAGAATTGGTTAGGTTTAAATCCTGGCAACTCCATTTACTAGCAGTGTGACCATGGGCATTTTTTTTAACCTCCTGGCATCTATTTTCTATCTATATAATGAAGATAAGATCAAGAGAATCTACTTCTTGGGGTTTAGGTGAGAATTAAATATGATTTTATATATAAAAAAAGGCTTAGCACATATTAATAACCAGCAAATACTAGCTCTACTGATATGGACACAGGTACCAGGTATAGTTATCCTGACACAATAGGCACTCAAGTTGTTATTAGGTTGGTGCACAAGTTATTGTGGTTTTGCATTGTTGAAGTTTGCTATTTGATACTGGATACATTCTTAAATAAATGTGGTTGTTAGACATCATTTTAATGTGCATTTCTTTTTTTTCTTTTTTTTGCTAATGACTTACTACCTGCTGTTTTATATATATTTGGACTAAGGAAATGATTAGACAAAAAGCTAATTCGAACAATTTTCTTATCTGAATTCAAAATGGGTTATAAAGAAGGAGACAACTCAACAACATCAACTACACATTGGCCTAAGAACTGCTAATGGAACGTACAGCGCAGTGACGGGTTAAGAAGTTTTGAAAAGATGAGAGCCTTAAAGATAAGGAGCGTAAGTGCCAGCCAATGGAAGTAGACAACAACCAATTGAGAGGAATTATCAAAGCTGATCCTCTTAAAACTACATGAGAAAGTCCCAAAGAATTCAATGTCAACCATTCTATGATCGTTTGGCATTTGAAGCAAATTGGAAAGATGAAAAAGCTCAATAAGCAGGTGCCTCATGAGCTAACCAAAAATTGAAAAAAAAAGTTTTGAAGTGTTGTTTTCTATTATTCTATGCAACCATTTCTCCACCGGATTGTGACATGTAACAAAAAGTGGATTTTATATAGTAACTGGCAACAGCCAACCAAGTGGTTGGACCAAGAAGCTTCAAAGCAATTCCAAAACCCAAACTTGCACCAAAAAAAATTATGATCACTGTTTGGTGGGGTCTGATCCACTACAGTTTTCTGATTCTCAGGCAAACCATTACCTCTGAGAAGTATGCTCAACAAATGAATGAGATGTACCAAAAATTGTGATGCCTGCTGCCAGCACTGGTCAATAGAAAGGACCCAATTCTTCCAAACAATGCCAAACCATACATCGGACAAACAATTCAAAAATTGACAAGGGAACAGCAGATGGTGCAATGATTAGATTGCTGGACTCCCACATAGTCAACTATGGTTCAAGTCCCAGACTCAGAAGCTTAAAACTCACACCAGGCACATATGCATGGTATGCCCAATATCCTGAGAGGAGAATGAAGAAGGGACTGCAGCATGATCACTCCCTGGGGGGTGATTTATCACTTTCTATATGTCTCTTCAGCAAGTGTAAGTGCCCTATACCAAAAACCTCTCTTAAAAAAAAAGGAACAAATTGGGCTATGCGGTTTTCTCTCATCTGCCACATTCACCTGACCTCTTGCCAACCAACCACCACTTTCAATGGTTCAACAACTTTTTGCAGGGAAAAACACTTCCACAACCAGGAGGAAACAGAAGATGCTTTCCAAGAGTTCATCAAATCCCAAAGCACAGATTTTTACGCTACAGGAATAAACAAACCTATTTCTCATTAACAGAAATGTATTGATCATAATGATTCCTATTTTGATTAATAAAGATAGGCTGAACCTAGTTATAATGATTTAAAATTCATGGTACAAAACCACAATTGCTTTTGCACTAATCTAATACTATGAAAGGCAGAATTAGGTTCAGAGTCCAGGTCAGATTCCCCGCCCCCCAGAGGATTTTTTTGTTATAGGGTGCCTACGCTTGCTATATAGACAGAGAAGGTGAGAAATCACCCCCCACTCCCCCACCCCCAGAGAATGGCCGCACTACAATCCCTTCTCCGTTCTCCTCTCGGGATTTTGGACACATATGCACATGTGCCTAGTGTGATTTTCAAGCCACCAGGTCCAGCCGGGACTCAAACTACGGTCAAGTGGGAGTCCAGCACCTTAACCACTATGACACTTGTTGACCCCCTCCAGTTCAGATTTTTAATCAAGTACTCAAATAGGCTCCTAGATAGGACAGAAGAATGTCCCTAGCAGCAGCCTAGTGCCCCCAATCTCTGCTGACAAACACCTCAGGACCTGACACAAGATCAGGAACTGACTAACGTTGAACATGAAAGTACTGCTCTCTGGGAGCAGGCAGGGCCACCGTGACCATCCCCCCTGGGGGGTGATTTCTCGCTTTCTGTCTCTATGTCTCTCTCTGTCTGTCTGGCGAGCGCACGCGCCCTACAGTGAAAATCTCTCCAAAAAAAAAAAAAAAAAGAAAAAAAGGAACTGACTAACGTTGAACATGAAAGTACTGCTCTCTGGGAGCAGGCAGGGCCACCTTATTTCCCTCAACCAGGTAATTTAAGGTACATTTTCACATATTTGCTGACAGAACAAAGAAGAAAGGCTCTAAGATTTGATCAATGTTCATGCCAGCCTTCAAAGTGATTTGGTAAAACTACATAAAATAAAACACCCAGCTAGGGTACACCAGCAGGATAAAAGCTGACCAAAAAACAGTAATGTTTCTCTGGGCAAATATACAAATAACAGACAAGCTCTGGGAGACTAAGCTCTTTAGATTTTGGTGTTCTCTCTCCCTACTCTCCTTCCAGAATCTTAAGACAAACTCTCAACGTACTGCAAGCATGACTGCTGGATTAATGCCTTTCCTGAAATGATGTAATTATAGGTAAAGAGGTCATTTTCATTCTTCTATCCAGTTTAAATCCGATTTCATAATGGTATTATGACCTTTTCCACCTCTTCCAGAAGCTGTAAGAAGACATCATCTGTCCTCAAAATGCAAGACACCTCTCTGCTCTCCTCAGCAAGAAAATATTGGATCGTCAGAAAACTCATGATGTATTTTTCTATGTAAAACCATGTCATGAGTTTTCTGACAACCCAATATATGTTACTTGGTATGGTTCTACATCTGTGTCTCCACTCAAGTTGTCCCTGTTGCACATAATGTCCTCTATTTCTGCAATTAAATCTCTTATAACCATACTTTCTGAAAAAGAAAGTACGGAGGAGGGGAGAAGGAGGCACATCAACTGAGATGTGCCTGAGTGTTGCTCTGCATAGCCAGGGAGATGCAGCAGAGACAGGGAAATACTGACATCTCATAATTTATAACTACAACCAGACAGAATATTAGAAATTAGGATCATTCTGGACCACATGTAGTCACTTTGCTTATCTGAGGCCCAGCTTGAATATTCCTCCATTAATGTCCTCCATGTACCACCATCTCCCACACACATACAAAAGAAACAATCTCTTCCTAGTCAGTTTCCCAATCATTTGATCCTTTCATGATACAATCTGAGACTTTAATTGTATAACTACACACCAACCAGAACAGCTTCAACTGAAAAAGACAAATAATAAAGTGGAGCATTCCCTCACACTGCTGGAGCAGAAATTCCCTCACACATTGCTGATGAGTGTGTGATCTGATATGCTCCTGAAAAGTGTTTGGCAATAACTACTAAAGATGAACATATTCCTGCCCCGTAATTCGTGTATTAGGTTGGAGAACAGTCACTCAGTGCTCCTCCTTAACAATTATGCCTACAGGGACCAGCAGATGACGTACTGTTACATTGCTGGACTCCTACATGGTAGAACACGGTTGAAGTCCTGGACCTGGTGGCTTGAAACTCATGCCATGTTGTGTGTGCGTGCATGCCCAGAATCCCAAGGGAAGAATGGAGGAGAAGGGACTGCACCATGGCCATCCCCCCAGGGGGTTATTTCTCACTTTCTGTCTCTCTCCAGCAAGCACATGCATCCTGTAGCAAAAATCTCTCTTAAAAAAAAAAAATTATGAGGGGCAAGCAGTTGGCAGAACGGCTATGTCGCTGGACTCCCATGTAGTAGACCATGGTACAAGTCCTGGACCCAGTGGCTTAAACTCACATCGGGCACGTGTGCATGCGTGCCCAAGATCCCAAGAGGAGAATGAATGGAGGAGAAAGGACTGCAGCATGGCCATCCTCCGTGGTGGGTGATTTCTCGCTTTCTGTCTCTCTGCCTCTGTTTTCTCTGCCTTTCTGGCAAGTGCATGTGCCCTATAACAAAAACCTCTTAAAAATCATGCTTACAGTCTTTTGCTTCATCATTGCCTCTGTGTAAATTCTTCCACCAGACTCTGCTCCTTTCCTAGATAAGCTCAGATCTCCCTTCCTGATTTCTAAAGCCCAAAGAGATCTGCCCTCTTAGGGAAAACCCTGCCACATAGCCCTTTGACAAGTAACTCTAGGATTCTTCACATGAAAGGCCTTCAAAAAAAAAAACTCCATGGAAAATACACATTATAAAATAATTCCATTTTTTATTTTTTAAGCTTTGGGCCATAGGACATGTGTACTCACCAGAAATAAAGAGAGGAAAATGAGAAATCACTCTCAGGGAAGGAGGGTGACCACATTGCAATCCCTTCTATTCCATTCTCCTCTCAGGATTTTGCGTACGCACGCACATACACCTGGAGGGATTTTAAAGCCGCAGGGTATGGGCTATGAACCATGGTCGGCCATGTGAAAGTCCAGTACCTTAAATACCATGCTACCTGCTGTCCCAAAACTGCATGGGTTTTTAAAAATTTTTGCACCAGGGCTAGCAGGTGGCGTAGTGATTAGGGGCTCTGGACTCCCTAAGGGCCGACTGCAGTGCAAGTTCCAGACCTAGCAGCTTGCTTTCTCTCTTTCTCTCTCTCTCTCTTTCTCACTCTATCTCTCTCTGGTCAAATTAAAATAAATAAATAAATGGGTAAAATTAAATAAAATCATTATTTAAAAACAATTTTTTCACCAAAATTAACTCATACTTTAATTCTTTTTCCATGAACTTTTTGAAGTCCCATTTGTTTTTGTTTTTTTAGAGGTTTTTTGCTATAGGGCATGTGCGCTCACTAGAAAGACAAAGAATATCACAGAGACAGAGAGAAATCACCCCCTGGGCAGGGGGGGAATGCCCACACCCTTCTCCTCCATTCTCCTCTCGGGATCTTGGGCACATAAGCACACAAGTTCAGCATGAGTTTAAGCCACCAGGTCCGTGACTCAAATCACGGTCAACTACATGGGAGTCCAAAGACATAGCCATTATGTCAACTGCTAGTCCCTTTAAGTCCCCTCTTATAATTGCCTCATCTGGTTTAGTAACATTATTTAATTTGCTTCTTGCAACACTATTGTGAGGGAGGCAAAATACAGAGTGTTAACCCAATTTTAGAGATGAGAACATGAAAGTTCAGAAAGAGAAAACGACTTCTCCACTTTATCTGGCCTTTTTAGTACAAAGGAAAAAAAGACTAGATCTTAACCATTCTGAATCAAGCTCTCTACACCAAACCGCCTTAGAACCAGCTACATCTTCGTGATTTTACTATCTTATCTTTCCAAAAAGACCATAACTGTCCTGAAGGCCAGAGTGTGCTTAACACATTATAGCCCCCTAGATCAAGGAACGCACACAGTGGGCTCCAAAATGTTGGATAATTGATTTCAATTTCATCCACAACCTTCAAGGATTGACACAGGCATACTTCTTCTAGACCTCGTAAGTATTGCTAAATTGTTGGAAGAAATCATTAATACACACAACATCCCAAATAACATTTCTTATTTTAGAGAAGTTCTTCAATGAGATAGTGAAAGAGAGATTTGGTTTTGTTTTGTTTGTTTTTTTAAGAAGTTTTTACCTGCGGGGGTGGAGGGGGCAGAGAAAGTGAGAAATCATTCCCCAGAGCAGATAGCCATGCCACAATCCCTTCTTCATACTCCTGAGATCTTGGGCACATACACGCAACCGGCATGATTTTGGAGCCACCAGGGTTCAGATCTTACCATGGTTGGTCCAGTGACATAACCTTTACACCATCTACTGGTCCCAAAAGATAGTCTTTTTTTTTTTTTTAAGAGGTTTTTTGGGTTTTTTTGCTATAGGGCGCATGCAATCGCCAGAAAGACAGAGACAAAAAGCGAGAAATAATCC
The DNA here is from genome assembly GCF_000334495.1 of Tupaia belangeri chinensis. Lineage (NCBI taxonomy): Eukaryota > Metazoa > Chordata > Mammalia > Scandentia > Tupaiidae > Tupaia > Tupaia belangeri. The sequence goes on along the minus strand of NW_006159579.1, from coordinate 1,211,300 downwards.
CCCAGGAGGATGGCCACACCACAATCCCTTCTTCTCCATTCTCCTGTCAGGATCTTGGGCACACACACACATGCACCCGGCAAGAGTGTAAGCCACCAGGTCTGGGACTCAAACGTGATCAACTACATGGGAGTCCAGCAATGTAGCTATTAAGCCATCTGTTGGTCCCAAGAGAGGCATTTTTAACAGGTCTTGCTATGTGGTGATCCTCTGCCTGAGCTTCCCACTTAGCTGGCATTATAGGTGCATGCCAACATGCTACCTGTTTTAGGTTGGTCCCAGAATTGCACGTGGGCCTCTCCTAAGGCTACAGCACACTCTAGCTTTTGCCAGTGCTATTGGCCCTAACATTCTCTTTTGAGGGAAGGGAGGAGGGAAAAGGTAGGGTTCTTTAAGATTAGGGGAGCCTCAATGTTCCCTCCATTTCCATTTTCTGGGGCTCCAGGCAGTAAAGTGTTCAAAGGGGACTAGCAGTGGCAATAGGCTTCAATAACCACAATTTAATCACATTTAATGTCACAAATTGATCAAATGCCAGAAACCACACCTCAAATTATTTCACATGCAAACAAAATAGAAAGCTATTTTATTTCAAAATGGAGCATAATAAAATCTAAAATAATTCAATATGAAACCTAATTTTCTTCATCCCTAAATAAGAAGCTAGACAGTACCAAATCTTTCTGGAAGCCTGCCAGAGAACTGATGTGAGGAGAATAGGAAAGGCATCAGGCAGATGTCTTGACACCTAAACCTGAAGGACAATGCTGTTTCCTACACTAACGTTCTTGACTTTACACCCTGGGTGCTGGACATCTTAGCAGAGAATAAATATCTGAATAACAAGCAGAAGAAAGAAAGAAGAAGCAAAAAGAACGTCAAAAATAAATCTATACATTAGAAGTCAGATAATAAACAGGTTTTTATCCATCAATTATGCTATTTCCAATCTGAATCCATAATCCAAGTTTCTGAGCCAGGGCAGCAGGGGTCAAAGGGGGCTAGGATTTAGCTTATGTATATGTTGCTCTTTCAAAACTGAGCGCAATCTGAGAGAAAGAATCATGTCTTGCTTGGTTGTTATGTCCTCCAGAGGGAAAACACATAGTAGGTACTCCAAATTTCTGGAATAGATGGTTGAGTTTAGCAATGGAAGACTGTAGGACTTCCAAACATAAATAATCATGTTGTAGTAGCTAGGTGACCTACTTAGCATGGTAACTCTACCCAAGACCCTAATCTTAGTTAAGGGGTGATTTTAATTGGTATGAAAATCAACTTATGGTGAGTCTTTATTTAAGGTTTGAAGAGACCAGGATCAGCAGTTGGCATAATGGCTATGTCACTGGACTCCCATGTGGTCGACCAAGGGAAGGGAGGAGGGAAAAGGTAGGGTTCTTTAAGATTAGGGGAGCCTCAATGTTCCCTCCATTTCCATTTTCTGGGGCTCCAGGCAGTAAAGTGTTCAAAGGGGACTAGCAGTGGCAATAGGCTTCAATAACCACAATTTAATCACATTTAATGTCACAAATTGATCAAATGCCAGAAACCACACCTCAAATTATTTCACATGCAAACAAAATAGAAAGCTATTTTATTTCAAAATGGAGCATAATAAAATCTAAAATAATTCAATATGAAACCTAATTTTCTTCATCCCTAAATAAGAAGCTAGACAGTACCAAATCTTTCTGGAAGCCTGCCAGAGAACTGATGTGAGGAGAATAGGAAAGGCATCAGGCAGATGTCTTGACACCTAAACCTGAAGGACAATGCTGTTTCCTACACTAACGTTCTTGACTTTACACCCTGGGTGCTGGACATCTTAGCAGAGAATAAATATCTGAATAACAAGCAGAAGAAAGAAAGAAGAAGCAAAAAGAACGTCAAAAATAAATCTATACATTAGAAGTCAGATAATAAACAGGTTTTTATCCATCAATTATGCTATTTCCAATCTGAATCCATAATCCAAGTTTCTGAGCCAGGGCAGCAGGGGTCAAAGGGGGCTAGGATTTAGCTTATGTATATGTTGCTCTTTCAAAACTGAGCGCAATCTGAGAGAAAGAATCATGTCTTGCTTGGTTGTTATGTCCTCCAGAGGGAAAACACATAGTAGGTACTCCAAATTTCTGGAATAGATGGTTGAGTTTAGCAATGGAAGACTGTAGGACTTCCAAACATAAATAATCATGTTGTAGTAGCTAGGTGACCTACTTAGCATGGTAACTCTACCCAAGACCCTAATCTTAGTTAAGGGGTGATTTTAATTGGTATGAAAATCAACTTATGGTGAGTCTTTATTTAAGGTTTGAAGAGACCAGGATCAGCAGTTGGCATAATGGCTATGTCACTGGACTCCCATGTGGTCGACCACAATTGGAGTCCTGGACCCGGTGGCTTAAACTCACAGTGGGCACATGTGTGTGCGTGCCCAATATCCCAAGAAGATAATGGAGAAGGGATTGTGGCGTGGCCATCCCCCCAGGGGGTGATTTATCACTTTCTGTCTCTGTCTTTCTGGCAAGCACACGCACCCTGTAGCAAAAATCTCTCTAAATAAATAAATAAATAAAGGTTTGAAGAGACATTATTCTAGTATTCAACTCATTCATACACAGCCCTCATTATTATATTGACAGCACCATTCCTCAGAGCTGGCTTACAACTATTTGCAAGAACAGAGTCCCAAAACTTTAAAATGGTCTGTGTAAGCAGGGAACGTTTGACTTCTCAGTATATACCATGATCATACCTTTCACAAAGAAAATTCCAATCTAGAGAAATGAAGAGTTACGGAAATGACCCTTTTCAAACTTCCTGGACTGTTTTCACAAGCACAAAAAAATTCACAAAGGAAGTTAGACAAACAAATCAACAGACACCATATAAATAGTGCCTTTAACTTTAACTAAAAATCCTTAATAAAACAAACAGGAGAGTTAAAAATCAGGTAAATGCTTCCAGAATGAAGAGAATCTGGCCAGAAATATTAAGCTGCTACATGTGGCCTTCTAAAAGATAATACTTACTTGGAATAAAGTAATGACTCTTACCTGACAAACAGAACTATTCAGTCTCTACAGATGGCATTTCAAGGGCCAGATAACTACAGTAGGGGTATCTACCTTATAAGGCCAAAGCTCTAAAGAAATGCAAATTTCTGCTGTAGTGTTTTTCCATCCTACTGCTATGTGAGAATCTTATTTTCCTTTTACTCTTTTTTTTAAGATTTATTTACTTAATTTCATTTGTTATTATTTTTTACTTTTATCAGACAGAGACAGGGAGAAAAGAAAGCGAGAAAGCAAGCCACCAGATCCAGGACTGGAACCGCAGTCAGCCAGCCACGTGGGAACGCAGCACCTTTAACCACAATGCCACCCACTGGCACCCTCTTTTTTTTTCTCTTTTAATTGCCAAAGAAAGGGGGAGACAACCTCTAGTGGGATGTGATGATACTGCCTTTTTCCTCCATTTCTCCATCCCATCAGGATTTGGACACATACACACAGACCCAGCATGTTTTTCAAGCCCCCAGGGTTGAGATTTGACTCCCTACACACAGGGCTTAACTGTTGTGCTACAGGGCCAGCCCTTATTTTCCCTTTATCATCTGATTTTTAAACAGTTCGCTAAATATTTACATATTTTTATTGTCTTGGACTCCAGGTTTGTCTCACCGGACTACAGCTGGTTATAATATAATAGAATGCAGCAGACAACTGATAACTGCATTTCACAATTTTTCAGCAATCTGTCCACTCTAAAAAGCAACAACCATCTGTTTATATTTGAAAAGTATCTTCAATGAACCTAGTATTTAACCTCTGAAACACTTTCAATGTTCTAGCAAAGCACTTTCTCCTTTCAGATATGGCTTAAGCTACCTCCATAAAACCAGAGACTTGGACTGTGAGGAGGTATAAGTATCACTCAAGATTTTCTAGACCAACCCTTTCATTTAATAGACAGAAGACTGAGGTCCCAGTGAGCATTATGGAATTACAATTAACCTGAGTTTTGGCAAGCATCAAAAGCCCACTGAATGCTACTACTCCCAATGGAACTCCCTGGGAGTGCTGAGTAGATACCAAGATTTGCATTTTAGTCAGAGGACTACTGGTACATGTGTCTTTAAGAAAACCTGAGTTTTCCGAAACTCACATCATACCTCAGTAGAAATCAGGGGGGCAGTGGATAGGTTGAAGGCTCTTCTGGGGATGGAGACTAGAGCCCAGGCACAATAGCCCATTTTTTCCTCCCTTTCTGCAGGACACATAACAAATTTATTATAATGAAGTCCATTACAAAATGACAGAAGACATTATCACTAATAAAAAAAGAGAAGGGAAGGCCAGTTTCATGGCTTAGTGGTGAAGGGAGTGAAATCCACAACAGTTCAAATTCCTCCCTGGTGGCTTGAAAAACACTGGGCATATATGTGTATATGTCCCAAATCCCAGCAAGATGAAAAAGTAGAGAAGAGATTGCAGGGTGGCCTTGCCCCACTGGGGAAGTGCTTCCTCCCTCTTTCCATCTGTCTCTCTCTGGGGAAGTGCACATACCCTCTGGCAATTAAAAAAAAAAAAAAGAAGAGGTATCAGCAAATGGTGTAATAGTTCTATCACTGGATTCCCACATGGCCAAGTGCAGTTTGAGTCCTAACCCGGATGCTTAAAACTCAGTGGGTCTGTGTGAAGCGTGCCCAAAATCCCAAGAGAGTGGAGAAGGGACTGTGGCATGGTCATCTCCCCAGGAGTGATTTCTCTCTGTCTCTGTCTTTCCAGTAAGCGCACACACCCTATAGCAAAAATCTCTCTATAAAGAAGAAAGGAGGAAGAAGAAGAAAGGAGAAGAAAGAAGAAGAAAAAGGAAGTGTTGCAGAAACTGTCAAAAAACTAACAATACTTGGGTAGATTTTCTGTTTACTCATTTAAGGGGAGGAAAGCAAGGTTAAGCTGAGAGGGGCTGCCAATCTTTTTTCTGCCCCCCCTCTTCACCCTCTGAGCCTTAACAGAATTTCAAGGACCTCCCAAATATTAAGGAAACAGGGCTAGACAAGAAAAGGGGCTTGGCTAAGCTTATAAACTTAATTAGTAGTAGGGATCAAATCAAAAGACCCTCAGGCTAGTGATTAGACTTCCAATTTATCTCACTTCCCCCTTGCTCTAGTCTGTTGAGCTGCACCCTAAGCACATGTCTGAAACTTTCCTTAAGATGGGGGGCCAGCAGGTGGCATGGTGGTTAAGGCGCTGGACTCCCACTGGTTGCAATTCAAGTCCTGGACCTGGTGGCATGGCACTCAGGCCGGGTGTGTGTGCATTCATGTCCAAAATCTTGAGAGGAATATAAAGAAGGGATGGTATGGCCATCCCCCCTAGGGGGTGATTTTTCACTTTCCTCTCTTCTGTCTCTCTGGCAAGTGTAAACACTCTATGGCAAAAAAACTAAAAAAAAGAAAAAAACATCAAAAAAAAAAAAAGACAAAACTTTAAGAACCCAGGGGGAAGCTGTAGGACAAGCAGGCTAACATCACCATTGTCATTTTCTTCCCTCCAGTTATACACCTTATACATGTAGCTAAAATTGAATAAAACCCAGTTTTTACTGACATGCATGAAAAAACCCTCTTACTATCTCCACCCCTAACATCATCTAACCAAGCAAGAGAACGAAGAGGGAAAAAACATATCTTTCCTAGAGATATACTTTCTAAATCATCATCTAGAATCATAAAATGTTACTGCTTGAAGGGACCTTGAAAGTCATTTAGCCATTATTTCCCTTCATTATTCAGATTAGTAAACCTGGGCTTTCGCCACCTGATGAAAAGACTGGAGTCTCCAGACCCAAATCCCTAATTAAAAATCTTCCCTTTTTCTCCCAAGTCTCCCAATGCCCTGTCCTGCCCCATCCCACAGTCTCTCTAAGCTACTGAGATCTACTGCCCTTGTGGATGTGAGCTCCTATTTTACTCATCTTTGTTTTCCCAGTGCTTAATAGAGAGCAAGCAGAGAAGTGACTAAGACTTAGAGGAACATGTTGGCATGTGGAGAGAGCAGTGCCAAAAGGATATGGTCTGGAAAAATGTGAGCTTTTCTTGGTTTAAAGTAAGCAGCCTTTAGGGCTATGCAGAACCTGGATGTCTAGGATCTGATATTTTCTCCTTTCAAAACAGGGTGTTCATCATCTAGTCTAGCCAAAGATTTGTTGTGCCAATTCTCCCCACTTCCACCCCACCCCACGCCAAATATGACACAAAGAACTGGGATCTTTAAGTAAAGGTAAATAAAAGCAGATGTTGGGGGCCAGCAAGTGTATAGTGGTTAATGTGCTGGACTCCCACATGCCCAACTGCAGTTCAAGTGGCTTGCTTTCTCACTTTCCCCTTCTCTCTCTGGTCAAATTAAAAAATAATGGTAGTGGGAACCAGCACTTAGCGTAATGGCTATGTCACTGGACTCCCACGTAGTCGACCGCGGTTCGCGTCCCGGACCCGGTGGCTTAAAACTCACACCGGGCGTGTGTGCGTGCGTGCCCAAGATCCCGAGAGGAGACTGGAGAAGGGATTGCAGCGTGACCATGTCCCCCTGGGGGGTGATTTCTCACTTTCTGTCTCTATATCTCTCTCTGTCTGTCTGGCGAGGGCACGCACCCTCTAGCAAAAACCTCTCAAAAAAAAATAATAACATAAAATAAAATAATGGTAGTAACAGTAATGAATAAAATTAAATAATTCTTTAAAAAACAAATAAAAGCAGATGTAAGGAGGCGCTGTGTGTAGACTTTCCCCCATCCCTTAGGTACTCCTTCTCCTATGTTCTCACCTCAGTAAACTGCACTCTATCTATACAATTCTACCAGCAGAAACCCAGACATCATCTGGGACCAGCAGTTAGCATAATGGCTATGTCGCTGGACTCCCATGTAGTCAGCCGTGGTTCAAGTCCCGGACCCAGTGGCTTAAACTCATGCCAGGCGCGTATGCATGCATGCCCAAGATCCCAAGAGGAGAAAGGAGAAGGGATTGCAACGTGGCCATCCCCCTGGGGGTGATTTTTCGCGAGCACACGCGCCCTATAGCAAAAACCTCTCAAAAAAATTTTTTTAAATTAAAAAATAAGGGAACCAGCAGTTAGCGTAATGGATATGTTGCTGGACTCCCACGTAGTCGACCGTGTTTAGCATCCCGGACCCGGTGGCTTAAATCTCACGCTGGGCGCGTGTGCGTGCGTGCCCAGGATCCCGAGAGGAGAATGGAGGAGAAGGGATTGCGGCATGGCCATCCCCCCCGGGGGGTGATTTCTCGCTTTCTGTCTCTATGTCTCTCTCTGTCTGTCTGGCGAGCACACGTGCCCTTTAGCAAAAAACCTCGCCAAAAAAATTAATTAATTAATTAAAAAATAAAAAGAAAAAAGAAACCCAGACTTATTCTTTACCTTCCACACCAGAAATCTGTCTCATTGATTGATCCCATCTCTTTTTAAAACATATCTACTCTATCGCTACCTTCATTTGAAAGCCATCACTTCTTGCCTGGATTACTATACATACTAGCCTCCTACCTAGTCTCTTTGCCCATAGTACTGTGCCCTAGCTCTCCAACCCACTCCCCAAACAGGTAGCCAGAGACATCCTTCCAAAAGGCAGAGTATCATGGGCCCCTCACCTCAGGATAAAGACCAAACTCTTCCATACAGTCAACAAGACCCTTTTGTGACTAGGACTGGGCCTCTGCTTTGCCTACCTTGCTGGTCTCATCTCTTGCTACACCCACCTTTCTCATGGTTTATGGTCTACCAGAAACCTCAGAAAGTGTATTTACCCTCTAAGCCTATTTCCTCAACTACAAAATTGAAATAATATCTACCTCTTAGGTGGTCACATTACAGACTACTACCTGACAGATATGGTAAATGACCAACATTCTTATTATCATTACCATCTCTGAACTGGCTGTTCCTTCTGCCTTGGACAATCTTTTCTTCTCTGCCTTGAATCTCTTCTTTTTCTGGCTATGTCTATTTGTTTCTTGAAGTCTAGGTTTAGCCAACATCTCCCAGGAAGACTTCCCTGATCCAATGCTGGTTTAGATCACATTCCTTTGGGCTCTCGTGGTGCCTGTCACAACACTTTTCACACTGCCTGTTTCCTTGTCTGTCCTCACTAGGACACATGCATTCAATTTCCCCAAGCTTAACACGCTGCCTGGCAGATGCTTAACTGGTGAATGGAAAACTTTCCAATAATGAGGAGTCCAATGAAATAGAATCTCAACAAGTAGCCAATTTAAATGTTGGTCAGAGGGGTGGTCTAAGTGACTTTTAAGGCCCCTGAACTAAAACAGTCTATCTAATAAATTATTTGACACACTCTGACCTCATTGGTCACATTGGTTTGGTAGGCAATGTTGGACCATCAGAGGTTTAAGGAAATGGCCAGATCACGTTTTTGTTATCCTATTAATCGTCTCTGAAAAAACTTCCTACCCAAACCACCAGTCAGAATCAGGATAAAATTCCAACTACCTTTCATGAACATAACTAAAACCCTCTCTATCCAAATACAGACACAGAACAAACCAAAGGCAATTTTGAAAGGCTAAATGCAGCATGTAACTCCATTTTAACCACCTACAAGCAGTGAGGATCCATAAACATCCTTTAAGAACCCAAAGCTAATCCCTCCTGTGTGCCTTTATGGAAAGAGGAGGGGCACACATAGGGTGCATTTCATAAAGGTAATCCACTTAATCATCCTGAATAGTTCTGATCCAAGCTGCTGTCATAGCACTATTATTCCTGATCGCTGCAGGTTCATATGCCCAAACTCTACATAGTCGGAAATATAGGTGCAAACAATGCAAAGTGAGTTATCTGTGCTCTATTTCAAAAGTAGAAGGTCTTTTCTAAAGATACAGACAGGACCAGTAGAAATCAAAGGCTTCAGAAAGGAACTTTAATATCTACAGAAAACGGGAGGGGTGTAGGATGGGGACAGAGTTTCTTCTTTTTTAAAAAAAAAAAAGTGTTTTGCCTTAGGGAGTGTGCGCTCTGCAGGAAAGGGAGAGACAGAGACAATAAAGGAAAGTGAGAAATCATACCCCCAGGATAGATGGCCAAACTACAATCCCTTCTCCTCTGTTCTAGGATCTTGCGCATGTATTTGCACGGGCCTGGCGGAAGTTTCAAGACACCGGGTCCAGGACTCAAACCACAGTCAGCCATGTGGGACTCCGAAGACATAACCACTATGCAATCTGCTGGATCCAGAGGGTAGGGGGTATTAACTAGAGATACTATCAGGTCTGGCTCCTACTCTAGGGCTGAATACCATACTCTGCTGCAGATAAGGATTAATAATAATTTTGCATTTACAGTACACTCTCAGATTAAGGAAGACACTAAGAGTGCCAGCTTTTTCAGTCCCAAAAAGACAAATACTGTATGATTTCACTTATATGTGGTTCCTAGACTAGTCAAATTCAAAGGCAGAAAGTGAAATGGTGGCTGCCAGAGGCTAGGGAGGAGTCAGTGATTAATGGGTACAGAGTTTCAGTTGGGAAAGATAAAAAGTTCTGAAGATGGACAGTGGTGATGATTGCATAACAATGTTAATGTACTTAATACCAAAGAACTGCTCGCTTAAAAGTACATGGGAAAGGAGTCAGTAGGTGACCTTGGTGGTTAAGGGTGCTAAACTCCCACATGGCCGACTATGGTTCAAGACCAAGACCTGGCGGCTTGCTTTCTCACTTGTTCTGCCCCCTCTAGCCAAATATAAATAAAAGTTAAGTAAAATAATTCTTAAAAAATGTAAAAAAAAAAAAAAAAAAAAAAAGGGATGGTACATTTTACGTTACATTTATTTTACCACCTTTTTCATTTGCTGTAGGGTAGAAAGGCAGAGATAAAGAAAGGGAGAAGAGGAAAGTAAGAAAGCACTCCCCACAGGAGATAGTCACACCACAATCCTTTCTTCTCCATCCTCCTCTGAGGATCTTTTTTTTTTTTTTTTTTTTTTTGGGGTTTTTTCCTTTTTTTTTTGAGAGGTTTTCGCTATAAGGCGCGTGGGCTCGCCAGACAGACAGAGAGACATAGAGACAGAATGCGAGAAATCACCCCCGAGAGGGGATGGCCACGCCGCAATCCCTTCTCCTCCATTCTCCTCTCGGGATCTTGGGCACACATGCACACATGCCCGGCGTGAGTTTAAGCCACCTGGTCCGGAACGTGAAACGAGGTTGACTACGTGGGAGTCCAGCGACATAGCCATTATGCTAACTGCTGGTTCCCCTCCTCTGAGGATCTTGAACACACAGGCACACGGCATGTTTTTCAAGCCCCAGGGTACAGGATTTGAACTGCGCCGTTGGCCATGTAGGATCCAGCTGCCTGAATCACCACCAGCTGTCCTTCCCATTTAAAAAAATCTATATACTAGCTTTAAAGTTTTATTGTCTGTGGTTTGACTCCTGGAATGGTGATTCAATTACATGACCCTGACAAGTCATATAATCTCTCTAACCTGATTTCTCTAAAATAGGAGCAATAATAATATCTAATTTGTAGGTTTCTCTAAAGATTAAATGATATACTCCATGAAAAGTCTTTAGACCAGGGACTAGTGATACATGATTAAGTATTTAATAAATGTTAGCTATTATTACTACTACTGCAATGCACTTTTATAGCCATTTTATCAGTCCCCACAATAATCACATGAGAATTTACAGCTAAGGAAACTTAGTCAAATCCTCTGCCCATGAGAGGTGCCCTAGCCTCACCATTTCTTGTATGATCTGAGGCAAGTGCCCTAATCGTCTTCCTTATAGTAAAAATGAGACTAAAACGTTCTCTGTGAACTCCCTCACAAAACTGGATTAGAAATGAAATTAGATAATGGTTACAAAAAAGAGTATTGTAACAACAACAAAAAAAAGTGGCAACCTAAGAGAGCTGGTATACCTGTGCACAAAACTTGGCCTCCTATTTTTATTTTTTAAGAGACTTTTGTTATAGGGTCTGTGCGTTCACCAGATAGACAGAAAGTGAGAAATCAACCCCAAGGCGGAATTGGCCACTCTACCTAATCCCTTCTCATCCATTTTCCTCTCAGGATTTTGGGTGCAAGAGCACACATGCTTGGGGGACCAGCAGATGGTGTGGTGGTTAAAGTGCTGGATACTCCCACATGGTCAACCAGCTTTAAGTCCTGGACTTGGTGGCTTGCTTTCTCACTTTCCTTCTCTCTCTCAATGTGTCTCTCTGGTCAAATTTAAATAAATGAATGAATTAAATTAAATTAGAGTAATTCTTTAAAAAAAAAAAAAACATACACCTGGTGAGAGTTTCAAGCCTCCAGGTCCAATTCAAACTGCAGTCAGCCATGTGGGAGTCCAGCAATGCAGCCATTATGCCATCTGCTGGTTCCCTGGGGTCTCCTCTTCTTTAAATAAATACAATTTTAGTGTATACACACACACACATATATTTTTTGTTATTTTTGAGCTTCCAGGTCCGGGACTTAAATCAGTCGATCATGTGGAAGTTCAGAGCCTCAACCACCATGCCACCTGACAGCCCCTGATCTGTTCTATTAATGCTAACCATGAGACACAGAGGACTATATAACATCCTTGGAATTTCCAATCACTCAGGATTCCTGACTTTAAGGCATGAATAAGTGGCTTAATTGCCTCTTAAGTAGCAAGAGGGGCTAGCAGGTAGCATTGTGGCTAAAGACACTGAAGTCCCACATGGCCAACCACAATCTGGAGGCTTGCTTTCTCACTTTTCCTCTCTCTCTCTCTCTCTCTCCCTGTCCCTCCAAATAAAAATAAATAAAATAAAGTTCAATAAAATAATTCTTTAAAAAAAAAAAGTAGCAAGAGGGGCTAGCAGGTAGTATAGTGGATAAGGCACTGGATTCCCATAGTCAACCACAGTTCAAAACCAGGATCTCGGGGCTGGCAGGTGGCATGGTAGTTAAAGGCACTGGACTCCCACATGGCCAACCACAGTTCGAGTATCAGACCTAGCGGCTTGCTTTCCCTCTTTTCCTCTCTCTCTCTCTCACTCTGTCCCTCTCTGGTCAAACTAAAATAAATAAATAAAGTTTAAAAAATGATTCAAGAAATAATTATAAAAAAAAAAAAACAGGATCTGGAGGCTTAAAAATCATGCAGGCCCATGTGTGTGGTGCCCATCAGCCCCAAATCCTCCCACCCGACCCCAGGGATCATTTCTCACTTTCCCTGCTTCTTTCCCTCTTGTCTCTTTCCAGCAAGTGAACATGACCTATGAGAAAAAAACTAAAAAGCAACAGCAAGAGACATGGGAGAAATAAAAATACCAGGAATTCTAGTTATTGTCACTATGGCAGCCTATGAATTTAGAAAACTTACTTCCCCTTTCCAAGGATCAGTTAATAATCAAGCCAGGAAAGGCAGATAATGTAGATTGACAAGATTACCTTTTAAGACCCCTTATAGGGGTCTCTTACATAACACACTCCTAAGTCCAAAATCCCTGAAGGGAGATGTTAGGAAATGGGGAGCAGCACAGCAAACCTAGGAGATTCTAATAACTAATGTAAACATCAGGAAACCTGGCTTCAAGACCTGGCCAGGAACATCCCTGCCTGATTTTTAGACACTCCCTACAACTGGGATCAAACACACTGGAAAACTGGAACACTTGCCAAAGTTAATTTTAGTTCTCTTTAACCCCTCTGGGCCTTATCTGAAAATAGGAGAAGTAAAATTTATTTGAAGGCAAAGATGTGAAGTAGCTGACTTGAGCTACCCATCCCCAAACTAAACAATAGAGAACATGTCATAAACAAAGGATGGATTTCACTATAAAAATGTAAGGGCTCCTTGGGCCAAAACATCAGGGAACTTCAGTTGTGTTTGAGACCTGGAGTCTTTAGCATCCAACTACTTTCAATGGTAATTTTATCCTAAACCTCCTTTCCCAGGAGCTCTGATAACCCCAAAATGGGGTTTCATTCATAGTATAATGGACGGTGAGTCCAGGAGTCAGGAAGTACTCAGAATTATCTAACTAAATCGTTACCTAGGGGTAAGTGAAATTCCGTTCTGCAATAAGAGAGTGCATATGCCACATCAGTAAATAACAAGTACTAGCACCAGTGCTTTATACTACGCTAGTTACTGTGACTTGGAGCAAATTATTTGCCCTGTTGGTGCCTGATTTCTGCTTCCGTAAATAAGGATAACTCCAAAATGCCGCTGTGGCATTAAATGAAATAAAGCTTATAGTCCCTAAGTCTCATTAAATGTTACTTGTTGGTATTAAACACTTCTCTCACTACTAGTTTCAGTCTCTGGATCCACGAATATCCTTCGAGGTGAGTTTCTCTCTTTCTCCCATAACACAGAGGGACAAACTAAGTCTTGGGGGCGAGGGGAGCAGGCAGCGCAAAGTGCGGAATACAGCCCGAGCTCGAGGGCCTGTAGTTCCTCTCCGAGCCAGAGGTGTGCAGCGAGTTCACATCTGGCAGGTTTGGAGGGAGGCCAAGGCACCCAAACCCGTGGAGAGAAAGGGAGGACGAGTTCTGCGCGTCTCCGGGAGTGCGCAGACCCAGCCCGGCGGGAAAGCTGGAAGAAGCCCGGGGCTAGCGCGAGAGGCAGGGCTGAGTCTGCCGAAGGCCTTCCCGGTGCGGTCTCCGCTCCCTCCCTCCTCCCCTCGCCGGGCAGGGCGGGGCGCGAACACAAAAGACTCCAACTTCCGAGTGAGCGCGGGCCCACCCCGCCAACTCCAGCTCCAGGCCGGGCCCGCGGGGAGGGAGCGGGCAGGGAATGCCGGGGCGGCCAAGAGCCGGGCGGATTGGTCGGGGCCCGCGACCCAGGGCGGCAGGCAAAGGAGGAGGTAACCTGGAGAGAGAGGGGGCTGGAGTTCCTCGTGCTCCCCGGACTCCCCGAATGGACGAAAAGAAGAGTTTCTAAAAATAAGCAGCAGGCGGCCTGAAGAGTAGGGTAGCGGAAAAGGCACAAGGAACAAACCCCCGGGCCCCTAAGGAGATGCCTGTGGCCCCCACTCACCCTCACAGGGAGGTCTGAAGGAAGCCGCGCGGCGTGCAAGGAGGCGGTGCCGCCGCACTCGGGGGCGGAAAGGAGGAAGCGAGAGAGAGGAAGGAGGCGGCCCGGCCCCGGCGTGAGGGAGCAGAGCACACGCACC
>NW_006159579.1:1177039-1196541 GCF_000334495.1 Tupaia belangeri chinensis | reverse complement strand
GGTTGGGGCGGGGCGGGGCGGGGCAGCAGAGGCCTCAGAAGTGGAAGACTGAAGCGGGCCTGAAGGAGGCGGGCCGGAAGCCGAGCAAGGAGGAGAGGGCCCAGAGGGTTGGGGCGGGGCGGGGCGGGGCAGCAGAGGCCTCAGAAGTGGAAGACTGAAGCGGGCCTGAAGGAGGCGGGCCGGAAGCCGAGCAAGGAGGAGAGGGCCCAGAGGTAGCTTCTCGGGGAGGAGCCGGAAGGGGGCGTGCCCTAGGGGAGGGCCGCGCGGTTGGGCTTGAAGAGGGCGGGGCTTGGGGTGGATCCCTTGGGATCCGGGAGCGATGAGGCAGTTAGCAGCACCTGCTGACACTTTAAAAGAGCCCGGCACCTGAAGAGGCGAGGATTGCTCTTCCCTGCGTTGGTCGAAACTGGACGAAGAGGCTGCGGCGACAGTGATCTGGAAGCAGTTTCAAGTCCCACCCAATAAAAGGCTAATTTTAAGTACCTTTATCCTTCTAGGGTGCAAGAGATGTTTTAACTTCTTCTGGGCGGTGATCTTTCCTCCTAAAAAATTTTTTTCTGTTGGGATCTCTCACTTGAATCACTGTTCCAGCCTCCAGCGTCTCCCACCCCCAGTCTCTGGTCTTCTTGGAAAGGCCAGAGAGCTCTAATAGATGCACAAGAGGATCATTTTCATTCACTCTTCACCTGTAGAAGAGCGGGACCTGACCACATTCTCAATACCTTGTTCAACCGGTGATTTCATGATTGTGTTTTTGACATCGCTTCCCACCGAACCTGCCTAAGAGATGGGATACCTGAGAACCAGGCAGAGTTTGAATTGAATGTCCTGGCTCTGCCAGACCAGCAGTAATAACTTCCTTTCTTTTGATGACCTCCTTGTCCCACTTCAAAAGTAAGAAAATTCTTTCAGAGAAATGATGACCCTGAGAGAAAGGCCTGAAACATTTTTACCCCCATTCTCTTTTTAAATACCACCTGGGAGAGGTCTACCCTGGACACTTCGTTAAAAGGTATTCTCTAGTTTGTCCTCTTCTGTCATTTATTTGTCTTTACGTGTTTTGTCTGACGCCCCACTAGAATGTAAGTTCCATAAGACCCGGGATTTTTGTTTTCTTTTTTTAATTTTCTAAAGTGCCAGTGCACTTGGTGGAGAGAGAGAGAGAGAAAGTGAGAAAGCACCTCCAGGAGAATGGGCACCCATACACACGTGCCCGATGTGTTTTTCAAATCACCGGGCCAAAAATTTTAACCGTGTAGTCTGTCATGGATCCAGCTACTTTTTTTTTTTTTTTGGAGAGTTTTTGTTTTTGTTTTATGCTATAGAGCGCATGCGCTCACCAGAAAGACAGAGGGAGACAGAGATAGAAAGCGAGAAATCACCCACCCCCCCAGGGGGGATGGCCATATTGCAATCCCTTCTCCTCCATTCTCCTCTCAGGATCTTGGGTATGCATGCACACAGGCCTGTTGTGAGTTTAAGCCACTGGGTCCGGGACTCAAACCATGGTTGACTACATAGGAGTCCAGCCACATAGCCATTATGCTAACTGCTGGTCCTTCGATCCAGCTACTTTAACCACCACTAAAAGCTGGCCCGAGACCAGGGATTTTTGACTCTTTGTATGTCAGTATGTTACCAAGCCTAGTGCAGTGTCTGGTACACACTTAGTGTTCAATGAACACTTGAATGAATGAATCAGTTAATGAAGCCAGCCCCAGCCAACCTCCTCTGCTCTGTTTCTGGATACTCCCTGGCTCCTCACCTCCCTCTCTGTGCACTAGCCTTACCACATTCATCTTACTGCACCACAATCTCACAACACCCTCTGCTGTCGCCTTTCTGCTACTTTAATTGTTCCTCCCCTTCTACTTGGATACTTCCCTTTTTTTAAAAATTACTTTATTTATTTTTATTTTTTTATTTTTTTTGGAGAGGTTTTTGCTATAGGGCGTGTGCGCTCACCAGACAGACAGAGACAGAGAGACAGAAAGCGAGAAATCACCCCCCCAGGGGGGATGGCCACACCGCAATCCCTTCTCCTCCATGCTCCTCTCGGGATCTTGGGCACGCACGCACACACAAGCCCGGCGTGAGTTTTAAGTCACCAGATCCAGGACGCGAACCGCTGTCGACTACATGGGAGTCCAGCGACATAGCCATTATGCTAACTACTGGTCCCTTTATTATTATTTTTTTACATGAGTTTTGCCAGAGAAAGACGGGGGGTGGGGGTGGGGGGAAGAGTGAGAAAGCAAACCCCCAGGTCCAGGACTCAAACCATGGTCGGCCATGTGAGAATTCCAGCACCCAATCACCATGCCACCTGCTGGCCCCTCTACTTGGATACTTCTGTATATCAATAGTTCATCCTTCAACACTGAACTCAGGAACCACCTCCTCTGAGAACCCTGTTCTGACCTCCCTTCAGCCCCATCACCAGGTAAATTGTTGCCAGTGCAGATGATGTCCGTTCCCCACTGGTACTGAGGATTATGTTTATGTCCTACAGGGTCCTCTGGGACTGCCCCTGCTACCTTTCTGACCTCACCCCCTATTGAACTCACCTCCTTTCAGTCTGCCACAGCCACACTTTGGTCTCTTTTCTGTTCTTCTAGCGTGGTAAGCATATTGCTGCAAGGCCTTTGCATATGTATCAAATGCTCTTGTCCCAGATATCAGTATGGCTCATTCCTTACCTTCTTCAGGTCTCTGCTCAAATGTCACTTACTCAGAGAGGCCTTCCCTGACCCACATTTAAATAGCAACACCAGGCCAGCAGGTAGCGTACAGGTTAGAGCTAGCTGACTGTGTGGTTTGAGTCTTGGAACTAGTGACTTGAAAAAACACGAGGCACACGTGCATGTGTGCCCAAGACCCTAAGAGAATGAGAGGGGATTGTGGTGTGGCCATTGCCCACTGGGGATGATTTCTTACTTTCTCTCTCTCTCTGTCTCTGGCAAGCACATATGCTCTTTAACAAACTAAATAATAATAATAATAAAAAGAAAAGAACAATACCCCCTTCTTTTGTACTTCCTCTTAATTTTCCTGCTGGAATTTTCTCCATAGCCTTATCACCACATGAAATATTACATGTTTTTTTGTCTACTGTCTCTCTTCCCTCCCCACCTTCCACCACAGAGCAACAATCACAAGGACAGGATGTTGTTTGTTTGGCTTATTTCTCCGTGCCTAGATCAATAGGCTGTTGTTTAATATTTGTTAAGTGAATAACTACAGGTTTAATAGAAAAAATATAGGGTAGACTCTCAGTGTTGTCCAGAAAATTCTCTGAAGGTTCAGTATGAAGGGAGATGTTTCTAAGGAAATATGCTGGCAACACTTGCTAACATTTATACAGCATTCACTAGTTGCCAAGCAGTGTGCTTAGTGCTTTTCAGGCTTATTTAATTCCCAGGACAGCCCTATGAGGTAGGGTGCTATTAATGAGGAAACTATGACACAAAGAGGTTAACTCGCCTAGAGACAAGAGACAGAGAAAAGGGGAGGAAAGGAAGAGGGAGGGAAAAAGCAGTCTCCAGTGGGTCATGGTCACACCACAATCCCTCCCCCTCCACTTCTCTATTCTGGCAAGATTTGGGGCCACCAAGAGCTGGAATTCCAAGATCTGACTCCCTTAACCATTAGACTAGGGGGGCTAGCCCAAGAATATTTTAAAATAAGATAAATGTATATAAAAATCTGAGTAGTGCAGAGCAGTGCCTGATGTAGAGCAAACACTCAAAATGGTTTGTTTTTAATTTAATATAGCTCATATGAGCTTGCCAGAGAGAGAGAGAGAGAGAAAGAAACAGAGAAGGAAAGTGAGAAATCACCTCCTGAAGGGATGGCCATGCAGCAGTCCCTGCTCCATTCTCCAGGGTTTTGGGGCACACACACTTGTGTGTTTTCCAAGCCACCAGGTCCAGGATTGAAATCACACAGTCATGTGGGATCTAGTGCCTTAACCATGATGCCACCAACTGGTCCCCAAATAGCTTTATTATCAGTGTGAAAGTCACTTTTACCTGTAACCTATAATATAATTAATTGGGGCTGGCAGGTGGCGTGGTGGTTAAGTGTGTTGTACTCCCACATGGTCAACCGTAGTTCAAGTTCTGAACCTGGCGGCTTGCTTTCTTACTTTCCTTCTCTCTCCCTTTCTCTCTCTCTCACACTCTGTCCCTCTCTGGTCAAATTAAAATAAATAAAGTTAAATAATTATTAAAAAAAAAAAAAGAAGAACTAGAAAGGTCCTCAAAAGCACTTCATCCAGGGGTTTCCATCTTTGTAAAGAGCTATAGAGACCTCTTAGGACCTTTCACAGGAAAGTTCTAAACATAAAACAGATGAGGCAGGGGTAGTTTGCTTGAAGTTCAGGAGGGGAACCCACAATTCTGCCTTCTGGGCTTTCCTACTCGAGCCAAAACTACCTTCCTTAAACAGTGATCCCTCCCCCAAACCCCAAGGTGTTGCAGAATGCATTTTGAGCGTCATCATTCTTTTCCAGGTGCCATTTTACAGATAGGAAAACAGGGGCTCAGAAACAGATTTGCCTAAAGTTCTGCAGGAAGTTAGTGGCAGGAAGGGATGGATACCTGCCTTCCAGGCTAATGCATTTTCCAGTGGGAATGGACACATTTTCCAGTGGGAATGGCAGTACCTGCTTCCTGCCCTGGGATTTGGAAATAAATCCTCTGTTCATTCCTCCCTGACTGAAGTGAGGAATAGCCCTCCTAACCTTGCCTCAGAGCCCCAGGATACAGCTAAGGTTCTTGGTTGCAAATTACACACACACACACACACACACACACACACACACACACATAAAAGGAACTCAGGGCGGCAGGTGGCATGGTGGTTAAAGGTGCTGGACTCCCACATGGCTGACCAGTTCGAGTCTTGGACCTGGTGGCTTGCTTGCTCGCTTGCTCTCTCTTCCTCTCTGGTCAAATTAAAGATAAATAAATAGATGGATAAATAAAATAATTCTTTAAACCAAAAAAAAAAGGAACTCAGGCTAACAGAAGCAGAAGAAGAATTTATCAGGATAATTGGGTAGGGAGCTCTCAGAACTGGTAGAAGGCTGGAGAACCCAACTCAGAAAACTAACTTAGGTACAACTAGACCTACATGGGAAAAGTCCTGTGTTTGAGTCCCAGGATCTCTGTGAGCACACCAAGCCAGTTGAGATTATAGGTGGATTGTGATATGAAGACTCTGTTGAAGGTGTCTTCATTCTTTCTTTCTCTCTCTCTCTGTCAAGAAAGAAAGAAACTTAAAAACAAAACAATAACAACAACAACAAAACAATTTAAAGCAACGGGAAGAAATTTGAATGTTGTCAGGACTCTTTCTCTCCAGTCCCATCTTCCTTCTGCATATGAGCTTTCC
Organism: Tupaia belangeri chinensis; assembly: GCF_000334495.1. Classification (NCBI taxonomy): domain Eukaryota; kingdom Metazoa; phylum Chordata; class Mammalia; order Scandentia; family Tupaiidae; genus Tupaia; species Tupaia belangeri. The sequence continues at coordinate 1,191,144 of NW_006159579.1, read as the reverse complement.
CCTTGAGGCTGGACACTTGGCCAGAGCAGCTCTCTCCACTCATAACTCTCAACTGCTCCACCAGAGAGAGACTGAAGCTTTCTGCTTCTGGCCCTAAAGCCAAAAATATAGGAAAGGATTTTGATTGGTCCATCATGAGTAGGTGCCCATCCCTGGACCAGGCTGGAGAGCCAGATATTGTGATGGCCCAACTTAAGCCACGTGCCAGTCTTTCTCCAACCATTGTGAATACAGAGAGGGATGTACAAGAAGATGGTAGCCCCATTAGAACCATATGATCAGAGAAGAGAAAAGATGGATTTCATGGTTCTGGGCAGATAAAATACTTCACCTAGTCCCCAGAGTCCTCCCCCTCCCCCCCTCCCCCATGTTACTGATTTCCAGCTTTTGTCATTCCTTCTCTGCTCAGAACCCTTCAATGGCTTCCCATTTTAAGCCAACAGCATGGATCAAAACTCAAATGCCTGCAGGGGCCAGAAAGCTAGTTAAGAGTGAGACAATAGGGAGAAGAGGGCACTATAGTGAACTGGAGAGCAGGTATTGCAACTATAGTGAACTGGAGAGCAGGTATCGCATGACACAGGACAACCAGCAAGCTGTTCCTAAAACTCAGGTGCAGAAATGCAGGGGGGTTTGTTTGTTTTTAATTTGCCAGAGGGCATGTGTGCTGGAGGGGGAAGAGAAGAAGAGTAAGAAAGCACCCCCATGGGGAAAAATTACAATCCCTTCTCCCCCCATCTCCTTTTTTTTGTGATTTTGGGTCCACATTTCTCTACCTACTGGGTCCAGGACTCCCTCTTTTCAGAATTTTGGGCCCACATTTCTCAAGCTGGTGGGTCCTGGACTCATACTGCCCAATCAGCCATCAGCTGGCCCTGTTTGTTTTTAAAGTTTGTTTAGTCTGTGAGTGAGAGAAACTTGAAACAGAGAGAGAGACAGAGACACAGTATTCCAACAGAATCTTAGACCATGATCCACCGCCCAGCTTTAAATGTCATGGGCACATGTATGCCAGATGTACTCAGGGAGCTCTCCAGATGTAGCCTGTAGCCTTCCCACGTGAGTGTGCCTTGCAGAGCATGGTGTTTTATCGGTGTGCCACTGTCCTGTTGTACAGGGCTTTTAAAGAGAACCCTAAAATCTAAATTTTCAAATAGAATTTAATTTTTTTTAGGGTTTTAACCTGGGGCACAAATCTCACCAGAGAGAGAGAGACAGTGAGAGGGAAAGTGAGAAATCAGCCCCCTTCCAAGGGGTTGGCCATACTACAATCACTTCTCCATTTTCCTCCCAGGATTTTGGACATGCATGCGCACACGTGCACTCAGGATGATTTTCAAGCAGCCAGGTACTGGACTCGAACCACAGACTACCATGTAGAAGTCCAGCACCATAACCACTATGCCACCTGCTGGCTTCATCTCCTAATTTTTAAATGTTAGCTCAAGTATCTTTTAAATTTTTTTTGTTATTGATTTACTTTTTTTAAAAAAAGAATTACTCATTTATTTAATTCCATTTGTTATTATTTTTTCAGTTTACTAGAGAGAGACAGAGAAAGAGAAAGTGAGAAAGCAAGCCGCCAGGTCCGGGACTCGAGCTACAGTCAGCCATGTAGGAATCCAGAACCCTCAACCAACACGCCACCTGCCAGCCCCTTGATTTACTTTTTAATTTGACTAGAGAAAGTAAGCTGTCAGGTCTAGGACCCAACTCCTGGTCAGCCATGTAAGTCTAGCACCTTAACCACCACGCCACCTGCTGGCCCCATTAATTCAAATATCTTTAAATAACCCTGTGTAAGTCACACAAGTTATATCTGCAGACCAATTACTGTAGGCTAGGTCTGAAAATTAACAATCTCTGGCCTTCAGGCTACAGTATAATTAGGCAACTTTGGACTCTGTTTTAGTTATTTGTTGTTGCACAGCAAACTACCCCAAAATGTGATGGTTGAAAATAATAATTGTTACTTCTCACAATTTTATGGGTTGATTAGGTGGTTCTTCTGCCCCATGTATTGTTGTCTCAGAAAACCTCCTTCCCATCTTGGCCTCCACAAATTCTATTTCCTTTTCCAGACCAAGTGTACATGGTGCCTCTTTCATGAAGCAAGCCTGCCTCTTTTCTCCTGCCACACACAATGCTGCTGGCTAAGTTTAAAGGAAATGCTCCACTCTCCAAGCTTCATTGCCCTTTATTTAGAACCATTAGAGCTCACATCCAGCTAACTTAGAGAACAAAGGCCTGTCTCTTCCGTCTTTGTACCCTTCCTGCGCAGTCACGTAGAAGTCCCCAAATATGCTATGAGATTGGCTTGAACCTAACTAATGCTTGGAGATGTTTAGTTCAACTTGTCCATTTTACAGACTGAGAAGGCTAAGAGAGAATTCACACGTCATGTGCCCTGAAAGCTATCCATCAAAAGAGCTGCAGAACCAGGGCTAGAGCTCTCCTATCTAGACTCAGGCACAGTATAGGTTCAAGTGGTTAATTGTTGTTGATATGGATGTCTGGAACTTGAATAGAAGGCATTTCTTCTTTCAGATGCTCCCATTAGCAAACCTTAGCTAGGAGCCTGGCCTTCCCAACTGTTTAGTAATTGATGACAATGGAACCATAAATAAAATAAAATAAGCCTCAGTTCAAATCCCAATCCTGCCATTTACAGGACAAGCTTCTTGAGCTCTCCCAGCCCCATTTCCTCCTCTGTAAAGTGGGCATAAATTACATTTACCTCAAGTGTTGTTGAAACTGAAAATAATGTGTGCAGTGTTCCCTGGCACATAGAAGGAGCTTCAGAAATAGAAAGTTCTTATAATGATTGTCATTGATGAGGAAAATGGAAAAACAGGAGCTCTGACTTCTTAAAGGAGAGAGAAAGCATTTTTGTTTTTTTTAATTAGAGATTTTTGCTATAAGATGTACACTCGCTGGAGGGACAAAGAGACAGAAAGTGAGAAACACACTCGCCCCACCTCCACCCCTCTGCCGGGGATAACCATGTCACAATCCCTTCTCCTCCATTCTCCTCTTAGGATTTTGGGCATACATGCACATGCACCCAGCATGAGTTTCAAGTCGCCAATATCCACGGTCAACCACATGAGAGTCCAGCACCCAACCACTATGCCACCTGCTGGCCCCCGAGAAAAGCATTCTTGAGGCTTGTCTCTTGGAGAACATAAATTCATATCTTCTCTTTCTTGAACAAATTACCTCTGGAAGGGAGCAAATTCCTTTGTGTAAAAGACAGGAAGGAAGAAAAGGGATTGCAGGGGAGGGAAGAAGGGAAGGCTGGAGGAAAGGAAGGAAAGAAGGAAAAGGAGGGAGGAAGGTGTGACAGATGTGACTGTCTCTACTTCTCCCTGAACCTTACTTTGCTACCCCTACCCCAAAGTGCATCCCACTGCCATGCTGAGCTCGGGCCACACACAGATGTGTTGGTATGAGACCACCAGCTTTGAGCCATCTCAGCTAAGAAGGAGGAATGTGTTTGGCAGTCAAGGGGCAGAGAGCAGGTTTGGAGTATACAGTACCCAGCCCGGTGACTGGTGGCAGGAGGCTTAAGGCTTTGGGGAAAGCTCTCATTGGCCAATGCAGAGTTGTATATCTCTCATTCCTCACTGGCTCCCCTCAGAGCACTGGTCTCTACTTGCCTCCCTCAACCATGCCTTTGAACTTCTTAACTGGCCAATGCAGAGTTGTATATCTCTCATTCCTCACTGGCTCCCCTCAGAGCACTGGTCTCTACTTGCCTTGTACTGGGTCTTCACATTTTTTTTGTCAAATGAAAGAGGCCGCCATCTTTAAAGTATGGTCTGCATGAAGTAGAAGGCAAATCAATCCTAATTCCCTCTCAGTGCCTCCCTCAACCATGCCTTTGAGCTTCTTAACAAGAAGGGACACCTCTACCCACTTCTCAGTGACCTTTCTCTGCCCCCCATTGCATCCATGAGTCGCACCACCAAGATCAGATGCAGTGGCTTTAATTGAAATTGACATCAAGGGCTCATTTCCTCAAACAGAAGAACATTAGAAGAAATATAAATGAGGAAGGCATTGTGTCTGTTACATTTGTCCTAATGAGCAAAACCATTTCAAAAGCATCTTATTCAAAAATGCCCAGGAAATAACAGATACTTGTAGTCTCCCACCCCACCTCACCTCCAGTATACAGAAAAATTGCACACATTTCCAGAGACTTTTCAGAACTCCTTGCCTTCTGTCCCAATCTCCTAGGTATATTTCTACAGATATCACTCACCACATTCCCCCTCATGTTTTCCATCTATTTCTTTAAATCCTCTTCTCCATATTATTTTGAGTTCATGGCCAAGCATTAGTATCATGTACTCTCAGTTGTTCTTATTTGCTACCTCAGTAATTCTTGACCAGGTAGCCCAAGAATTCTCTACTTTGGATCCAAGCAGGGGATTTTAAAAGAATCCCAACAAGTCCCAACCACTGTGGTACATCAAGAAAGCACAGCACTCAGGGGCCAACGGGTGTCATGGAGGTTAAGGGCACTGGACTCCCACATGGCCAACCATGGTTTGAGTCCTGGATCTGGCGGCTTGCTTTGTTGCTTACACTCTCTCTCACTCTTGCTCTGTCCCTCTCTGATCAAATTAAAATAAATAAATGAATAAACAAAGTTAAATAAAATAATTCCTTAAAAAAAAAAAGAAAAGAAAAGAAAGCACAACACTCTAGTGCTGGAGGCCATGTGGAAGTTTGGAGTTTGGTTCCTGAGTCAACCTATATATGCCAGGCATGTGTGCCTATGGTACTGGCTGGCTGGGAGGGCTGGGGGAAGGATTGAAGATATTGTCTTTCTCTTTCCCCCATGGAAGGAAGGGACTTAAAGAGGGGGAGCAGCAAATGGCATGGTAGTTAAAGTGGCTGGATTTGCACATGGCTGACTGCAGTTTGAGTCCTGGACCCAGTGGCTTGAAAATCAAGTTGGACGCTTGTGTGTATGTGCCCAAAGTCCTGAGAGGAGAATGAAGGGGAGGGATTTTGGCATGGAATTCCCCCCTGGAGGGTGATTTCTCACTTTCTCTCTATCTGTTTCTAACTCTCACCTCTCTGGTAAGTGCACCACCATAGGGCAAAAACCTAAAAAAATTAAAAAGGGGGGCTAGCAGGTGGCATGGTTGTTAAGACACTAGACTCCCACATGACCAACCATGGTTCAAGCCCCACACCTGGTGGCTAGAAAATCTAACCAGGTACATGTACATTCATGCCTAAAATCCTGAGAGGAGAAGAGATTGTAGCATGGCCATCTCCCCTGGGAGGTGATTTCTTACTTTCCTCTCTCTGTCTCTTTCTGACAAGCATATGTACCCTATAACAGAAACCTAAAAATAAGGTAAAATAAAATAAAAAATGAACCCCAGCTAAAGTAGAGAGGCAAACACCCAATTACCCAGGTATCTGCATAAAGAACATAAAGGCCTCACCACTGTAGTGTAGCACCCAGCCAGGCTGGAAGTTGTATGGCTTTCTGCAAGTTTAAATGCCTAGGTCAGCCTGAAAACATGCTGGGCATGCACAGGTTTGCACATGGGTGTCCAGAATCCTGAGAAGCTGGAGGTCATAGCAAAGGGAATTATAGCATCACAAGATCCCATCAAGGGTGCTCTCTTTATCTCTCTTTTGCATGCCACATTTTCTATCAAAAAAATATATATATATAAAGGTGTTCTTTAGATTGTACTCAAAAAGGCAAATCATATTTTTATGGATATTAATGAGTGATTTTAGGGTATATTAATTTTGCCTTCGCAGTGTCATCTCTCCTAATACTAGTATCTGACTTTTCCTTGTGCCCCCACTCCACACCCATTCTTGGCTGAAGCCATAAAGAGTGAGAATACTAAAGTGAGACTCCCTAGGTTTGAATCCTGGCATCTGATTCACCAGTCATTTACTAGGTATGTGAACCAGGGAAAATTCTTTAATTTCTCTTATGTTTCATATAAAAAATCTGAATAGTATCTGCTTCACAGCATTGTTGGGAAAATTATATAAGATAATTCACATAAAGCATTTAGAAGAATGCCTGGTACACAATAAATACTCACTAAATATCATCCATTTTTTTATATTATTTTTATTAATTTGGAAGGCACTGACCTCATTCTCTCTGGCTCTCGTAATGGCCTATGACCCAGGCCTGGCCAATTAGGACATTCTGTCCACCTGCCCACCATGGACACCTTCTCCACACATGGACAGTGACACCAATCATTTGGCACTGTACACTGAAACCTAATCTGGTCCCTGGAAGCTTGGCCTGACCAGGCCTACAAAGCAGAGATAAACATCAGATCTGGGTTGGTTCATTAGGAGAGAACTTGGGGACAATCAGATTTCACCCTGTATGTGAAGGTCATTCTCCTTAGTTTAGCCATTGGTCAGGAATCATGAAAATAACTGTGGTAAACTATTACTTGTGGCCTCCAGTGAACCACCATCCACACTCTTATGTAGTAGTCCCCTTTCATATTGACTTTGACTCTGGGCTTAGTCATGAGATGAATATTAACCAGCAGTACATCAGAGGCTTGATAGATGCCTGCATACTGGGCTTGTCCTTCTAGAATGCTCATTCTTGGGAGCCCTGAACAACTGTGTTAGAAGTCTGAGTACCTTGCAAGAGAGAATACATAGAGGAAAGAGACCTTAAAAATATGGGAGAGATGGGCAACCAGCAGTTAGCGTAATGGCTATGTCGCTGGATTCCCACGTTGACTACCGCGGTTCAAGTCCCAGACCCGATAGCTTAAACTCACACCGGGCGCTTGTGTGTGCATGCCCAAGATCCCGAGAGGAGAATGGAGGAGAAGGGATTGTGGCGTGGCCATTCCCCCAGGATGATTTCTCACTTTCTTCTGTCTCTCTGTCTCTCTCTGTCTTTCTGGCAAGCACATACACCCTATAGCAAAAAAAACTCTCAAAAAAAAAAAAAAAAACAGACCTACCTACAGATAAAACTACCATATAATCCAGTAGTTCCAGGCCTGGATATCTTCCTAAAGGACAGGAGAATGGTTGCCTAAAACTCATGCCGGGCATGTGTGCGTGCGTGCCCAAGATCCTGAGAGGAGAATGGAGGAGAAGGGATTGTGGCGTGGCCATCCCCCCTGGGGGGTGATTTCTCGCTTTCTGTCTCTCTGTCTCTCTCTGTCTTTCTGGCGAGCGTACACACCCTATAGCAAAAACCTCTCCCCCCCCCAAAAAAAAAATACGGGAGAGAATCAGAAGTCTAGCCATCCCAGCTTCCCAGCTGAGCTCATCCCTCAGCTACCTTGCCATCTGAATGCAGCTCACAATAGTGATCACCAATAGGGTCAGTAGGAAAACAGCCCACTTGAGTCGGTTCTAATCTTGGCTCTGTGCCTTGTGAACTATACTCCTGGGCTAGTCCCTTGCCTTTTCTAGCCTCAGCCCACTCATCTGTAATAGAAATCATGTTTCCAGTCTCTTGAGGGTTTCATGGGGATTACGTAGGAAAATGTCAGTGTGATAGATAGTGTTAATAGGCTACCCCAAAATTGTTTACTGCCTCATTTGCTGTGAAGGTGGGCTAGATTTCCTAGGCTCCCCAGCAAGTAGGGCTAGACATGGAACAAAATTCTGACAAGTGATATGCAAATGGAAGTTGCACAGAATTACTAGAAAAGAGACAACCTTTTTTTGTGGGGGGAGAGGTTTTTGCTACAGGGCGCATGTGCTCGCCAGAAAGACAAAGAGAGACAGAAAGCAAGAAATCACCCCCCATGGGGGATGGCCATGCTGCAATCCCTTCTCCATTTTCCTCTTGGGATCTTGGGCACACACACGTGCGCCCAGCATGAGTTTAAGCCACCGGGTCCGGGACTCGAACTGCAGTCAACTACATGGAGTCCAGCAACATAGCCGTTACGCCAACTGCTAGTCCCAGAAAAGAGACAGCCTTAACTGACATTCTTTAACCTTTTGTACTCCTTCTTTCCCACTCTGCATTCTGCCTGGAACACAGATGTAATGTATAGAGGCATAATAGCCATCTTGAAACCTTGAGAACAAAGATTGACTTGATAAGGCTAGTAAGACAGAAATAAAAGTTCTAGACTTTTTTTTTTTTTTTTGGAGAGATTTTCACTGTAGGGCGCGTGCGCTCGCCAGACATACAGAGAGAGACATAGAGACAGAAAGCGAGAAATCACCCCCCAGGGGGGATGGTCATGCCGCAATCCCTTCTCCTCCATTCTCCTCTCGGGATCTTGGGCACGCACGCACACGCGCCCGGCGTGAGTTTTAAGCCACCGGGTCCGGGACACGAACCGCGGTCGACTACGTGGGAGTCCAGCAACATAGCCATTATGCTAACTGCTGGTTCCCAAAAGTTCTAGACTTCTTGAATGAGATAAATAAAGACTGTGTGGAACCAGCCATAGTGTGGTGGTTAAGGTTGCTAGATCCCACATGGCCAACTGCATGGTTCAAGTCCTGCACCCAGTGGCTTGAGAAAACACACCAGCAATGTATTCGTGTATGCCCAAGAACCCAAAAGGAGGTAGAGATGGAGGAGACGGGATTGTGGCATGATTATGCCCCCATGAGGGGGGTTACTTTCTCACTTTCCCTCTCTCTCTACCTCTAGTGACCTCATGTGTCCTCTAGCAAATTAATTACATAAATAAATAAAGCCTATACCATCTCAGCTATGGTGATGTAGGCAGTAGGGCACAGCTCTGCAATGCTGGAAGCCATCTGGAAGGCCAGGGGTTCCAATCCAGGGTGATCTGATCCATGGGTGCTGACACACATGCACCCATGATCCTGGCTGGCTAGAAGATTAGGAGATGGGGAGATTGTGGTGTGATGGGACCCTGTCAACAGTCCTTGTCACTTTCTCTTTCTCAGTATAATAAATAAACTTAAAAAAAAAATCCCTATGTGTTTGAGCTGCTGTCACTTTTGATTTTTGCTTCTGCTCCCAAGAAAATTTTGACTCATACAGAATAATGTCTGGTTCATTGTACTGTTCAATAAACATTAGCTATTGTTATTTTGCCGATAGTCCTTTCCATAGTCGTAACCACCTATGTTGTAAGTATTATTACCCTCTGTTTAGAAATGAGAAGAGTCGAATTTCTTCCCAAGGTGGGCTTCAATGAGATGGGTTGTCATAATGATAGCAACATTTATTTATGGAGCTAACATAGTTTTAAATGCTTCACAGCTATTAAGTCACTTAATCCTCACAGAAATCTTATGTAGAAAATGCTGTTAAGATTCCCACTTAAATGAGAAAACTGAGTCAGAGAGGTTAAGCAACTTTTCTAAGGTTGCACAGGTTAGTGAGCAGTAAGTCCAGGATTCAAACGCAGCAATCTCAGGAAGGTGACTGATACCCTGTGTGTGCGTGTATGTGTGTGTTAGAAAGAAGAGACTGCAGTTCACAGGGGTTAAGTGACTTTTAAAGCCACACTGCCAGGGAGAGGTGATGACAGAATTTGAACACAGGTCTGACTGACTCCATACCTGCATTATTAAGGGAATTCTTGTGGGTGAAGAACCCTATGGGCCACCGTGCTGCAGTCGCAGTATCTCCAATATCTTTGCGTATCAAGAGAGGCTATGCAGAGAGAAAAGCCAAGAGCCAAACTCAAGGCTGCCACCCCATCCAGATGAGGAATCCTAGGCACTGTTTTTCAAGGTCACCCAATTAGAAAGGGGCATTACTGGGACCAGGACCCAATTCTACTCCATGACAGTGGGGACGTTAGGATTTGAAGAAGTGCTGTTCATTCCTGATAATAATGAGCCTTGCAGCAGCAATGAGGGATGGCTAGCTATTATTTATACTAATTAAGAGGGCATGAAATTGAAGGGACACACGCAGCCCTTTGGTCATCCGCCAGTGCTCTGACAGCCTCACCATTTTCCATGAGGCCAGCTGGGCTTGCATGGAGCACAGAAAGCTCACCCCCTGGCTCTCCACTAAAGCACTTAATTGTCCAAGAGAAAATACCAGCAATCCTAGCTCTGGGTGAAGCTGCAATAAACTAATTGAAGTTAAATGGCTTGGATCTTGGGAGTGAAGGGGCCATGGTACGAAAATACAGAGCATGCATTCTTTCAGCAAATATTTATTCGGCATCAGCTATGTATTATGAATGCGAGGGGTCCTCAAAAAGTTCACAGAAGGGGCTGGCAGGTGGTGTGATGGTTGAGGCACTGGACTCCCATGCGTCCAACAGTGGTTTGAGTCCCAGACCTGACAACTTGCTTTCTTACTTTGCCCCCCTCTCTCTCTGGCCAAATTAAATAATAATAATAATAATAAATCAAATTAAATACAGAATGATGGGGAGGCTGGCAGTTGGCATGGTGGTTGAGGCACTGGACTCCCACATAGCCAACTGTGATTTGAGTCCCAGTTCTGTGGCTTACATTCTCACTTTCCTTCTTTCTCTGGTCAAACTGAAATAATAATAATAAATAAAAATAATTGTTTGAGAGGTTTTTGCTACAGGGCATGTGCGCTCACTGGAAAGACAAAGACAGAGAGACAGAAAGTGAGAAATCACCTCGGGGTGGGGGGGATGGCCAGGCCGCAATCCTTTCTCCTGTATTCTCCTCTCAGGATCTTGCGCATGCACGCACACGTGCCCGGCTTGAGTTTAAGCCACCGGGTCCGGGACTCAAACTGCGGTCAACTACATGGGAATCCAATGACATAGCCATTACGCCAACTGCTGGTCCCAATAATTCTTTAAAAAAATGGGAAGTTGGGACCAGCAGTTGGTGTAATGACTGTGTTGCTGGACTCCCATGTAGCTGACCGCAGTTCGAGTCCCGGACCCAGTGGCTTAAACTCACGCCGGGCACGTGTGCGTGCGTGCTCAAGATCCCGAGAGGACAATGGAGGAGAGGAGATTGCAGCATGGCCATCCCCCGTGGGGGGTGATTTCTTGCTTTCTGTCTCTCTGTTGCTCTCTGTCTTTCTGGTGAGCGCACATACCCTATAGCAAAAACCTCTCCAAAACAAAAACAAAAACAAAACTATGCATGAATTTCAATCATGTTTGCACCAAAATAAATTTATAATTTCATTCCATTTTTCCACAGACTTTTTGAAGTTCCTTCATATTTGTTCAAAATTGGATTAATCATAACATAAAATGTGTACATACCCTAAGCATTTTAGTTTAATTGAAAATACGGAACCAGCAGTTGGCATAATGGCTATGTCACTGGATGCCCATGTAGTTGACAGCGATTCGAGTCCCAGACCCAGTGGCTTGAACTTGTGCCTGACACGTGTGCATGCATGCCCAAGATCCCAAGAGGAGAATGGAGGAGAAGGACTGCGGAGTGGCCATCTCCCCAGGGCGGTGATTTCTCACTTTCTGTCTCTCTGTCTCTCTCTTTCTGGCAAGCACATACACCCTGTAGCAAAAACATTTTTTTTAATTAAAAAAGAAAAGAAAAGAAAGAAAGCTGGGGTCAGCAGATGGCATAGCAGTTACATCATTGGACTCCCACATGACCAACCACAGTTCAAGTCCCAAGCCCTGTGGCGTCAAATTCATGCCAGGTGCAAGTGCATATGTGTCCAAGATCCCAGAAGGAGAAAGGAGAAGCGATTGCAATGTGGCCATCCCCCCCTAAGGGGTACATTCTCACTTTCAGTCTCCCTGGCAAGCACATGAACCCTATAACTAAAATCTCTCCAAAAAAGAAAGAAAGAAAGAAAGAAAGAAGGAAGGAAAGAAAGAAGAAAGAAAGAAAGAAAGAAAGAAAGAAAGAAAGAAAGAAAGAAAGAAAGAAAATAAATAAATCTACAGTTGTGTCAATCTTTTGACAGAGAGTAAATCTGATGGCATTTGGATATCTGTACCTAGTCATCCCTGATATCATCTCCAATGTGCACTGTCTGGTTTGGTTATGTGAGTCAAGAAAGCACCTTTTCTTGCTCAGTTGCATTTGAGTTTCTGCCACTTCCAACAAAGAATCCTTGATGAATACAGATAGCCTCAGCAATAGGAAAGCTGAGGAACCTTCAGGTGGCCTCCCATAGAACAGATGTTCACAGATACGACTGGGATAAGAGAAGATGTGGTTGCATAGAGATATCTACCAATGGCTGCTCTTCGAGCATGTGGGAAACACCTTCCAGGGACTCAGGAATATGCATGTCCTCTGCTTAATTTTTTTTTTTAATTTTATTGTCAGAGGATGTGTATGTTTACCAGAGAGAATGGGAGAGGCAAAGAGAAAGCAATCTCCACTAGGGTGTGGTTATACCATAATCTCTTTTCTTCATTTCTTTTTCCCATCTGGAACTGGCTGTGCACATGTGTACACACAAGCAGGTGCACCTGGAGTGTTTTTCAAGCCTCTGGAACCAGGATTCAAACTGTGATCAGCTATGTCAGATCTGGCTTCCAACACACAGCTCTTAACTACTGTGCTACAAGGCCATACCCACCTCCCCCACTTAAGTCTTTACACACACACACACACACACACACACAGAGTCACAGATAAAGAAACAAAAAAGGCTTTAAGGAAAAGGTATTGTCATAGCATGGTATTCTTTGTCAGGTACTATATTGTTTAACCGTCTGTAAAGCCCATTCTGTAAGTATGTTCTCTTCAAATATATAAGGCAGCAAAGGAAATAGATGTTTTAGCTATTGTTCTGACTCTTATTCTCTCTTTCCTTTCTGAATCATTTCTAAATTAATTTATTACCTTTTATAACTTTATATAACCATAAAAACTAGAACAGAGCCATTCTTTATGAGGAACTGCACAATGCACATCTCTTCTCAAACAGAAGGTTCTCATGCGCCTGTAAAAGCTTGAACATAAAGCACCAGGGTTATTGTTTGGCCCTCTAAGAGCTGGCCCCAGCCTGGTGGGCAGACAGAGTGCTTAGAGGCATAAACTCGGAGACAATGCTTTATTTATTCTTTATCATAGAGAAGAAATGTTGAATAACTGAGGAAAATGAGTATACATTTTGCTAAAGCCTGAATCTGGTTAAGAACCCATTATGTAAATATTCATTATTTGAGAGTTAATTGTACTTTGGTGTTGAAGGAACATTCAGGAAGACTTTAGAAAGATTTGCAGTCCTGTGTGAGTAAAAAAATGTAAAATAAAACCATGGGCCTTCGATAGATGATATGTTAGATTGTTGTCAGGAACATTTCCTCTGTCCCCCTCTACCCCCACTCCATGAATGGAGTGTACTTCCTTGCCCTTGACTTTGGGCTTGGTTATGAGACTTGCTTTGGCCAATGGATATCATCAGACATGAGGAAAATGGGCTTGAAACATGATTGCCCAGCTGGGCAGGCTCTCTTGTAATTCTGTCATCTCCGGGAACTAAACATGGTCTGGTCAGCCCTCCAGGAAAAGGATGAGGGCACATGGAGCTGGCTACCCTGGCCAACCTGTGGAGTAAGGCAGAGAAACCAGCTGACCAGAAAACCCATAATCCCAAACTAAATCTTTAGTGTCACATGCTCTTAGTGTCATATGCTACTGAGAGCTGGAGGTTGATGCCATGTGGCATTACTAGAGCAATAGCTAACTGACACAAGCCATTAGTGTCATCTCCCTTTAACAAATTGAAGATGCCTGGCAACATTTGGATTATTTTACTAATAAAAATTGAACTACAGAAATAAGTAAATCATTCACCTTTTATTGTTACTGATTAAAATTGAATCAAGGGCCAGTCGCAGTGGCACAGCTTTAAAGCTTTGATCCAGGGGCCAGTAGGTGGTATAGTGGTTAAGGCACTGGACTCCTATGTGGCTGACAGCAGTTTGAGTCCTAGACCTGGCTTGAAACTCACAATCAGCGCATGTGCGTGTGTTCCCAAAATCCCGAGAAGAGAATGGAGGAGAAGGGATTGTGGCATGGCCATCCCCCTGGGGAGTGAGTTCTCGCTTTCTATCTCTCTGTCTCTCCAGTGAGTGTACATGCCCTATTGCAAAAAATTTCTTCCAAAAAATTAATAAATAAAAATAAAACCTTGAGGGACCAGCAGTTGGCATAATGGCTAAGGTGCCTGACTTCTATTTGAT
>NW_006159579.1:1172819-1176857 GCF_000334495.1 Tupaia belangeri chinensis | reverse complement strand
AGCGCGCCCACCCACCAAAAAAAAAAAAAAAAAAAAAAAAAGAAAAAAAGAAAACCTCAATCTGCAATGCTGAGACCATATGTAAAGGTCCCAGGTTCACATTCTAAGTATCCCTGTGTATGTTGAGGATGCATGCACCTGCCTGTGATTCTGGCTGGCTGAATTTTATATTGCAATACTAAATTCTTTCTCTCTATTCCCTTCTATCATGGAAAAAATAAATAATTAAGCCTAAAAAATAGTGGGATCAAGGGGAACCAATAAAGCCTCCCTCCCACATACCCTCCAACTTTGCTGACCTTCTGCTCTACTTTCAAGAGTGGGAGAAAGAACGTATAGTGGAGTTTCAGCTCTAGGATCCCACAGCACCCCCAAGCCTATCCTACCTGAGCCATGAGACTTGTGATTGAGATATCCCCAGATCTGAGCATTTCTGCATGCTCTCATTGACTGTGCCAAGAGGACAGGGCCCTGACCGCCCTTTACCCTTGGCATTTCTCAGGGTTGTATTTGCAGCAAATAACTTTAAGGGATGGAATCCTGTCTTCCTCCAGACAAGCAGCAGGCTAGTTGCTAGTAAAAGCAGTAGCTTTTCCAAGCTCAGTATTCCTCTCCTATGACACAATTCACAGTGTATACAACTTCACCTGTATCACCTCCACATGGCTCAGGAGACACTGAGAATCGGTATAAACTTGAAGCTCTGCCTACACTTACTCTGTGAGTAATACAGTCCCTTGTTTCTGACTTAGGAGGCTGTGTTTTTGCCAGCATCCATGAATCAGTCTAGGTGATGAGCTTGTGTGTAGGGTAAAACCTCAGACCCTGCACAGTTCCTGATCTGGGTCACTTCCCATGAATATTAACTGTCCCATGCACTGTATAGGAATGAAGTTCGTGAACTCCTTTGGAGAGCAGAGCATTTCCTAGAGCAATATGCAGTGAATGCAGTCTGGGAAAGGGAACCTCATAAATTTTCAAATATGAAAGTGGGAAGAGATCTTTTTGATCAGAAGAAAAACTTAGTAGCAGTACTTCCTAAAAAGTGAGATGTACCCTTGGTGGGTCACAGATGATTTTAGATAGTATATGAGAAAGCATGATTTTAAATTTTAGCGGTAATTGGGGCCAGCAGTAGCGTGGTGGTTAAGGACACTGGACTCCCACAAGGCCGACTGCAGTTTGAGTCCTGGACCTGGCGGCTTGCTTTCTCACTTTCCTTCTCTGACTCTCTCTCTTTCTTTCTGTCTCACTCTTTCTCTGGTCAAATTAAAAATAAATAAAATAAAATAAAATAATTCTTTAAAAAAAAGGGGGGGTTGGCAGGTGGTGTGGTGGTTAAGGGTATTAGACTCCCACATGGCAGACTGTGACTCGAGTCCCAGATCTAGTGGCTTGCTTTCTCACTTTCTCTCTCTCTTTCTCTCTCTCTAGCCCTCTCTGGTCAAATGAAAATAAATAAGTGGATAAAGTTAAATAAAATAATTTTTAAAAATTTTAGTAATGGGGCTGGCAGGTGGCATGGTTGACTGTGGTTTGAGTCCTGGACCTGGCAGCTTGCTTTCTTGCTCTCTCTCTTTCTGTCTCCCTTTGGTCAAATGAAAAGATAAACAATAATAGCATATAAAATTAAATAAATAAATCTTCAAAAAATTTAGTAGTGTTTCTACTAATGTGTTAGAGAAATACGTTAAAGATTTTTTCCTCTTCTTTTAAAGAATTATTTGTTTTATTTAATTTGTTATTTTTTTTATTTGACCAGAGAGAGACAGAGAGAAAGGGAAAGTGAGAAAGCCAAATCGGAGACTCAAACCACAGTCAACCATGTCGGGAGTCCAGTACTTGAACAACCACACCACCCACCAGCCCCAAGATTTTCTTCTTTATAGACATATTTAGGACTGGTTCTGCAGCATAGCAGTTAAACATTGTATATGGGGAGCCAGATTCCACACAACCAACAGCAGTTTGAATCCTTGCTACAGTGGCTTGGAAAAAATATCAAGTATATGTGTGTGCCCCAAATCCTAAAGGGATGGAGAAATTGAGGAAAAATTATCACAGTGTGACCATACCCCATAGAGGATGCTTCCTCTATTTTTCCCTCTCACTCTCTCTGATGTACCCATTCTCTGGCAATTAAGAAAAGAGACATATTTGAACAAAAAAAGAAAAAAAATAGGTTAACTTGGGACCAGTAGAGATGGCATAGTGGTTACGTTGCTGGACTCCATGTAGCTGACTATGGTTTGAGTCTCAGATCTGGTGGCTTAAAACTCACACCCTGTGGGATGTTTTCTCGCTTTCGATTTTTCTGTCTCTCTTATGAGCACATGCGCTCTATAGCAAAAATCTCTCTCTCTCTCTCTCTCAAAAAAAAAATATATATAGAATAGGTTACAATATAAGTGAATAAGACTACAAGTGTGGGGACCAGCAGATGTCATAATGATTACATTGCTAGACTCCCATGTAGTTGATCATAGTTTGAATCCCAGACCCAGCAACTTAAATCTCATGCTGGGTGTGAGAGGAGGGCACAAGAGGAGATCCCGAGAGGAGAGTGGAGGAGAATGGATTGTGGCATGGCCATCATCCCCGGGGGATGGTTTCTCATGTTCTGTCTCTCTGTCTCTCTCTTTCTCTCCAGCAAGCACACACACCCTATAGCAAAAATATCTCTCTCAAGAAAAAACAAAAAGATTACAAGTGTGTGTAAGTTAGGCTCTGAATAACTACAAGTAAAGAAGTGCTCTTTACGGTGACCTGACCATAGAACCAAATGTAATTATCTCAGAAAACTAAAAGTCTAGATGTCCCTGTTGCTGTGCAACCATAAACCAACCCACTGAAGGACATAAAAACAATGCTGTCGTGCACACAGATTATAAAGATATCCTGTTATATACATTAATTCAGACAGGGCTCAGTGGAGGTGACTTATTTCTGTTCCATGATGTTTAAGGCTTTATCAAGGGAGACTTTGGGGCAGGATGGTGGTACAGTGTAGAACGTGATGCTCTTCTAGGCTGCTCTACATAGTAAGCTTCCAGGTTTGCATCCAGACACATTTCTGAATACTCCAGCACCTGTGTGCCCATGATCTGGGGATGACTGAAGATAGGGATAGATCATAGTATTGGGACCCTGTTGAGGGTGCTTTCTTGCTGGGTGTCTCTTATGAAATAAATAAATACACAAATAAGTTTTTAAAAAAGAAAAAGACTCTAATGGCTGAGGACTGGAGTCATCTGAAGACTTCTCTGCCCACATGCCTGGTTCTTGGGCTGGCATAACAGAAAGGTTGGGTTCAGCATGGACTGTTGACCACAGCATCTCTATGTGATTTTCCATGTGGCTTGGGTTTCCTCTGAGCATGGCAGCCACAGAGGAGTCAAATTTCTTACATAGGAGCTCAGGACTCCAAGAACAAGCATCCCAGTAAGCAAGGCCTTTAGTCACCCAGCCTCTGAAACCACATTGTTTCATTTCTACCCTACTCTATCAGTCAAAGCAGTTGGAAGCTCAACCAGATTCCAAAGGTGGGGACACGGAGGCTATCCTTTTTTTTTAAAGAATTATTATTTTTATTTATTTATTATTATTATTATTTTCACATGAGTTTTGCCAGAGAAAGATGTAGAGAGAAAGAGAGAGAGAGAGGGAGAGTGAGAAAGCAAGCCACCAGGTCCAGGACTCGAACCATGGTTGGCCATGTGGGAATTCCAGTGCCTTAACCTCCACGCCACTTGCTGGTCCCACGGAAGCTATCCTTTGAATGAAAGTTTATCAAAGAATTTACAGGGCTAGCAATGACTTAAATTTCCAAGAGACCTGAAGCTGGTGGCTTTAAATATACCATTTTTTAAAAGAAGTATTTATTTATTTATTTATTGAGAGTTTTTTGCTATAGGGCCTGTGCGCTCGCCAGAAAGACAGAGAGAGACAGAAAGCAAGAAATCACCCCCCCAGGGGGGATGGCCATGCCACAATCCCTTCTCCTTCATTCTCCTCTCGGGATGTTGGACACACACACAC
>NW_006159579.1:1167334-1172775 GCF_000334495.1 Tupaia belangeri chinensis | reverse complement strand
TAAGCCACCAGGTCCGGGACTTGAACTGTGGTCGACTACATGGGAGTCCAGCAACGTAGTCATTATGCCAACTGCTGGTCCCAAAGAAATATTTATTTATTATCTTTTTTTTTTTAGAGGTTTTTGCTATAGGGTGCGTGCGCTTGCCAGACAGAGAGAGAGACAGAGAGAATGTAAGAGCAAGTCACCAGGTCCAGGACTTGAACTGTGGTCGACTACATGGGAGTCCAGCAACGTAGTCATTATGCCAACTGCTGGTCCCAAAGAAATATTTATTTATTATCTTTTTTTTTTTAGAGGTTTTTGCTATAGGGTGCGTGCGCTTGCCAGACAGAGAGAGAGACAGAGAGAATGTAAGAGCAAGTCACCAGGTCCAGGACTTGAACTGTGGTCAGCTGTGTGAGAGTTCAGCACCTTTAACACTACGCCACCTGCTAGCATATTTTTTTTTTTTTTTTTTAAAAAGAAACTATTCCCAGCTCTGTGGAGCAGAAACGCAAGTTTTCTGTAAGACTGAAAGCCATATGGCTGACCAGGAATTTGGAGCCCCAGATTTTGGAGCTGAAGGGCTGGGGAAAGGGAATCAGGGTGTGATGAGACCTTGTCTCTCTCTATATATCTATCTCATGCATATGCATACACTATCATTTAAAAAGGAAGAAAGGAAGGAAAGCAAGTTCATTCCTTTGCCTGGTGGTTAAGGTAGCTGAATCTTACATGGCTGACCATGTGGTTTGCACCCCAAACTCACTGTCTTGAAAAACATGCCAGGTGTGTGTGAGGTGCATGCCTAAAATACCAAAAAGAGGGAGAGATTGAGGAGAAATTATTGCAACATGACCCTGCCCACGAGGGGTGCTTTCTCCTCTCCCTCTCTGTCTCTCTGTTGAGTGCAAGCACCTCTAGCCAAAAAAAGGAAGAGAGGAAGAAACGAGAGGTTTCTATACATACAGTGCTGTCTGACACACTCTAAAGTGTTCAGTAAACTTTTTGTTATTATTCCTTGATAGTTGAGATTTTTCTGTATATAGATATATAACCATCATTACACATAGATGAGATATCACACATACATTTCTGTAGCTAAAAAAAAAAAAACTGGAGCCAGCAGATGATATGTTGGTTTGGGCACTAGACTCCCACATGGCCAATAGTGGTTCAAGGCCTGGACCTGATGGCTTGCTTTCTCACTTTCTCTCTTTTTCTCTATCTCTCTCTGATGAGCATAATGATAAATAAAATTAAATAAGTAGTTCTTTTTAAAAAAGGGGGGGGAACGGCAGGTGGCGTGGTGGTTAAGGTGCTGGACACTCCCACGTGGTTGACCATGGTTCGAGTCCTGGACCTGGTGGCTAATTTTCTCACTTTCACTCTCTCTCTCTCTGTCTCTCTCTGGCCATATTAAAATAAATAAATGAATAAATTAAATAAATAATACCTAAAAGATTTCTGGGGAAAAACTACAATGTAAATAGCTCTTCAAATTTGTGTCTATATGAGACCAGCAGTTGGCATAATGGCTGTGTCACTGGACTCCCATGTAGTCAAAAGCCGTTTGAGTCCCAGACGCGCTAGCTTAAACTCACGCCGGGCACGTGTGTGTCTGTACCCAAGATCCCAAGAGGAAAATGGAAGAAAAGGGATTGTGGTGTGGCCATCCCCCCTGGGGAGCGATTTCTCTCTGTCTCTCTCTCTGTCTTTCTGGTGAGCACATGCACCCTATAGCAAAAAAAAAAAAAAAAAGCACAACAACAACAAAAAAACACCTCTCCAAAAAATATATATATATAAAATTGTGTCTATAAAAGTATCTCCTTCTAAAATCTTTTTTTTTTTTTTCGGTTTGCTATAGAGCACATGGGTCACCATAGAGAGACAGCAGGGGTTGGGGAGTAAGAAATCCCTCTTCTACCCCCTACCCCAGGAAGGATGGCCACACCCCAGACCCCTCTCCATTCTTGTCTCGTGATTTGGGGCATGTACACACGCACCTGTCATGATTTTCAAGCTTCTGGGTTGAGATTTAAACCATTCAGTCAGCCATGTGGGATTTAGCTGCCTTAACCTCCACACCACGTGCTGATCCTATCCTTTTAAGATCTTTTTTTTTTTTTTCCTTTTTTTTGGAGAGTTTTTCGCTATAGGGCGCGTGCGCTCGCCAGACAGACAGAGAGAGACATAGAGACAGAAAGCGAGAAATCACCCCCCAGGGGGGATAGTCACGCCGCAATCCCTTCTCCTCCATTCTCCTCTCGGGATCTTGGGCACGCATGCACACACGCCCGGCGTGAGTTTTAAGCCACCAGGTCCAGGACGCGAACCGCGGTCAACTACGTGGGAGTCCAGCAACATAGCCATTACGCTAACTGCTGGTTCCCTCCTTTTAAGATCTTTTTATTGAGGAAAATTTGAAACATCCAAAAGTGGAGGGAGTCATATAACAAGGTCCTGGGCCGTAATACTTACGGCAGCTGGATCCCACATGGCCAACTGCAAGATTTGAGTCCCATCTGCAGCATTTCAAAAACACTCTGAGTGTGTTTGCATGCATGCCCAAAATCCCTAGTACAGAACAAAAGACTGGGGACTGAGGTGTGATCATTCCCCCTGGGGGGGTGCTTTGTCACTTTTTCCTCTCTCTTTTTTCTTCAGAGAGATTTTTCCTATAGGGCACATGTGCTCGCTGGAGAAACAGAAAGACAGAAAGCAAGAAATCACCCCTTGGGGGGATGGCCATGCCGCAATCCCTTCTCCATTCTCCTCTTGGGAATTTGGACACACACATACACATGCCCAACGTGAGTTTTAAGCCACTGGGTCTGGACCTCGAACTGCGGTCAGCCATGTGGGAGACCAGCGACGTGATGATTATGCCATCTGCTGCCCCCCCCTTTCTTTCTCTATCTTCAGCAAGCACACACACCTTATAGAAAATAATAATAATTTTTTAAACAGAACAAAAAAAGAAATTACAAGATCCTATGTGCTCATCATCCAACTTCAGTGATTAGCAACTCACAGCCAGTCTGGTTTCATCTACACACACTGATTTCTTTTCCTCTTATACTTTCTGAAGCAAACCTCAGACATTACATCATTTCATTCGTAAGCATTTAAGCACATATTAAATCTATGTCTCTCTCTCTCTCTCCTTTGTTTTCTTTTAGTTTTGCTACAGAACGTGTTTGCTTACCAGAGAGAAACAGAGAGAGAGGAAAAATGAGAAATCACACCTGGTGGATCAGGGGGTGGGGGATGGCGACACCACAGTCCCTTCTCCTCCATCCTCCTCTCGGGATTTGGAGCACACATGCACATAGCCGGCATGTTTTCAAGCCACCAATTCTTGGACTCAAAAAATCAGCCATGTGGGATCCAGCTGCCTTAACCTCACTACATACTGGCCCCCATCTCTCTTTTTAAATGACAAGAACAATACTAAAGAAACACCAATATTACAGGCACAGAAAATGTGGAAAATAAATATTCTTTATAGCCTACATTTTCTAGGAATAACTGCTAATAGCATAATCTTTGTAAATATTCCCCTGGATTTCCTTTTGTATGCATGTTCTAACATATATTAATACTTTTTGAAATAAAAATAGGCCTATTTGTTACATCGTTTTGCAAAAAGAATATTCTACTCAGCAATGTGTCTTGGGCCTAGATTCATTGCAGCAAAGCTTCTGGTTCTTTCTGGTGAATTCTCCCAGCTCCTGAGACTATGGAAAAGTAGGACAAGATCTAATGTGAAGATTTTAGCCATAAGCCACCATGTAAACCCGCAGGGAATACAGGATTTCTACTCATCCTTCCCCTCCCCTTTCAGTAAGAGTTTTGGTTAAATTGGTTCCGCACAGTCTAAACAAATTATAGATGGGTTTTGAAAAGCAACTTTTTAATTTTGTTTTTGCAAAAGGGCACATGTAATTGCAAGAGAGAGACAGAGGGGTAGAAAGAACGAGAGAGAGAGAGAAATCTCCCCCCACCCTTGGGAGATGACCATGCCACAATTCCTTCTCTCAGGATTTTGGGCATGCACTCACATGTACCCATGCCCACTGTGATTTTTAAGCTGCCAGGTCTGGGACTTGAACAGCACAACCAACCATGTGGGATCCAGCTGCCTTATAATCTCAGTGCCACCTGCTGGCCCATTGAGAGGCAGTTCAAAGCTGGTTATTTGAGGAGTAGCAGTGACGTCGTCAGGGTCATGCAGGTCCTTCACGTGGCAAGCTATACTGTACACTGCAGATAAACCTGCCCTGGGATTCCAGACACCTGAGCTTCTTGTCTTGACCCTTCCCTTTGTATCCCTTATTAAGGTTAATTTGTTGAGACATCTCTTTCCCAGATAGATTACAAGGTTACTGAGGTATTATCAGGTCATCATATTAGGCATAAATTTAAAAAAAAGGAAATAATAAATCTATCACCATTTGGAGAAAAGAATTATGTAACTGGAACTAACAAGAGTCAATTGAGAAACTATTACAAACAATACAAGAATTCCATAGAATAACATAGTAAAGGATTAATAAACATCAACCTCATATATGCACACAACAACCAGCTAGAAGACATAATGGAAGATAATACACCATTTACAAAAGCAACACAAAAGATGCAAAGAGATTCAAGTCGTGAAGCAATTTAAACATTTTATTCTGAAATTCCTAGGAATAAAGGTACGAAATCTATGCAAAGAAAACTTTAACATTTTACCAAATACCATAAAAGATTTTAACAAATAGAAAAACATAATATGGGGCGAGTAGGAAATGTGGTGGTAGGAACGCTGGACTCCCACATGCTCAACCACAGTGAGTCCTGGACCTGGTACCTTGCTCTCTCCCTCTCTCTCTCTCCCTCTCTGTCTCTTTGTCTCTTTCTCTGGTGAGTGCATGTGCCCTATAGCAAATTAAAAACAATAATAATAATAATTAATAAAATTAAATAAATAATCCCTTTTTGAGATTTTAAAATATTTTTAATTTAATGTATTATTATTGTTATTAACTTTATTTATTTATTTATTTATTTATTTATTATTTATTTATTTATTTATTTTAATTTGACCAGAGAGGGACAGAGTGAGAGAAGAAAAGTGAGAAAGCAAGCTGCCAGCTCTGGGTCTCGAACCATGGTCGACCATGTGGGAGTCTAGTGCCCTTAACCACCATACCACTTGCTGGCCCTAATTTATTATCATTATTATTCATTTGTGGGGAGTTTTCTAGAGAGATTTTTTTTTGCTACAGAGTACATATGCTCGCCAGAGAGACAGAGAGAGACACAGAGGCAGAAAATGAAAAATCACCCCAGGGGGGATGACCACGCTGCAGTCCCTTCACCTCTATTTTCCTCTTGGGGTTTTGGGCACGCACACATACGCACCTGGCATGAGCTTTTTTTTTTTTTTTTTTTTTTTTTTTTAC
>NW_006159579.1:1158640-1167025 GCF_000334495.1 Tupaia belangeri chinensis | reverse complement strand
GTAACGACGGAGTGGTACACACTGCTTCTGTAAAGTGACATCCTTCAGATACTTGGTGGCTTTTCAGATATGCATACCCTTGATGGCCTGGGCAGTTTCACGAGTGTTCTTAAAGTGAATACGAAGATTTGAACCTCTTGACTTGCATGACTTTGTGGGGTTCTCTGAGTTAAGGGAATAGTGAACCATTTTCAAAGATCACCTCAGGCCGCTAACGAGAAGAGTGCATCTGGCACACTTTTAAGCTACCAAGTCCAGGACTTGAACTGCAGTTGGCTATGTGGGAATCCAGTGATGTAATCATTTTACCATCTGCTGGTCCCAATTATTATTATTAATTTAACCAGAGAGAGACAGAGAGAAAGAGAAAATGAGAAAACAAGCCACCAGTTCTGCGACTCAAACCGCAGTTGACCACATGGGAGTCTAGTGCCTTGACCACCACACCACCTGCCAGCTCCAAGTAAATAATTCTTTTTAAAAAAAATAAATAATTTTATAAGAAAAAGAAGGACATAGTACATTCTTGGATAAGAAAATTTAATAATGCAAAGATGTTATTTTCCCTATGTTAATATATATATGTGTGTATATACATATACATACACACATATTTAACCTGATGCCAATAAATAAGAAATCAACAGAGTTATTTTTAAAAACTAAACAAGGTAGTTCTATATTTCATAAGAAAAATAAACAAATGAGAATAATCAGATAAGGCCAGTACCGTGGTCTAGTTAAGGTAACAGGTGCATGTATGCCCAGGATCCAGACAGGGCAGAGAAGTGGAGGAGAGGGGACTGTAACATGATCATGCCCCACTGGAGAGTTCCCTCTCTGTCTCTTTCTCTGACAAGTGTATGTACCCTCCAGCAATGAAAAACAAAAAGTGAAAATGGGAAAAGACATGAATAAACATTTTACCAAGGAAGACATACAGAAGGCAAATAAGTAACTGAAAAAATGTTTAACATCATTGGCCATTAGGGAAATGCAAATCAAAACTATAATGAGGCCCATAGTGCATAGGGCTGCAGTGCTGGAAGCCAGATGCCAACTGCAGGTTGACAGCTTGTGGTATGGTGATTAAGGTGGCTCAATCCCATATGGCTGATTGTGCAGTTCAATTCCTGACCCTGTAGCTTGAAAAACATACCATGTGCATGTCCAAACCCAAGAGGAGATTGGAGGAGAAAGGATTGCAACATGGCTATCCCCCTGGGAGGCAGGTGCTTTCTCACTTTCCCTCACTCTCTCTGTCTCCACCGAGCTCACACATCCCATAGTAAAACTGAAAAAAAAAAGAAAAAAAAAAAAGAGAGAGCGAGAGAAAAAGAAAGAAAGAGAGAAAGAAAGGATGGAAAAAGGAAAGGAGGAAACGGAAGAAGAGAAAGAGAAGCAGATTCCTGGGTTGGGTTGGCATGAAAACACTTTGGCACATGCACAGGTACCCAAGAGCCTAAACAGATTGGAGGGACAAGGAGTAGAACTAGAGACACCAAAAAGGACCATCAGAGCTTGTTCAATCCTAACTTGCCTTTTAAAATAAATCTAAAAGTTCTCTCCCGCTTAGAAAACTATCACCCCCAGGACAGGCCAGTAGCTCAACACTGGAGGCATTTCATAGTCTGGTCCCCAGCTGACCTTTAGCCTCATCTTTTTTCACTGTCCTATGAATCATGATGTTCTCTTTTGTCTGAACACTTGAAGTACTGTCATAGCTCTGTGTCTTTGCTCACGCTCCTTCTTCTGGAAGATCCTTCCTGCATACTTTACCCTTACAATCTTTAACTCTTTAGGGCCAGATTCATGGTTCTCCTGCTTTCTTGATGCTTCTCTGATCAATCTATCCCCTAAAGCCCCAGAGGCAATTAATTGCTCTGTTAGGTTTGCCAATACACTCTCTCTAATTGCCATTTTATCACTTGCAACATTAGCATACACTCAGGTGTGACTTTAATCATTCTTAAATAATTAATTGAGTGGTCATTTGTATAACATCTTTCTCCCCCACTAGACTGCCAGTTCCCAAAGGCAAAATATAGTGCCCATGTGTGTCATGTAATCTCATAGAGGACATTGGGGCAGTGTCTAGCATCCTGCTGCTCACCGCTAAGGGGCTCTCTGAAAGGTTTGGGATCTCGAGTTCCTACTGTTTTAGTTCAGTTGCAGTAATGCAACAAAATATCTGAGGTTGGGTAACTTAAAAAAAAAATTAAATTTACTTCTCTCAATCTAGAGATTAGGAAGTCCAAGATCAAGGAACTGGGAGGGCTGTTCTCTGCTTCCAGTATGGCGCCTTTTTGCATCCTTAGGAGGGAATGGTTATCGTATTCTCCTCACAGGGTAGAAGGAAGGGCTAATTTGCTCCCTTAAGCCCTTTCATAAAGCACTAATCTATCCATGAAGACAGAACCTTCGTGGCCTAACCACCTCCTGAAGGCCCTACCTTTGATGTTGTTGTATTGGGGATTAATTCAACATGAATTTAGGAGGAGATAAAAACACTAAACCATAGTCTTATTCATCCTAAAGGAGCATGTGGGATCCATGTGGGATCCAGCTTCTCTCTCTCTCTCTCTCTCTTTTTTTTTTTTTTGATAGAGAGAGAGTTTTGTTTGTTTGTTTGTTTTGCTATAGCATATGTGCGCTTGCTGGAGAGACAGAGACAGAAAGCAAGAAATCACCTCCCAGGGGGAATGACCAAGCCGCAATCTCTTCTCCATTCTCCTCACATGCACACACACCAGTGTGAGATTTAAGCCATTGGGCCTGGAACTTGAACCGAGGTTGGCCATGTGGGAGTCCAGCAATGTAACTGCTATGCCAACTGCTGGCCCCCATGGGATCCAGCTCCTCTTGAGCAGCACTGTATGGCTGTGCCATGGAGTCGGCCCAAATTCAGATTCTCTTAATCAAGCTAACTGTATTTCAAATGCTCAGTAGCTTTGGTGGCTAGTGGCTCCTGGATGGCCCAGAATTATAAAACATTTCTATCATCACAGAATATTCTATTGAGCATTAGTGGCCTAGAGAGTACCCTTTCCTGTGCACTTACTATAAAATATAGCAGTCTGTTGAGGCATCTCACAGGGTGTGCTCTAGGGCCAGACTCTCTGGGTTTGAACCTTAGCACTAGCAGTCACTAGCAAAGTGACCTTGAAGAAGTTACTACACCTCTCTGTGCCTCATTTTCTTCTCTGTAAATTGGATGTCACCACAGTACCCTACTTCATGAGGTTGCTGTGAAAATTCATTGAGATACTATAGGTTGAACACTTGAAACACTACCCTGGCCCAGAGTAAATGCCTAGCACGTTATTTTTATTTAAACCTTAAAGCAGCCCTTTAGGTGAGTGCTGTTATAATTTCCATTTACAGATAGGGGGATTGAGGTCCAGAGAGCTGAGATAACTTGTCTGAAGTCACTTCGTGGTAAAGTGGTGGAACTGACTTTGAGCTCCAAAGCTCACAGTTTTCTAGACTTTAAGTTGTTTCTCCTTTTGGAGGGTGGCCCCAGCTGGAGCTTGGGTTATCTCCACAGACTTCTTTGTCAAATGAGCTCCTACCAACCCAGGAGTTCTAAGCACTTGACTGATGCCCTACCCCCATCTGCAGGGCCTCCGCTCTCAGCTGGCGCTTTCAGAAAGCCTTCTCCTTCCCGCTGCCCTAGGTGAGAAGCTGGACCCAGAGTACTGTGCAAATAGAACATGAATTCTGCCAACAGGGTTATAATATGCTCCTAAATCAGCACTTGGACTTTTTACTTTACATATATTACTCAAATTACATGTCAGGGATTAATATACATTATAAACCAGATGTGCTGGTTACATATTTCTCTCTGGAATGTCTCTTGGGTGCCTCTGGAAACTGCTGCTGGTGTTAATCACACTTTCTTCCCACCATACTTAGCTCCTGTGAGGTCACCCTGACCGCAGGAAGGCTGGGGAGGGGTCAGGAAGGATAGAGACCTGGAGGAAGGAGCCAGATGGTAATTGCCTCTCTTGGAGCCAGACCCACCTGTCTGGTTTTCACAGCCACTTCTGCATCTTTCCACTGTGTGCTGCGCCTTTCAGCCTGGTCTCCCCAGTACTTAGCCAGGTCAGGCACAAAGTACATAATCAGAGGAGGTGGCAGGGGCTGCTAATTGCCTATCCGGAGTTTATTCCATTCTTGTTTCCAATAAACAGAACTCTGATATTGTTGGGGTGCAATATAACAAAAATACTCACCTTCACGGGCCAGCAGGTGGTGTGAAGGTTAAGGTGGCTGGATCTCACATGGCCAGCTAAATGGTCTGAGTCCTAGGCCCAGCAGCTTGAAAATTAGGCCAGCACATGGTGCTCGTGTGGCCAAAATCCCAAGAGGAAAATGGAGGCGTAGGGATTGTGGTGTGGCCATCCCTTATAGCAGGTGATTTCTCGTTCTCTTTCTCTCACTCTCTGTCTCTCTCTCTCTCACTCTCTGGCAAGCACACAAACACTATAGAAATTTTTAAAATTTAAAAATACTCACTGTCAAGATTTTTTTGTGGCCAGGTGTAATATGGGAACCAACTCTGGCCAAAAGATAGAACAAGGAATCTGTTGGGGATTTTCTCTTTGCCTGGAGAATGGTCTTGATGGTCACAGTTACAGTCATCATGCATCCATGAGGTGACAAGCACGAAGACAAAGGCCCCCAAATTTGTGTGTTGAAACTGTAAGAGTATTAGTAATAAAGAGTGGAAACTTAATTCGACTGTGGTGTTAAGGGATGATGTCTTTGGGAGGTGATTCGAAAATCATCAGTGCGGGGCCCCATGTTGAAGCTCAGTGACTTCATAAGAGAGGGAGAGGCCCAGAGAAGACTCATTCTTGTCCTCTCACCATGTGATTCCCTGCACTGCCTTGGTACTCTGCAGAGAGCCCCTCCATCAAAAAGAAGACCCTCACCAAATGTGACTCCCTGACCCTTGACCTCCAAAACCATAAGTTAAATAAGCCTCTTTTTTTAAAAAAAAAGATTAATTTTATTTTATTTATTATTATTATTTCTTTAAATGCTTATTTTTTAAACTTTATTTTATTTATTCATTCATTTATTTTCTTTTGACCAGAGAGACACACGCACACAGAGAAAGTGAGAAAGGAAGCCATCAGGTCCGGGTTATGAACTGTGGTCAGTCATTCCCTATTATTATTGTTTTTAAATTTGACCAGAGAGAGACAGAGAGAAGGGGGGAAAGTACAAAAGCAAGCCACCAGGTCTGAGATTCAAACCACATTCTGCCATGTGGGAGTCCAGTGCCTTAACCACTATGCCACCTGCCATTCCCATGCCTCTATTCTTTACAAATTACCCAGTCTGTGGTATTCAGTTGTTAGCAACAGTAAAGTGAATTAAGACAATACAGGGGACAAGCAGATGGCATAATGGTTACATCACTGGACTCTCACATAGTAAACCACTATTCAAGTTCCGGATCCAGTGACTTAAAACTCATGCCTAGCAGGGACCAGCAGTTAGCATAATGGCTATGTCGCTGGACTCCCATGTAGTAGACCGTGATTCAAGGCCCGGACCCGGTGGCGAAAACTCACGCCGGACATGTGTGCATGCATGCCCAAGATCCCGAGTAGAGAATAGAGGAGAAGGGATTGCAGCGTGGCCATCCCCCCTGGGGGGTGATTTCTCGCTTCCTGTCTCTCTGTCTCTTTGTCTTTCTGGCAAGTGCACGTGCCCTGTAGCGAAAACCTCTCAAAAACAAAAACAAAAACAAAAACAAAAAAACCTCATGCCTGGCAAGTGTACATACATGCCCAAAATCACGAGAGGAGAATGGAAGAGAAGGGATTATGGCATGACCATCCCCTCAGGGGATGATTTCTAGCTTTCTATCTTTCTGTCTGTTTTTGTCTCTCTGGCAAGTGTACGTGCCCTGTAGCAAAAACTCTCTCTCTCAAAAAAAAAAAAAAAAAGACAGTACAGATGAGAAAACAGAGTCCAAAGAGGTGCATCAACTTGACCAAAACCTCACAGTAAGCTGTTTATCTGGGATTTTTAAAATTTTTTGAGAGGTTTTTGCCATAGGACGCGTGCGCTTGCCAGCCAGCCAGGGAGAGATAGAGAGACAGAAAGCAAGAAATCACCCCCAGGGGAGATGGCCATGCTGCTATCCCTTCTCCATTCTCCTCTCGGGATTTTGGAGACACATGCACGTGTGCCCAGCGTGAATTTCAAGCCACCGGGTCTGAGACTCAAACTGTAGTTGACTACATGGGAGTCCAGTGACATAACCATTATGTCACCTGCTGGTCCCCTTTTTGGGAATTTTTTTGCCTGTACCTTTCTGAGGTAGCCTATACAATGATTGATCAATTTGGAAGTGTAGAGTCTTGATTCCTTTGCCCTAACTCAAAATAACTTTGGAGACTTTCCCTAGTTTCAGAATTCCCAAAGGGATGAGTGGAAGCTTTCACTCTGACATCATAGTTCAACATCCCTGTCTGCCACATCTTGCTTAGTCCCCTTTCTTCCACAGGTTGTGATTCAAGCACACTTTAAGTAACTTCCTGTAGGGAAGTCTCTGCCTGGAGATCACTTCTGATCGCCATCTCAAAGCCTGCTCCCCGGAGAACCTAGCCTGCAATACTCTACCCCCTCCTTGTGCCCTTGCCCCTTGGAATTTGACTTTACAGCTTCTCCAATCAAGAAATGGAGTCTATTTTTCCATACCTTGAATCTATGCTGGCCTTCTATCTTGCTTTGGTCAAAAGAATGGGGCAGAAGTGACTTCATGCTAGTTCTGAGCCTGAGTGTCTAGAAGCCTTGCATGCTGCTGCTCACTCTTGGAACCCTGGGGCTACTGTGAAAACAAGTCCAAGCTAGCCTGTTGGAGCATGAAAGGTATGTGGCTAAGTCACTGCCCAGAAGGAGAGCCACCTTACTGACCACAGTGCAGGAGGGATCCTAGCTGAGGCCAGAAATACTACCTAGCTGTGCCTAGACCAAACTGCTGATCCCAAGATAATACGCTAATGTTATCTTAAACCAGTTAAATTTGAGGGTGCATTTGCTATGTAGTAATTCCTAACTGATAAAACAGGGAACTGTGTTTGAGAAACCACCAACAGTGGAGGCAGGAACACCAGGCTCCTAGGAACAGAAAAGATAATGAAGCTAGCTTTCCATGAGAAAATAGGAAGAATTTGTTTTCTTGCCCTGTGACAGAGGATGAGGAAACTGGGGGTAAGGGCATTCAAAAAATAGGTAAGGAGGAGAAAGTTGTCAGTAAGAGGGTATGTGTCACCAAGAGAAAACAATATGGGTTGAAGCAGCAGGTGGAATCCTCCAGTGAGTGTGGGTTTGTGTTCATGGACAAGGGGTGGCAGAAGGACATGAAAGCATAGATGTACCAAATAGTTATTTTGAATATATTTGCATTTCTTTGATGTAACCACTTATCTGTTTATTTGCATCCTATCACAATCTTCAGAAAATCTTCCAACACATGAACCTTCTTACTCTTCAGGTGGGAGTATAAACTGGTACATCCACTTTGGGAGGACAATCTGGATGTATTGATCCAGTGGAGTACAAAATGCTCATTCCCTTTGACACAGCAATCCCCTTCTAGGAATTTACAGAGAAACTCTTGCACAGGTGCATGATTAAAGAATGTTTGCTGGGGGCCAGCAGGTGGCATGATGGTTAAGGTGCTGGACTCCCACGTGACCGACCATGGTTTGAGTTCCAGACCTGGTGGCTTGCTTTCTCATTTTCCCTCTCTGTGTCTCTCTCTGGTCAAATGAAAATAATAATGATGATGATAATGATGAATAAAGTTAAATAAAATAATTCTTAAATAAATACAATAAAAAAAAAAGAATGTTCTGGGGCCGGCAGGTGGTGTGGTGGTTAAGGGCGCTGAACTTCCACATGGCAGACTGTGTTTCGAGTCCCTGGATCTGGAGGCTTGCTTTCTCACTTTCTCGCTCTCTCTCTCTCTCATTCTGTTCCTCTCTGGTCAAATAAAATAAATAAATAAATAAATAAAACTTTAAGAAAAAAAAGAATGTTCTTTGTTGCACCATCTGTAATAGGGAAAAGTTTGGAAAAACCTTAATAGTCTACAAGTAGAGCTTTAGAGAGATGACATATTACATATACTTATATGATGAAATACTATAAACAGTCAACATGAACTACATGTATATCTATATATATATATATCTACATATATCATCAGATAGTTCTCAAAAACACATTATTGCATATAAAACAAGTCACAAAAAATAAGATATGATACCATGTATATGGACACAAAAACTTTTATGGATACGTTGTTTTTTTTTTTTTTTTTTTTTTTTTTTTTTAAAAGGTTTTTTTGTTTAGGGG
>NW_006159579.1:1156134-1158599 GCF_000334495.1 Tupaia belangeri chinensis | reverse complement strand
CCGGTGGCTTAAACTCACGCCGGGTGCGTGTGCGTGTGCGTGCATGCCCAAGATCCTGAGAGGAGAATGGAGAAGGGATTGCGGCGTGGCCATCCCCTCTGGGGGGTGATTTCTCGCTTTCTATCTCTCTGTCTCTCTCTGTCTGTCTGGCGAGCGCACACACCCTATAGCAAAAACCCCTCCCCCCAAAAAAAAAAGAAAAAGAAAGAAAGGGAAAGTGAGAAAGCAAATCTCCAGATCCAGGACTTAGACCGAGGTTGGCCATGTGGGATTCCAACAATTTAACCTCCATAACACCTGTGGTCTCTGAGATTTCACTTTTAACTCCACTAGACTTTTAAAAAAATTTTAGGTATGTATTTATTTATTTTAACTTGACCAGAGAGGGACAGAGAGAGAGAGAGGGAACGTGAGAAAGCAAGCTGCCAGGTCCAGCACTCGAACTGCAATGGGCCACGTGGGAGTCCACCATCTGTTAGATTACTCTGTTCTTTTCTGGCCCTTAACCACCATGCCAGCTGCTGACCCCTCCACTAGATTTTTTAAAAATTAGAAGCAGGGGCCAGATGGTGGCATAGCAGTAACATACAGTGCCATATGCAAAGATTACTGGTTCAAGTCTGGAGACCTCCCTGAGTATGCCAGGCATATGTCTGCCCACGATCTAGGGCTAACTGGAGGCTGGGGGTGGAACACGGCATCAGGACCCTATTGGGGGTTTTCTCTCTCTCTTTCTATCTCTCTTGCTCATGGAAGAAATAAACTTTAAAAAGACAAACAAAGGACCAGCAGATGCCATAATGGTTACATTGCTGGACTCCTGCATGACTGACCACAGTTTGAGTCCTGGACCTGGTGGGCTGAAAATCACACCTGGTGTGTGTGTGTGTGTGTCCCCAAAATCCTGAGATGAGACTGGAGGAGAGGGGATTGCGGCGTGGCCATCCTCCTGGGAATGATTTCTTGCTTTCTGTTTCTCTGTCTGTCTCTCTCCAGCCAGCACACATGCCCTATAGGAAGAATCTTACTCTAAAAAAATAAAAAGACAAACAGGACCAGCCCGTGGTGTGGTTGTTAAGGTAGCTGAACCCCACGTGGCCTATTGTACCATATGAGTCTCAGACTGGCAGTTTGAGAAACATACCAGGCACAAGTGTGTGGGTGCCCAAAATCTCAAAAGGAGATATGGAGAAGGGATTGCAGCATAGCTATTACCCCCTGTGGGTGCTTTTTCATTCTTGGGGCTTTTTTGGGTTTTGTTTTGTTTTGTTTTCAGAGGTTTTTGCCTTAGGGCATGTGCACTTGCCAGAGAGAGACAGAGACAGTGAAAGGGAAAGTGAGAAATCGCACCCAGAGGGGATGGCCATCCCACAATCTTTTCTCCTCTATTCTCCTCTAGAGATCTTGGGCATGCACACACACACACACACACACACACACACACACACCCCGCATGAGTTTCAAACCACTGGGTCTGAGATTCAAACCATGGTCAACCCTGTGGGAGTCTAGCAGTGTAACCATGACACCATCTATTGGCTCCACAATTTCATTTTCTCTCTCTCTGTCTCTCTCCAGTGAGTGCACATGTTCTATAGCAAACAAACGAAAAGAAAGAAAGAAGAAAAAAAAAAATTAGATCAGAAGCTAATACTGTAGAAATAGTAACATTCAATTCCAAGTGGTGATAGGCATGGATATCTGTTAGATTACTCTGTTCTTTTCTGTATTTAAAATTTTACCAACTGAGAAAAAAAATCTAATTATATCCATGAATGCTTGTTGTAATTTGAGTGGTTATTTATCTGTGTGTATGGCTGAGTTTCACATCTGGGTCACATAGATTCATGCCAAATTCAGGACCCTACAGGCAGATGTTACTGAGCATGCGAGTCCCCTGGGGTCTCCAGGTTCTTGGGAAGGACGCTAGGGACTCGTAGGCACTGGAACTGGAATCTGAGTCCATTGCCAGAGATCCTAGGGGACATCAGGGTTACATTTATAATGGCTGTGAGCACTGGCACCAGGGGTAAGCAGATCTCATAAATTAAATGAGTGGTGGAAAAATTTCTCGCTTTGCTAATTTCCCAGTGTCATAATCAGGCTTGATGTAGGTGGTTTTCCCTGATACTGTGTAAAATCCTGCCCCCAGGAAAGGGAAGTTTCTGGAAATGACCAAGTTATGAGCATCATTCTAAACATAAGAACTGAGCAGAGGGCCCATGGATGAGTTAAAAATGAGAGAAGACTTAAAACTAAGAGTTTACCAAACTCTCCTGGACTCTCAACTTGGGACCCATGCTCCCTTCAAGTGCCTAATTCAAACTCCTCTACTGTCCATCTGGCTAAATTTTCTCTCCAAAAACTCTAAATGCAGCCATGCTTCATTTTCATTCCTGTTCTGGGCACCATAGTATCCTAGACAGAGCTGACTCTGAGTTCCATACTAATGAACAAGTCATTGA
>NW_006159579.1:1155238-1156103 GCF_000334495.1 Tupaia belangeri chinensis | reverse complement strand
TGCTGAACCTGTTTTCTCGACTATCAAATCTGGGTTGTAATTTTTGCCTTCCCCCAAGGTCTATTGAAAAGGATGAAATAAAATAATAGACATGACAGCTGACTTGCAACCCGTAAGGCTCTATGTAGAACAGTTGTAAAGCAATCCTCAGTCCTCATGTGTCCCAGGTTCCAGGTTCCAGCATGGAGTACTGTGGTCCTTGGGAGGCAGTTCCTACACTGCTGAGGAGCCATGTTTGAAACCCGGTACCCATGTTGCAGCTCTTGTACCCAAACAACCATTCTCCTCTGGAGTACAGACATCCGGAGGCTTTGAGTTAAAGTTATTTAGACATATTTCTCTTATAAAAAAACATGATTATTTTCTTTCTCTTCTAGCCTAAAGGTTGGATCAGTTTTGTTTTGTAGGCATGAGGACAGCAGTTTTAAAAATATTGAAAAATGGGACCTGCCTAATGGGGAAGCAGGAAAATACCTCTCCCACAAGGGAAAAGGATAGCTGCTCTTCATCCACACAGAGTTCCATGGAAATCATGGAAATGTCTGATAAAGAATTCAGAACGTTCATAATGGCAAAGCTAACAGAGATGGAAGAGAAGAGAGACAAGGAACTGCTGAAGAGGAAGGAGAAAGGAGTTGAAGAGTTACAGGAGGTGAGGAAATTCATGCAAGATCTAAAAGAGGAATTTCACACTTTACAAAAGAATCAGATGGAACTGTTAGAGATGAAGGCTATAATACTAGAAGTCAAAATCTCCCTTGAAAGTATTAAAAGCAGACTAGATCATACAGAAAATAGAGTCTCTAATGTAGAAGAGAAAATGGCTGGCCTAGAAAAATCCACCATGAAGACTGAGAAAATGGCC
>NW_006159579.1:1150563-1154356 GCF_000334495.1 Tupaia belangeri chinensis | reverse complement strand
AAAAAACATATATATATGAAAGTAGTAATGGAATTTTATGGATGATAACATGCATGATTAAGCCACTATGCAGTTTACTCTAGAGGGGAAACCACATTTAGTATGAGATGATGATGCTCAGGGAATGAATGTAAATTAAAAAAAAATTCAGAGAAAAAAATACTAAAACTGTTACCAAAATTTAAAGAAAAAACTGTGTATTTGATGACCACAGTAAGCTATATAGCCCCAGCTAGGTACCATTTTATAGTATGTTCATTCTACTCACTGAGGTTTATGCCTAAAGTCAGACATGGGTTCTTGTGTATGTAAATATCAGCTGTGCTTGCTATTGCAAATATTTAGACAAATTAAGTTCATTAGCAAATCAATTAAATGGGGGGGATAGGCATAGAAAGCAAACAGGGATAACAGAGACAATGGGAGGAGGGTTGGACAGGGCAGAGGGTTAGGGATAGGGAATCTAGGATGGCAAAAAAAGAGAAAAAACTCAAAATATACAAGACATAAGAAATGGAAAATTGTTTGTTGATAACACATATGTTGATGTACTTGATTGAGCCAACAGACAATGTATTTTGGATGAAAAATTCATTTTGTATACTGTAATGATGTATAGCATATTAATGTTAAAAAATAAAAACAAATTAAAAAAAAAAAAAGAAACATGCCAGGCATATATGTATGGGTGTCCAAAATACCAAAAAGAGAAATAAATGGAGACGGGATTGCAGGGGGTGTTTTCTCACTTTCCCTCTTTCTCTCTCTGGGGAGCACATATGCCTTCTGGCATTTTAATTTTTTTTAGAGAGAGATTTTTTGCTGTAGTGCACGTGAACTCATCAGAGAGACAGACAGAAAGTGAGAAATCACCCCTCGGGAGGGATGGCCATGCTGCAATCCCTTCTCCTCTCAGGATTTTGGGCACACACGCACACACCCCCAGCATCAGTTTCAATCTGCTGGGTCTGGGACTTGAACCATGGTTGGCCATATGGGAGTCCAGCATCACAACCACTACATCACCTGCTGGCCCCCAACAATATTTTAAAATTTAAAAATATAGAAAAATGTTAAGAACAAAATATCAATAATCCATATTTCATCATAGTCTATCTTGGCATATTTGCTTCTAGTCATTTAGAAAATTAACTCTTTTTTTTAGAGAGTTTTTGTTTGTTTGCTTTTTGCTATAGGGCACGTGCGCTCGCCAGAAAGACAGAGAGAGACAGAGAGACAGAAAGCGAGGATTCACCCTCCAGGGGGAATGGCCACGCCGCAATCCCTTCTCCTCCATTCTCCTCTCTGGATCTTGGGCACGCACGCACATGCACCTGGCGTGAATTTAAGCCGCCAGGTCCGGGACTTGAACCACTCGAACCATGGTCGACTACGTGGGAGTCCAGCAACGTAGCTATTACACTAACTGTTGGTCCTGAAAATTAACTCTTAAATCTAGCCCCTTGACCTAGTGATTAAGGGAGCCTGATGCCATGTGGCCAATATGTGGTTCAAGTCCTGACCCTGGCAACTTGAAGAACATGCTGGGTGCATGTGTGTGCATGCCTAAAATCCCAACAGGATAGAGAAAAGGGGGAGAAGAGATTATGGCATGACCAGGGCCATCTGTATTTAACATTATTATCTTAGGGGGTGCTTTCTTCCTCTCCTTTCTCTGTCTCTCAGTCTCTCTCTCTCTAGTGAGTATACATGCCTTCTGGCAAATTTAAAAAGAAAATTAACTCTTGTTTTAAAAAAAGAGTTATGAAAAATTCTAATAATGAAGAATTCTATTATGAAGAATTCTAATAATGCAGGAAAAGGTGAAGATGAAAGTAGAAAAAAAGGTCACACCAAATTTTATGGTCCAAAAATTGTAAGAGATGAGCATTATTTGAAACATCTCTCTATGCCAATATAAAATTAGGAGGATGAGATAGAAATATCTTATTAAAGCAGAATTATATTATTATGTTATTATTGTATTTTAATTAAAAAGTATTATACCTATTTTGTTATAATTTACTGGAAGAAAAGGAAACTAAAGAGAAATGAAAGGAATTGTTGAAAGTCAAATAAATGTTTTTGTACTTCAAAAGACAATTTCTTAAAAACAGTGCTCTAAATTTATAAAGGAGAGATTACAAAAACATTGAAGTTGTGGTCATTATGTTTTTATTTTACACTGTGTTTCAGTTTTGTCTGTCTCTCTGTTTTTAAGATAGTCTTCTCTTTATGATAGAACACATGCACATACACATGAGAGTATGAGAGAGACCAGCACTCCCCACAGGGCCTAGTATGCTAAGAGCCCCTTCCTCTAATCCTCCAGCCCACGTGATCCTGGGCACTTGCCCATATGTCCAGTGTGTTTTCAGGCCAACTGGTTCAGGGATTTGAACCAGCTTCTCTTAAGTAGCACACTCCCACTGCACTTCAGATCTGGCCTGTATCATTTTGTATTTTTGATTATATCTTTATTTGTTGCATTCTTTCTTGATAGCTGTCCATTATTTTTACATTGAATTGTATTTGTCTGTCTTCCATTTTTATTAGTTTCTAATTGTTTTAAACACCTTCCCCTTTCATCTGTATTTACCATTATTATCTCAGGTCTTTCTGCTATGTTATTATTGTATTTTTCAGCAGTGAGTATTGCTATCTTTCAGCAGCGTATGTTCTTTGCAGCTTTAAATTATTGCTGGCATCATAATGCTATTTTGGTCTTCAATTTGTTTCCTTAGGTCCTGTTTATCTAATTTTGTCATTTTATCATGTCATCTTGAGTTCTTTTTTAAAAATGAAATCAGATTATTATTATATGTAGAAGTGTAAACTGATTATGGTGAATTTTCTTCTTTTCCTTTAGTTATGTTTTCTTCCAGGGTGGGCTCTTTGGTTATGTTATTGCAATTGGAGTGGGATGGGTTTCTATTACATTCACATGAGTTGGGGAAAAGAGACAGAGTTGGCATATATTCTTTGCATCTTGCTCATGTTTTGATGGTTCTGCCTAGGTACTCTGTTCTGTGGATCACCTTATCTCTCTCCTCATCGTAACTAAAATCAATTTATTTTCCTTCTGAAGCACAGTGTAATAATGTGGTGTTTTTTGTTTGTTCGTTTTGTTTTTCTATTTTTTCTGCAGTTCAAGGAAACTATGGAAAGGGATAGAGCTCAGCTGAGATTATGTGCAGCCTTCCTTA
This sequence comes from Tupaia belangeri chinensis, assembly GCF_000334495.1. NCBI lineage: Eukaryota > Metazoa > Chordata > Mammalia > Scandentia > Tupaiidae > Tupaia > Tupaia belangeri. Next base: position 1,151,150 of record NW_006159579.1, on the reverse strand, counting down.
GCATACCTGCCCGTTGCCATTTCTTCTGAGCTTTTTTAAGTTGCGTTGCAAAAGGCACGTGCACTTAACCAAGAGAGACCTAGAGACAGAGAAAGTGAAAAAGCAACCCACCAGAGGGTTGATCGCACTGCAATCCCTTCTCCATCTCTCCCTGCTTTTGAGATTTGGGGCACATGCACACCCCAGCGTGTTTTTCAAGCCAATGGGTCTGGAGTTTGAAGCACGAGGTCAACCATGTGGGATCCAGCCATTTTAAGTCTCATGCCACTAGTTGACCCTATCCTGAGCTTTTGCTGAATGTCCTGTTCCAAGGTTTATCCCACCAGGGTCAGGACTATATTCCATTCATGTGAGGACAGCCTTAGACTTCAGATCATTTCCTCAGTTCAGTATGTCTTCTGAAATACCGTTGTTCATTTCCTCTGTTTCACCTGATTGTACAATTACACTCCATCTCTACAATTACCCTTTTTTTTTTTTTTTTTTTTTTGTAGAGGTTTTTGCCTGAGGTGCATACACTCACAGGAGAAAGAATGAGACAGAGACAATGAGAGGGAAAGTGAGAAATCACTCCCCAGGGAGGATGG
>NW_006159579.1:1119655-1150534 GCF_000334495.1 Tupaia belangeri chinensis | reverse complement strand
CTTCCGAAATCTTGGGCATACACACATGCCCATGCACCTGGCATGAGTTTCAAGCCACCGGGTCTGGAAATCAAACCGTGGTCAGCCGTATGGGAGTCCAGCGATGTAACTGCTCCACCATCTGCTGGCCCCTCTGTAATTATTCTTTCAGAAACAGGAAATGAAAAGGCTGTGAGACCATTTGCATTTCTCCAAATTTTGGTGTTTAGGGGGAGTCTGTCAATTTTACCAACTCACCAGAATTTCAAGTTCTGGGCTTGCTCCAAAGTCTTCTATTTCTTTCTTGGATCATTTTTAGGAGTTGATTATATTATACATTAGATCATGTGCTTTTGTTGGTTATTGTTAGACTGATTTGCTAGAGCTTCCTTTACAGAGTACAGATGTCTTGTCTCAGAGTTCTAGAGGCTAAAGTCTAAAATCTAAGTATCAGAAGGGTCAGTTCTTTCTGAGGGCTCTTGGGGAAGAATCAGTTCTAGGTCTCTCTCCTTAGCTGATAACTGACCATCTTCTCTCTGTGTCTCTTTGTATCATTTCTGTCTAACTTGTCCCTCTGTCCAAATTCTCCTTTCCATAAGAACAACACTCATATTAGATTAGGGACCATCCTAACCTCATTTTAACTTAATTGCCTTTATTAATACTCTGTCTCTAAATAAGGTCACATTTGGAGATCCTGGGGATAAAATTCAACACATGAATTTGGGAGCGGCACAATTTAACCCATAATACTTGTCTAAGTTCTTCAGTTTGCAGGTTTATGTTTGAGGAATTATTTCCTTCTTTTATTATCTTTTGTTTATATTCTTATATGTAAGAATATATTCAAGAAAATGACATACTATTAGGCTATTTCGACTGGTTCTCTCTTCTTCTTTCGCTTTTCTTTTCTTTTTTTTTTTTAGGTTTTTGCCATAGGATACGAGGACCCAGCATTTTGAAAATCATGCTGGGCGTGTGTGTGTGTGTGTGTGTGTGTGGTTGGGTGTGTGTGCGCCCAAAATCTTGAGAGGAGAATGCCTCTCAAGAGGAGCATGGCCATCTTCCCTAGGGGGAGGGAGGGTTTCTGTCTGTCTCCAGCAAGAGCACGTACCCTATGGCAAAAACCTAAAAAAAGAAAGAAAAATAATGTAACTTCTTTTACATTATATACATCACATTTTATATTTGTTTATATCTCAATAATATTTATACTCATTTACTTTGGATATATTTAATTATATTTTGGATGATATTTTGGCTACTTTAAATGAAATATATTATTACAATATCATCCATCTGTACTTTTCTTTTTGGGGGAGAGTTTTTTGCTATAGGGCACGTGCGCTTGCCAGAAAGAGAGACAGAAAGTGAGAAATCACCCCCTGGGGGGATAACCGCAATCCCTTCTCCTCCATTCTCCTCTCAGGATCTTGGGCATGCACGCACACACACGTGCCCGGCATGAGTTTAAGCCAGCGGGTCTGGGACTCGAACTGTGATCAACTACATGGGAGTCCAGCGACAGCCATTATGCTAACTGCTGGTTTCCCCACCCCTCATCTGTACTCGTTCAATGTGGCAACTAGGTAATTCTACATTGCATATGTGACTTGGGGGCTGGCTCCATAGCACAGTGGTCAAATGGTGTGTATTGAGAGCCAGATCCCACATGACCAACTGAAATATGAATCCTGGCCCTGGCAGTAAAATGCCAGGCACATGCTCAGGATCCTGACAGGGTGGAGAATTGGAAGAAGTGACCAGCACTCGTTGGAGGGCACTTCTTCTCTCTGGATGTCTTTGTCTCTCTTTTCATTGTGCACTCATGTTCTATTATGAATAAAGGGGAAAAAAGGAAACCCAAAAGATCTGATAACCAACTCGGTGGTGCCAGTGGTTAGGTGTTACCTTGCATGTCAAGCCCAAGGACAGGGTGATTTACTAACAACTATTGTATTGAGACAAAAAGCACACAAGTTAGGTCTTTGCCAAGTTACCATGCCAGTTAAATCTTCAGTGGGACATCTGAGTATATATCTACCACTTTGAGGTATCGATTATCACCACGAACTGGTGTATTCCTTGTCTCTCCTGATCTTACCTAGCATAACTCATTTGGGAACAAAGCCCCCAAGCTCCCAAGCTCTAGTCTCTCCCTAGCCTTGTCTGTATCTTCACTCGATGGCAGCCTGCATTGGAAAAATAATTTATTCTCAGAATTGGCTGTCCCCCAACCTTAGCGAAGGATCTGCCAAATTGCATCTCAGGATGAGGACAGTCCGCCCCCCTTTTTTCTTTCCCTTCTATCATTTTAGAATTTGTAAGATGGTATAAATTTCCCTTCATCTTGTCTGAGAGGAAAGTGTGAATGAGTAATGCCCACCAAAAAATGTAAACCTTGAGGAGCCCAAGTCATTTACATGAGGAAAGTTTCAAATATCTATTCCAGATCACATCCAGGCCACCCAGAGGGAAGCATTCATTGTGAAATTCAATTACCAGACCTAGTTCAGCTGCTCCCTGGAAGACCAATTAATTCCCCCCCTTTTTCTGCATATGGAGCCTCTTTATAAAGCCACAATTAACCAGCTTCCAGAGACAGAATCTTTTAGGTAAATACAATAATCAGGAAACAGACTCTTACTCTCCTTAGCGGAGAGAGGAGGTGCCTAGGGTGAGCAAGCAGCCCATGTATGATGGACAGAGCCCCAGCTGGTTCCAGCTCTCTACACCCTTTGGAGTCCTGGGTTGGCTAGGGGGGTATGGCAATCCAGTGATCTTTCTTCTGCTGCCGTTGTAGAGGATCTCCTCTGGGCAAGATGTTGGGGAAATCCTGGAAAACAAAGTCCCTGCACAGGGAATGTCCATTGCAGTGAGACAAGGGCTAATGGCATAATTAGCAAGCATCATGGGGTGCTGTTAGGAAGAGGGACCTTAGAAAGAGGAACAGGCTGTGGGATAGCAAGTAAATACCTATTTTGGTTGTCATTATTTATTTATTTATTTATTTATTTATTTATTTATTTATTTATTTTAGTAACAGAAATTTATTTCTCACAGTTCTGGAATCTGGGAGATTGTGTTTTGAATTCTTAATTTTATTTTACTTTATTGTTTATTATTTTTTTGCTACAGGATTCTTTCAGTGATGTAAATCTCAGGAGAGAGAAGCACCACATAGAACACAGATTATAAATGCAATCGCTTCAGTTGTAGGAGGTATGGGACAAAGCTTCACATAGGGGACTATTTCTAGTCTGCTATCTGACCCTTGGTAAGACACAGTTAAAAAGACACCGGATTGGGACCAGCATTTAGCGTAATGGCTGGGTTGCTGAACTCCCATTTTGTCGACCACATGTAGTCGACCACAGTTTGAGTCTCGGACACAGTGGTTTAAACTCACACCAGGCACATGTGCATGCATGCCCAAAATCCCGAGAGGAGAATGGTGGAGAAGGGATTGCGGCGTGGCCATCACCCCGGGGGTGGGGGGGTGATTTCTCACTTTCTATCTCTCTGTCTCGGTCTTTCTGGCAAGCGCACGTGCCCTATAGCAAAAACCTCTCCAATAAATAAATAAATAAATAAACAAACAAACAAACAAACAAATAAATAAATAAAGGCACCTGATTGAGGGACCAGCAGATGGTGTAATGGTTATGTCACTGGAAGCCGACAATGGTTCAAGTCTCAGACCTGGCGGCTTAAAACTCATGCTGGGCACGTGTGTGTGTGTGTGTGTGTGTGTGTGTGTGTGTGTGTGCTAATAATCTTTAAGGGGAGAATGAAGGAGAAAGAATTGCAGTGTTGCCATCCCTGTTGGGGGGTGATTTCTTGCTTTCTGTCTTTCTGTCTCTGGTGAACACATGTGCCTTATAGCAAAACTCTCTTAAAAAAAAAAAAAGGCTCTGGGCTGAGAAATTATCTCCTGAATGCCCTCCTAACTACCCCACAAAGTCCTTTCCAAGCTGGAGCCCACAGGCAACCACCTTCTGATCCCAACCGTGTCCAAATTTACAAGCTCAGTCCATGGGGATGACTTTAATAGCATATACCTCATCAGGTTGTTGTGAAAATTCAGTGTGAAGTGTTTAGCACAGTGTGGCACATAGTGGGTGTACAACAAACAGTACTGTTATTCTCATTATTTAAATTCTCTCTCTCTCTTTTGTTTTTTTTAGAGACAGGGTCTTGATATGATCCCCGGGTTGGCTTTAAACTTGGCAATCCTCCTGCCTCAGCCTCTTAAGTAGCTGGGTTTACAGAAGCACATCATTGTGCCAGATATATTATTCAACCCTGTACTCCCAGACTCAGCATCAATTTTGCTCCAGTCATTTGCTCACACATTGATAAATGGGCTTGTGCCTTGCCCTAAGTATCTGAATTCCTGTCCTTATCATCTTCCCTATCCTAGGTATGCTAAGTCTGCACCTGGGCTGGAGACATTCTGGTCCCCATTTCCACTCCAGGTCTGATTTGAACAGGTCTTAGGTCCAGATTATTGTGTCACAGCATGCCAAGGCCTTATCCCCTGATGTGCATAGGTATTAAAAATCTCTACTCTGGGACCAACAGATGGTGTAATGGTTTTGTCGCTGGACTCTCAGCATGTAGTTGACCATAGTTCAACTCCAGGACCTGGCGGCTTAAAACTCACACCGGGCACATGTGCATGTATGCCTAAGATCCTGAGAGAAGAATGGAGGAGAAGGGATTGTGGCATGGTCATCCCCGCAGGGGGTGCTTTCTGTCTCTGTCTCTCTGGTAAGCACATGCACCCTATAGCAAAAATCTCTCTCTAAATAAATAAATATACAAAAAATAAATAACACATCTGCCCCCTATCCCTTAAAGTCCTGAGATATGCCCCGGGGGGTGGAGGGGGGACTGCTGGGACATCAGCTGAGAGTTTACTGTTCTTGCTTTAAGATCATGTCCATTTTTAGGCACTTGGAGATTTCCCTTTCCTCCTTCTAAATTCAGTTATGTATTAAAAATATATGTTTTAAGGGACCAGCAGTTAGCATAATGGCTATGTCGCTGAACTTCCATGTAGTTGAGCCTGCTGGAGTTGCCTCTCGCTCATAAAAGAAAAAAGAAAGGGAAAAAAAATATATATATATATATATGTTTTAAGACTTTCACCTAGCATTTCCCTATGTTTGCAGCTACAACAAATGTCCACATAAGTTTGGTAGATCACATTGCCAAAAGCCGAATTCCCTCTTTCATATAATTGTGCAAAGATTTCATATTTACTTTTATTTTCTTGCTCTGCTAAAAACTTGATTCCTTTCTTTTTTTTTAGTTTTTATCCAAAATGTATTTATCAGGATGGTTTCTCACTCACCTTGCATCAAAATGCTTTTAGTGCTTCCTCCTCCCAAAAGAACATCCTTCTGTAAGCCTCGCTTTTCCTCCTGTAGGCTGGTCGAGGACAGAGGAACAGCCAGCACACAGAACTGTCATTTGTGATGGCCGAAGACTGGAGATTTTATGGCATCCTGGGCACCTCACATCCAAGCAGGAATTTGGCCTCTGCACCAGGTGCTTCTTACTGTGTTTCCTCTTCCGGAGAGGGATGAAGAAGGTGCTTTGAGAGAGGCATGTTCTGGTTGGGAGGTTATCACCAATGGAAAAGGCAATTCTATTTCTTTTAAGAAAGGACCACCAGCAGTTAGTGTAATGGCTATGTCGCTGGACTCCCATGTAGTCGACCGCAGTTTGAGTCCCGGACCCGGTGGCTTAAACTCACACTGGGCGCGTGGGTGTGCGTGCCCAAGATCCCAAGAGGAGAATGGAGGAGAAGGGATTGCAACATGGCCATCCCCCCTGGGGGGTGATTTCTTGCTTTCTGTCTCTCTGTCTCTTTCTGTCCTTCTGGCGAGCACACACGCCCTAGAGCAAAAACATCAAAAAAAGAAAAGAAAAAAAAAGAAGAAAGAAAGGACCACAGCTCTGAGCTGGAGATGTCTATCTCACGTAAGGGTTATGTCCTAACCTCAATACTCTAAGGCGAAAATTACTTATTGTCAAATTATCCTGAAAATTCTGCATAAATTGCCTTTTTTGTCATACGAGAGGACATGTGAGAACAAGAAAGAAAGGAAAAGAAGGAAGAAAGAAAAAGGGAAAAGAAAGAAAGGGAAGGAGAAAGAAAAAAGGAAAGAAAACACCTTCTGATGGGGCCTGGGGACACTGTAATAATTTTTCCTCCATTTCTCCATCCTGTCAGTGTCCTGGGCACATGCTCACATGCCCTGCCTGTTTTTCAAGCCACCAGGGATTCAAACTCTGATCAGTCATGTGGGATCCAGCTACCTCTGCACAGTGCTGCTTAACCAGTAAACTACAAGGCCACCCCTAAATTGCCTTTTTATCACCAGGATCTGGTCCTTTGGGAATTAACTTCTTTGGTTACAAAAGTGATCCATAAAATCCACAGGACTTTCTGTAGTGCTTTCTAACACTGTTCTGAGCTATTACCAAGCACTACCATGCATAGAAGGGCAAGAGGGAGTTTGAGCTAATCTCGCGTTGATCTCCTGGGCTGATAGACCCAGCTGAAATGTGAGTGGTACATCTTATCTTATGGACCCTTCATGGCGAATTTCTGAGACTGGCATTCTTCCCACTGAACAAATGTGAAACGCCTCGGGAACCAGCAGTTAGCGTAATGGCTATGTCGCTGGACTCCCACGTAGTCAACCGCGGTTCGTGTCCCGGACCCGGTGGCTTAAATCTCACGCCGGGCGCGAGTGCGTGCGGAGCTAATCTCGCGTTGATCTCCTGGGCTGATAGACCCAGCTGAAATGTGAGTGGTACATCTTATCTTATGGACCCTTCATGGCGAATTTCTGAGACTGGCATTCTTCCCACTGAACAAATGTGAAACGCCTCAATCAGGGAGGTGACATGCCTTGCCCACAGTCAGAGTCACATCATGGAACTGGAGTTTGCATTTATATTGTCTACTCCAAAGCTGGGCTCCCTAAGCCTCTTAATATTCAAAGTGTCTTCCAGGTGAAGAGGCTGCAGGTGCCCAGTGCCAGGAGGAGGGAAGCAAGCAAGTTGTTTCCAGCAGTTCATTGGATTAATGAGGCAGTCACTGGCTCATCCAAGCAGCTAAATGGCATCTAAACATGTTTTAAAACCACTTGGCAGGGACTTTGGGGATGGGTCCCCTGAGTACAGGAAGTCTGCATCCACGAGGAGTAGCAGACTGCAACTGGAAAACAGCAAATTGGATATGGCACAGGTTCCTCAACCAATGCACGAGAGCGAGTCCTCTGCTAAGTGTTGACAAAGACAACTATGGGAACAAAAGGAACAGGCGCTGGATTCATATGACACCCACATCTCTTTCCTAAGCTCAAAAGCCACAGGCTAACAAGAAACATTTAAGATCTCAGCAAAAGCTGCTGGAGAAACCAGGCAGATACTGATCCCACAGGCTAAGCAATCCTCCTACAGCACTGGGACATAGGGAGAAGAATAGGCCCCACTTCATACCATGGATGGGAAAAGATACAAATTGCTTCTTTTTTTTTTTTCCCAGAGGTTTTTGCCATAAGACATGTGTGCTTGCTAGAAAGAGAGAGAGAGAGACAAAGACAGTGAAAGGGAAAGGGAAAAATCACCCCCAGGGGGGATGGCCAGGCTGCAATCCCTTCTCCTCCTGGGATCTTGGGCACACATACCCAGTGTGATTTTCAAGCCACTGGTCCCATCTGGCATATTTTTCAAGCCACCATGTCTAGGGCATGAACTGCTCAGTCAGCCATGTGGGATCGAGTCACTTCAACTCCATGCCACTGGCTGTCCCCCAAAAATCAGGCCTAGACACTGTGGTGTAGTCAGTAGCATGCTGGACTGCAGTGCTGGAAGCCACGTGGCTGACCACAGTTTAGATCCCTTCCCAGGAGACCTGAAACACACAGGGTATATGCATGTGCCCAAGATCCTGATGAGCTGGAGGCCTGGGGGAAATGCATCACAGAGTGGTCAGACTCTCTTGCTTCCTGTTTCTCTCTCCCTTGTACTCATGTATGCACTATCACAAATCTTTAAAAAACATTAAAGCTGTTAAATAAAGGTTGAAAATAAGGAACTGGGCAAAGATGCATGAGGCAAATGCAAAAGGCAATAGTTAGGGAAAACTGAAAACTTGTTCCTTAATTACCACAGAAACATCAGCCCCTGGGCAGGCACCTCCTCCACTTGCCAGGCATGACTTCAAATAATCAATAGGTCTCTTGAAATATTTTCCCAAACATAAGAACTGTTCTCTTTCAAGGAAGAATTCTAGCATCTCTCCATTCAGAGTGATACACATAAACTGCCTATAAAATAACAAGTTTTCTCCCAGCACCTGTAAATTCCAATGCTGATCCCTCCAGTTTCTGAGAGACTGATCAGGGAGAGGGAACTTGGGCTTCGCTTGCTCTCTGTTGAGGAAGGTATTTTGCAGGGACTGGGAGAGTTCTCAGCCCAGGAAATATCCAATAAGGCTGTGCTTATCCTTATTTTCTCTTTAGGTGTTTAAGCAATAGTTCCAAACAGAAAAGTGACTCTAGCTTATTTATATCTGTGACTTTTGTATGTAGGGTTATATGGGTGTGTTATTCAGGGTACTCTAGGGAGACTTAACCAATAGGCTGTGGTAGCTTTTTTTCTTCTTTTTTTTTAGGGAGATTTTAGTTATAGGGTGTGTGCACTCTCCAGAGAGACCAAAAGAGGGAGATAGAAAGCGAGAAATCACACTCCAAGGGGGGAAGGCCACACCACATTCCCTTCTCTTCCATTCTCCTCTCGGGATCTTGGGCACACACTCACACATGCCTGACTTGAGTATTAAACCACTGGGTCCAGGACTTGAACTGTGGTAAACTATGTGGGAGTCCAGTGGTATAACCATTATGTCATCTGCTGGTCCTTGGTGACGGTAGCTTTGTTGTTTTTGTTGTAGAGTGAATGCACTTGCAGACAGAGACAGAAAGACAGAGAGAGAGAGTGAAAAGGTAACCACCTGGCGGGGGGGAGGGGGGGCATGGTGGCCACGCTGCAAGTCCTTCTCCATTCTCTCAGGATTTTGGACCTGCATACACATGTACCCAGTGTGTTTTTCAAGCTTCTGGGTCCAGGGCTCGAACCACGCAGTCAGCCAGCTGCCTTAACCACTACAACACCAGCTACACATACCCAGTATGTGTAGATTTATGAATGGAAATTTGTTGGAGGAACAGCCACACAATTATGGTAGCTAAAAAGACTTACAACAGGCCATCTGCAAACTGCAGATCCTGGCTGCCGGTAGCATGGTTCAATCCATGTCCAAAGGCCATAGAGATGCGGAGGCTGATGAAGAACCAAAAGCCTGAGAACTCCAGAGGGGGCAGCGGAGTGGATCTTGATGGAAGTCTTACAGCCCAAAGGTAGGGTGAGTCTTGAGTTCTGATGTCCAAGGCAGCAGGAAAAAATCAATCCCTCTCTCTCCAGAGACCCTTTCACCTTCTGTATTTGTTCCTTCTGGGCCACTTAATTGATTGGATCATGCCCATTCACATGGAGGGCAGATTTTCCCCATTTATTCAATAATTTACGTAGACTCACATGTTAGTCTCTTCTGGAAATGACACACCTAGAATAATATTTTGTTTTGTTTTGTTTTGTTTTCTAATTTCCAGAGGACACATTTGTTCACTGGACAAAGAAAGCACCTCCAATGGTGCATGGTCACCCCAAAATCTTTTTTTCTTCATGGCATCAGGACCCTGGGCATGCTCACACAGATACCTGGCATGTTCTTCTTACTCTTTCTTTTTAGTTTTTTTGCTATAGAGCAAATGTGCTCACCAAAGAGAGGCATGGAGAGAAAGAGAGAAAGTGAAAAATCACCCTTCATGGGGTTTGGCCACATCACAATTCCTTCTCTTCTAGTCTTATTTCAGGATTTTGGGCATACACACACACACACACACACACACACACACACACACACACACACTTCCCACTAAGGCCAGGACTTGTATCATGATGTTGGTTATGTGGGAGCCAGCGCCTTAACTTCCACATCTTCTACTGACCCAATGCCCAGCATATTTTTCAAGTTGCCATGTCTGGGACTTAAACCAGGGTCAGCCATGTGGGTTCTGGTTCCCAAAGCACATGGCTTAACCACTATGGGAGAGAGCAAGTTCCAGAATAATGCTCTATCAGCCTAGTCTAGTCAAGTTAGCTAATCATCACAGAAGAGGGATGTCTCCTCTCTGGACTCAGTTTTTCTGTCACCAACAAAGAAGGGAGAAAGCTCAGGCTATGGGCAGAGAGTCTCAGAGGCTATTCCCTTTGATTTGTTTCAACATGAGACTTCCTTGTTAGATCTCATTTGAATTAAGTTTGAAGACTAGAGAACGTAGTGACTTCTAAGAGCTCCATCCAATTCTGCCTTCAGGTCAAGTTATGCAATGAATATTTATGAATGTTCACTGAGCACCTGCTAGGCCCTGGTCTAGGCACTAGGGACACAACAATGAATGAAAGGCAAAAATAGCTCCTCTTGGGGTCAGCAGGTGGCATGGTGGTTAAGGTGCTGGACTCCCACGTGGCTGACTGTCAGTCTGAGTCCAGACCTGGCAGCTTGAGCTGGGTGCGTGTGTGTGCATGCATGCCCAAAATCCCAAGGGGAGAATGGAAGAGAAGGAACTGTAGCATGGCCATCCCTCTGGAGGGTAAGTTCTTACTTTCTATCTCTCTGTCTCTCTGGTGATCACATGTGCCCTGTAGCAAAAATCTCTCAGGGGGGGAAAAATCTCTCCCCTCAGAGGAGGATCTCTGGAGTAGGAGGATTGAGACTGTTTTCTTTTACAGTAAATGGCACATCCTTGATTTTTCTTTTTTTTTTTTTTTTTTTTTTTGCTATAGGGCATGTGTGCTCTAGACAAAGGGAAAGTGAGCAATCATCCCCCCGGGGGGGATGGCCATGCCTCAATCCCTTCTCATTCGTTCCCCTCCTAGAATCTTGGGCACACATGTACATGTGCCTGGTGTAAATTTCAAGTCACCAGGTCTGGGGCTAGAACTGCATTCGGCCATGTGGAAGACAGACCAGCAACATGACTGCTACACCATCTGATGGCCCCAAAATTCTTTCCAACTTCTTTTTTCTTTCTTTCTTTTTTTGGAGAGGTTTTTGCTACAGGGTGCGTGCACTTGCCAGAAAGAGAGAGAGAGTCAGAGACAGAAAGCGAGAAATCACCCCCTCAGGGGTGATGGCCACACTGCAATCCCTTCTCCTTCATTCTCCTCTCGAGATCTTGGGCACGCACACACACGTGCCCGGCATGAGTTTAAGCCGCCGGGTCCAGGACTCGAACCGCAGTCGACTACATGGGAGTCCAGTGACATAGCCATTACGCTAACTGCTAGTCCCTCTTTCCAACTTCTTAACACAACAAAAAACCTATCCAGAACATTCTTGTACCTACCTCCACACACTCGTGTATTTTTCACCTTTAAAATTACTCCTCATTCATTTAACAGTGGAAGGGGCACTAAACTGGGTGTCTGGAGACTTTGGGCTGGTTGCCTGTCACCTCTAAATTCTAGGCTCTCCATTCTTGGCATAGGTCTTTGCCCCTTCTCATCACAATTCTCCCTACTTTCTTTCTTTTTTTGGGGGGGGGGAGTTTTTTGTGATAGAGAGACAGAAAGTGAGAAATCACCCCCCAGGGGGGATGGCCACTCCGCAATCCCTTCTCCTCCATTCTCCTCTTGGGATCTTGGGCACGCATGCACATGTACCCGGCATGAGTTTTAAGTCACCGGATCTGGGCTGCGAACCGCGGTGGACTACATGGGAATCCAGTGACATAGCCATTACGCTAACTGCTGGTCCCACAATTCTCCCTACTTTACCTCTCACCTTAATCTTTGCTCCTGCCTCATCACTGAGCTCCCTGCCTCTAGCCAGATCTCTAGTTCCTCCTGATCTACCTCTAACATCACCTGTCATGTTATTCTCTTTAGAATTATCTACTGGCTGCAGAGCCTAGCACTGGTGAGGGCAGAGCCTACAGGGGTGAGGTATGGGGTGGGGGGGAGAGCAGTGGAGGAGGCAACAACATTAGGAAGGGTCACAGAGGACAGCACAAAATCCCAATGACCTGTCTCGACAACTACCTACTGACCACTCAAATGCCCCTTCTCCCTGAAGTGTCTCCCCACTGGCCTGTGCATGAACTCCTTGGAGGCTGGGAGAATGCTCTAAATTCTTTTTTTTTTTTTTTTTTTTTTGAGAGGTTTTCGCTATAGGGCGCGTGCGCTCGCCAGACAGACAGAGAGAGACATAGAGATAAAGAGTGAGAAATCACTCCCCAGGGGGGATGGTCACACTGCAATCCCTTCTCCTCCATTCTCCTCTTGGGATCTTGGGCACACACGCACACACGCCCAGCATGAGTTCTAAGCCACCAGGTCTGGGACGCGAACCACAGTCGACTACGTGGGAGTCCAGTGACATAGCCATTACGCTAACTGCTGGTTCCCAATACTCTAAATTCTCAATGATCAATACAAGATGTGGTTTATGTAATAGGTCTGAATCAGTGTTTGTTAAATGACTGAAGGAGCTTGGGCTTGGAGGTGTTGGGTAGGGTGACAGAGCAGCCTTGACATGACTGTCAATACAGATTCCTGGGGATGGCAAAGTATAGTTTGCAACATCCAACGGCAAAAGGAAGCTAGACTCCAGTCTTAGAAGAGTTGATGTCTCAATAATCAATCACTATTTAACAATCCTCTTCATTCCAAACCTTGATGGCTTAAAACAATGACTTATACTTCTCACAATTCTAAGGGATGACCACACCAAGCTGGGCTGTTCTGTTCTGTGGGATGTTTGTAGGAGTCATTCAGGCATTCACCTGGGGTCTCGGCAGGCTGGAATGTTCAAGATGGCAGCTGGTTAGTTCTTTCTCTATGACTCAGGACTTCAGGAGAGCAGAAACTGTCATAATTGTGTCAGAATTAATACAGCATTTGATCAAAACAAGTCTCAAGGCCAGTCCAGATTCCAGAAAAAAGAAATGGTGCCACCTCTTGGCAGGAGAAGCAGCATGTGCAACCAGGGGTGGGAGGAATTGTCGGTGGCCATCTTTGGAAGCTTGACTAGCTCCCACAGATGGGAAAGAAAGTCTGGACTCTTCTCTTCCAGGTGCCAAGCTTTTTTTTTTTTTTAATTTAACTTTATTTATTTATTTATTTTAATTTGACCAGAGAGAGACAGAGTATGAGAGAGAGAGGGAAAGTGAAAAGGCAAGCTGCCAGGTCTGGGACTTGAATTGTGGCCGACCATGTGGGAATCCAATGCCTTTAACCACCACACCACCTGCCGGCCCCACGTGCCAATCTTTTATAGTCACCTTCATTAAGTGGGAGTCTAGAGAATGGAAAACAAACAGTTGGAGAGACCTGTGGCAGTGGCTCAGCATTTGTAGGAAAAATCCAGAGCGGTCAAGAACTACTGACACTGCCAAGAAGAGATACAGAAACAGAGAGGCAGGGCAATGGTAGGAAAACGGTCAAGGCTGAGGTTCTGGATGGAGCCCCTATGGGGAAAGGGCTAGGACCCTCCTACATGTTTGATGGATCACTGCCATGTCAGGCTAAATATCCATAATCTGGTTTCAGCAAGGAGAGGGGAGAAACAGCATTTGGAGATACTGCCCCTAACCTGTCTAAAAGACCAGTCTCCCTCATTCCCTAACCCCCAGGGATGGCTCTGGACTTCACACTCTCTGGAATCATTCTTGAGCTCAACCCCTCCCTGTGTAAGGACAAGACAATTTCCTTGTGTTTCAATTGCCTGTGGTCACAGAATAAGGATATCTGTCCAGCTCTCTGCTAATAAATATTTGAACAGCAGTTTATTAATTTTTCTTACTTTCCACAACAGAGATTAATTGCTATTTTGCATTGCACTCAACTTCTATTAGTTTAGGATTTACTTCCTCAGTGATAACACTAGCATTGGGCTTGAATAAAACATTTTAACTTAGACAAGCTCATTAAATTCTTGAAGGTGAATGGACAGAAAGGGGAGAGGACAAGCCCTAGTTTTGAAGTTTTGAGGGTATCAATTTATTTATTTATTTTAGAGGTTTTTGCCTTAGGACGTGTACGCTCGCTAGAGAGACAGAGACAGTGAAAGGGAATGTGAGAAATCACCTCTGGGGGGATGGCCATGCTGCAATCCCTTCTCCTCTGTTTCTCTCCCAGGATCTTGGGGATGCATACACGTGCTCCCAACGTGAGTTTCAAGCCACTGGGCCTGGGACTTGAACCATGTTTGGCCATGTGGGAGTTCAGTAACTTAACCGCTATGCCATCTGCTAGCCCTGAGGGTATCAACTTAAATGCATTGGACAAGTGTCAAGCAGGTTGGGGTTGGAATATGATAGATGGTGAAGGATGGAAGCCACTGGGAGGAGAGTCCTGTTCAGACCTATTGGGCTTCCAACCACCAGAATGAGTCCTTTCCAGGAGCCAACCCTCTCCCCTGCTGACTTCTGACACCTTCAAAGTGTTCAAAACTTTAGCAACAGCCTCACTGACCCAAATAGGACTCCATTTCTAAGTCTGCTCTCCAGCATCCTTCTGACCATAGTATCATATGTTAGGATCTGATTTTAGTCCTTGAACTTGATACTAGGCACTGCTAAGATTGGTGAGGCTTCCTCATCTATAAACAGAAGATGCTATGACCATAACCAAATTCATCATCCTCATTCTAAATGTCATTCTGTTGGCAGATGGCATGGTGTTTAAAGATGCTAGACTCCTATATGGCCAACCATGGTTCAAGTCCTGGACCTGGTGGCTTGCTTTCTCACTTTCCCTCTCTCTCTCTTTCTCTGTCTCTCTCTGATCAAACTGAAAATCATAATAATAAATAAAGTTAACTAAAATAATTTTAAAAAATCATTTTGTTTTTGACCCAAGGGCTGGACTCTGTCCCCATCACCTAGGGTGCACCCCCATCTGTGACAGTGACACCCAATATTACTGAAAAACCCTCTACCCAGAAGCCAACAACCCCATCCACTCCTCTCTGACCTGACTCCAGTCCTTGCTGGCTTCATTTCTCTCTCTGTTGCTCCCTTAAAGGAATAAATATAACTGCTATTGGGCCACAAAGGTTGAGTACAAAATAGGAAAATAGTTTATAATAATATCCCCATTGTCCAGAAAGATTTTCAGCCCCTAGGTCTTATATTTTAAGGTCTGACCTTAATCCTTAGGTCCAACATCAAGCTCTGCTGAGAATGGTAAAATAACACACCCAACAAGGTGGCCAGGAGAGAAGGGATGAAGAGTGCTGGTGTTCAACTAGTCATGTCATAAACTCTCCACATTTATGGACATTTTCCTTGTGTGTCTTTATGTCCGTTCTTTAGGGAGGGCAGCAGTGGTTCTTGATCAGGCTTATCTCAATCAGGCAGAAAGGTTGTGATTGTGTTTTACTTCAAAAGTAAAGGATATGGGCCAGCAGGTGATGTGGAGATTAAAGTAACAGGATCCCACATGGGAGACTTTGTAATTCAAGTCTGGAACCCTGAAGCTTGAAAACTGCGGAGTACCTATGCATGCCCAGTATCCTGAGAGGGGAATGAAGGAAAGAGAACTGCAGAGCGGCCATCCTTCCAGGGGAGTGGTTTCTCACTTTCCATCTGTCTCGCTCTCTCTGTCTCTCTCTAGTGAGTACATGTAGCCTATAGCAAATTTAAAAAAAAAAAAAAAGGGTAAAGGACATGGGGCTTCAATTCCTGACCTTCCAGGTAGCTCCTGGCCCATATACCAATTTTCCCAACTCATCTCTAGCTTAGCTCTACAGACAAGATTTAATGTGAAGGGTATATTTATGTAGCCACAGAATGTCTTTAATAGCACTGTCCCCCCCACCTCCCCGAGTAAGAGGTGCCAACTCATAGTCGCATATTTAAGGGAAGATTCTAGAAAAGTCAAAGAGAATCTGCTACACACAGATAGGAAAGTAGATTAATTATTATATGTTCTGGAACACCTGACATCCACTTTATACCACTTCTTGGAGAGCTAAGGGGGAGAGATGTAGAGCAGTGTTTTTCTTTCTTTCTTCCTTCCTTCTTTTCTTCTTTCTTTCTTTCTTTCTTTCTTTCTTTCTTTCTTTCTATCTTTCTCTCTCCCTTCCTTCCTTCTTTCTTTCTCTTTCTTTTTCTCTTAAGAGGTTTTTGCCTTAGGGCATATGCGTACATTTGCCAGGGAGAGAGACAGACATAGTGAGAGGAAGTGAGATATCACCCCCCAGTGGGGATGGTCATGCTGCAATCCCATCTCCTCCATTCTCCTCCAAGGATCTTCTTGGGCATGCATGCACATGCAGCCTGGTGTGATTTTTAAACCACCGGATCCTGGACTCTAACTTCAGTTAGCCATGTGTAAGTCCAGAAATGTAACTACTACACTGTCTACTGATCCCACCATCCCCTTTCTTAAGAGTCCGTGTTTTTCTCTCCCCTTCCCTATCAGCTTCCTCTGTTCCTGTTCCCACATAAAGCCCACAGCCTACCTAACTTTATTTGGGTTCCCTAGAAGCAGACTCTGAGAGAAAGATTCCAGAGCAAGTATTAGGTTATCAGGAAAGTCATGACACGACTTTCTCGACAACCAAGTAGGTCCGTTCGTTCATTCTTTCTTCTTTCTTCCTTTTTAAAATTTTGCCAGAGGGGGGGACCAGCAGTTAGCGTAATGGCTATGTCGCTGGACTCCCACGTAGTCGACCGCGGTTCACGTCCCGGACCCGGTGGCTTAAAACCCACGCCGGGCGGGCGCGTGTGCGAGTGTGCCCAAGATCCCAAGAGGAGAATGGAGGAGAAGGGATTGCGGCATGGCCATCCCCCCCCGGGTGGTGATTTCTCGCTTTCTGTCTCTCTGTCTCTCTCTGTCTGGCGAGTACACACGCCCTATAGCAAAAACCTCTCAAAAAAAATTTTTTTTTGCCAGAGGATGCATGTGTTTGCTGGAGAGAGAAAAAGAGAGGAAAGTAAAAACACCCCACCATGGAGGATTGTCACACTGCAATCCTTTCTCCTCTATTTCCCCCTCTTTTCAGGATTTTGAGCATGCACACATATACACCATCTGTCTGGCGAGTACACACGCCCTATAGCAAAAACCTCTCAAAAAAAATTTTTTTTTGCCAGAGGATGCATGTGTTTGCTGGAGAGAGAAAAAGAGAGGAAAGTAAAAACACCCCACCATGGAGGATTGTCACACTGCAATCCTTTCTCCTCTATTTCCCCCTCTTTTCAGGATTTTGAGCATGCACACACATACACCGGATGTGTTTTTCAAGCTACCAGGTCCGAGACTTGAACTGGACAGTCAGCTATGTGGGATCCAGCCACTTTAACCACAACACCATAGGCTGGCTCCATGTAGTTTCTTCGGGAGGCAATCCCTGGAAACATTGGTAGAGAAGGCAAGTGAGCCAAGGAAAGGAAAGATGCATGACCAAGCCATTTACTACTGTGGGCAGTGGGAGCTGTGTCCTCCCAGAAGCCTCTGGAGAAAGTGCAGAAAGAGTCCCAGATACCCCACCCAAGGAACATGGGAGTTGAGGTGTGCATCCCCTCTATCCTGGTGGAGGGTTTCTGCCTGGGCATTAACCCTCTGGCACTCTGGCTTCCCCTACATGCAGGCAGACATGACCTCAGCAGAGGAAAGTCGGCTAAGAGCCCGCAGGTGGAAGTAGCAGGAACCAGCAAGGTGTAGAACTGTGAGCCTTTCAGATATAGACAGAGCACTAGCCAGGGTTGCACCCTTGCCCCAGCACAGGTGCCGTGTGAATTTTCATCACAAGCCCTTTGCTAGGAGCTGAATTGCATCCTCCCAAAATTCCTATGTTGAAGCCCTCATCCCTAATGCCTTGGAATGTGACTTTATTTGAAGACAGACCCCTTAAAGAGGAGCCCAAGTTAAAATGAGGCTAGGAGGGCCCTGGTCCAATCTGACCGGTATACTTACAAGAAGACACACAAAAGGGACAATAGGAATGTGCACACAGGGGAAAGATCATGTGTGCACACAGAAAGAAGGTGGCCATCTGAAAGCTAAGCAGAGAGGCCTCAGGAGAAACCAACCTGCCAGCATCGTGATCTTAGACTTCCAGTCTCCAAAACTGTGAGAAATAAATGTCTATTGTTTCAGTCACCTTGTCTGTGGTACTTAGTAATAGCAATCCTAGTTAAATAGTACTCCACTCCCTGGTTGTGTGTCTCCTTCCTCAGAGTTACCTCTGGTTGGCCCAGTTCATCTGTTTAAGCCTGGCCACAGGTCAGAGGTGACAACCGTCTTTGGGTCAGGTGTCCATCTCAGTTCAATCAGCTGTTAAGAGAAGCAAAGTCACATGGCCGTGTAGGAGGATCTCTAGAAAGGGAGCATTACGAGAAAGTGCCCTCAAATGTGTCTGTACCTTAGCCGGGGATGGTCCTTGGCTGAGGTGACCAGTTACCCATGTGTTTGCTCTAATCTGAGCCATTTTCAATCCATTGTGTTTTTGTCCTCGAGATCAATCCCCAGGAAAGATAAGTCAGCACAATGCTGAGCATCTAGACACTTCTTCAGGCAACTCATACCTCAGGCCGCATATGGGCTGCTTTTCTGGCTCAGACACTGTGAAGATGAAGCCTCAAACCCTGTCCACTGGGGCTGGATCAGAAGCTGAAAGGCACAGCCCGCCTCATCTGGAAACCAGCAGGGGATGAATCTGACAGTTAATTAGATTAATTAGGAAACCGTGCCTTAAAATGTAATGCTGTTTTCATGAGCTTTTAAACCCTATCAAAATGTTTGCCAAGCTTTATGGTGGGTAATTAACAACCTTGTAAAAATATACAAGGAAACAAGGAGATATAAGAGAGCTAATAAATGTGGCAGCTGCCAGACCCACAGACAGAGTCTGGTTCTGGCCTTCGCATCAGCTGGGTTCAAGTCCTAGCTCTGTCTCACCTTGTTGTTATCTCAGACAAGTCCTTTACACTTTCTGGTCTCCATGCCTCCATCTGTTCATTCACTCTTGTGTAACAGTCTCAAGGTGAGTGGTTCAGGTTGTGGGATAGCTCTGTTCTACCTGGTCATTCAGGTGTCATAGATACTTTCATCTCGTCTCCGTGTAATTGTCATATTATCTCATAACCTCTGTTGGGGCTGGGGCACACATCTGCGTTCAGAGAAGGACAAAGAGCAGTCACACAGAATGCCTCCCACAGTATAATTTATGACCTAGGAATATACGATTGACCTCATGACTCTGCTATATCACTGTTGTCAACGACATTCATTATATTATCCAATGCCTCCTTTGTGAGAACTCACTTGACGAGTTTCCAGGAAGAGTTGGAATTGTCTTGAACAATTGGTAGATTTCTTTCTGGAAGATGATGATAGTTATGGAAACCATTGGATTTCCTTTTTGCTTGTACCATCAAGGGACCTAAAGCTAGTTTAAATGCTCTCGTAAATGTCATCGATGACTCCATGTTGCTAAATCTAGTGGTCAGCCCTCAGTTCTCACCTTATTTAACCCATTGACTGTACTTGTCATAGATAACTACTCTCTCCTCTTTAAAACACTTTCATTTGGCTTCTAGAAATCTTTGCTGTCTTGGTTTTACTTTTATCTCATTGGCCATTTCTTTCTCTTATCTATTTATTTTAGTTTGCTATAGGGCACACGTGCTCACTGGAGAGAGAGAAGGAGAGAAAGAGAGAGAAAAAGTAAGAAATCATCCATCATGGGGATGGCCACACCACAATCTTCTCTCTTCCATTATCCTGTAGGGATTTTTGGTATGCACACACATGTGCCCAGCATGTTTTTTAAGCTGCCTGGTCTGAAATTTGAACCACAGACAGCCATGTGGAATCCAACCGCCTTAACCTCCTTGCCACTTACTAGCCCCCTTCTCTTTTGTGTTAATTCCTCTTCATCATTCTGGCCTCTAAGTATAAGAAGGTTATACAGTTTGATCCTTCTTCATGTTCTCATCTTCATCTTACTACTTCCACTGGCAATCTCATTTAACTTCACAGCTTTAAATACCATCTCTTGGATAATGATGACCAATTTTTTAAAAAAATTTTTATTTATTTTAATTTGACCAGAGAGAGACAGAAAGAAAGAGAGAGAGGGAAAGTGAGAAAGCAAGCCACCAGGTCTGGGACTCAAACTGAGGTCAGACATGTGGGAGTGTCCAGTGCCTTAACCATCACACCCACCACCTGCTGGTCCAATGGTGACCAAATTTAAATCCTTATTACATGGGTCTTTCTTCTGAGCTCTAGAACCATATGTCCAACCGCCAGCTTGATATCTCTTCTTAGATATCCAACAGGCCTCTCAAACCAAATACATCCAAGACTCAATCCCACATCATCAAACCTCTACACACAGCCTTCCTCAGGTCATGAAAATACTCACCTTTTGGTTGTTCAAGCTAAAACCTTGGAGACATCCTCTTTCCTTTTTTCATACTCCACTTTAATGCAGAAGCAAATCCTATCACCTCAACCTTTAAAATATATCCCATACCTAACTCAGCTCCTCACTGTTTCCACTCTGTTCCAACCACCATCATCTCTTATCTCAATTATGACAATATTCTCTTAACTGGTTTTGCTTCTACCCTAGTCATCCTTCTGTCTCCTTTTATCACAGCCTCCAAAGAGATTTCTTTCAAGCCTTAAGTCATACTGTGCCATCTGCTCTTCCATTCTTAGAGTAAAAGCCAAAGTTCTTACGTGACCTATAAAACCCCAAATGATCTGTCCCTCTGATATCTCTCTGATCTTCTCCCCTATTGAGTGAATTTCCTCATGCAAAAATGATGAGTGATGATCATAGGAGTTGGTGAGGTAATTCAGGATGAGGGAGTTAAATGGGAAGAGAAGAAAAGGGAAGGGAAAAGGACAGGAGAGGAGGAAAGGGGAGGGGAGGAAAGGAGAGAAGAAGAGAAAAGGAAAAGAGAGGAGAGGAGAAGAGAGGAGAGGAGAGGAAAGGAGAAGAGAGGAGAAAGGAGAAGAGAGGAGTAAGAAGAAGAGAGGATAGGAGGGAAGTGAAGAGAGAAGAAAAGGAGAGAAAAGAGGAGAGGAGAAAGGAAGGAATAGGAGGGGAGGAAAGGGGAAGGGAGGAAAGGAAAGGGGAGGGGAGGAAAAGGAAGAGGCGAAGAGAAGGAAGAGGGAAGAAAAAAAGAGAAGGGAAGGGGAGAAGAGAGAAGAGGAGGAAGGAGAGGAAAGTAGAGGAGAGAAAAGGGGGAGAAAGAAGAGAGGAGAGGAGAGATGAGAGAGGAGGGAGGAGAGAGGAGAGGAGAGGAGAAAGAAGAGAAAAGAGAAGAGAATAGAAGAGAAGAGAGAACCGAGAGGAAAATGAAGGAGAAGGGATTGTGACGTGGCTATCCACCCTGGGGCAGGGTGCTTTCTCACTTTCCTTCTCTTTCTGTCTCTCGGCAAGCACATAGCCTATAGCAAAATTAAAAGAGAGAGGGGGGGAAAGGAAAGGGAAGGGAAAGAAAGGGGAAAAGGCCCAGGGAGGAGGTTGGAAAAAACAGAGTGAGCCTGAGATGGGCAGCCAGAAGTCAAGAAAAAAGTCAGTGTGAAGGCCAGATGGTGGTGCAGCAACAGAATGTGACACTCTTCAAGGCAGTCCATATGGGAAGGTTCTTAGTTCAAGTCTGAAGACCTCCTTGATACCAGGCACATGCTTGGCCATGATCTAGCTTGACTGAAGGCTGGGGTGGATTGCAGCTTTAGGACCCTGTTGTGGGTATTGTTTGTCTCTCTCTCTCTCTCTCTTTCACTGCCATTCATTGAATAAACAAACATCTAAGTAAACTTAAAAAAAAGAAAAGAAAAAAAGAAAAGAAAAATTGTAAAAGCCAGTGGAAGGAGGGACCACCAAAGCCAAGGAGAAAGATGTCTCAAGAAGAAACACTCTCTCGCTGAGGGCCCATGAGGCTGAATAGTCAGTCTTCAATTTGCCTTCTGTGCTGTTAAAATTTTTAAAACTTTGCAAATGATGAGAAATTTGTCAAGGAAGCAGTATGTTGGCAGCCAACCTGAGTAAGGAGAGAAAAAAATATTAGCATCTTACAACTGGTCATTTTTTTCTCCTTTTCTGCCTAAGCAGGCCAGAGCCAGTATTCATTATTAATAGGCATATGTTTTATTCAAGATATAAAGACTAAAGATTTGTAACTTTAATAATCCACACTCTTATTTTAAATTCTCCAACATTATTATTTATTGATTGTCTGGGGATGTTTCTTTTGCAATTGCCAATGTGCCAATTCCTGAAGGAGAAGTAGAAGTGGTGAAATTAGAGGAATTGGCATTGACAATGACCTATTCCAGGGCATACAACAAAACTCCTACGCTCTCTGCTGCGCCTACTGTGAGGATGAAGACCATTCTGGGGAATGTTGACATCACCCTGAAGGGAAGCACACGAGGAACCCTGCGGAGGGACTTCAACCACATCAATGTGGAGCTCAGCCTCCTTGGGAAGAAGAAGAAGAGGCTGAGGGTTGACAAATGGTGGGGAAACAGAAAGGAGCTGGCGACTGTTCACACTATCTGTAGTCACATCCAGAACATGATCAAGGGTGTTACGTTGGGCTTCCACTACAAGATGAGGTCTGTGTACGCTCATTTCCCCATCAACGTCATTATTCAGGAGAATGGGTCTCTCGTTGAGATCCGAAATTTCTTGGGTGAAAAATACATCCGGAGGGTTTGAATGAGACCAGGTGTTGCTTGTTCAGTATCTCAAGCCCAGAAAGATGAGTTGATCCTTGAAGGCAATGATATTGAAGTTGTTTCAAATTCAGTTGCTTTGATACAGCAAGCCACAACAGTTAAAAATAAGGATATAAGAAAATTCTTGGATGGTATCTATGTCTCTGAGAAGGGTACAGTTCAACAGGCTGATGAGTAAGATCTAAGAGTTTTCCAGCTACAGTAACAAGCTGGATAATTTCTAAGGTCTTCATATGACATTTTAAAGATAATAAAAGACAACAATGATTTGAAACTTTCTTAAACTGATTATCCTTTTCCAACTACTTGGCAAGTAAGCAACTAAGGAATAAAGAATTACTCCTAGTAATAGGAGCATGCTAAGAACAATACAGGGAAAAAAAAAAAAAAAAACTCCTACAAAATGAGTGACCCCTCTGTGCCCAGCCCCAGATCCATCAGAGAGAGGATGATGATGAATTGAGGATGCAGAAAAATAATTACATGGACGAATCAGTAACTCAGGTGTGTGGGGGGAGCAGAATTGATTGGTCAAAGTCTTTTCTCTGAAATTAGGAAGATTTAAGTTTTAATGCCTCAACTTACTAGTTGTGTGATCTTGAACATGATACCTTTCCTCTCTAAGCTTCAGTTTCCTTATCTGTAAAATGGAAATAGTTGGGGGCTAGCAAGTGGCATGGTGATTAAGGTGCTGGACTCCCACATGGGGCTGACCATGGTTCGAGTTCTGGACCTGGTGCCTTACTTTCTCACTTTCCTTCTCTCTCTCTCTCTGTGTGTGTGTGTGTGTGTGTGTGTGTCTGTTGAGTGCATGTGCCCTGTAGCAAATTATAAAATAATAATGATCAATAAATAAAATTAAATAAATGTTATTTTTTAAAAAACAGATAGTTTTCCATGAAGATGAACTAAGATACTGGTGTATGGAGCCACATGAAATGGTAGCTAAGGTGGTGGTGATGTAAAAAGTAATAGCGGAACATACTTTGGGCATTAATTCCTCCTGGAGGAGAAGGGTTAAGAGAAATTTTCACAGAGGAGGAGACACTAGACATGGTTCTCCAAGGATAGCCAGATTTTTGAAAGGCTGACAAGCTAAGGGAAGGACACATTAGATACAAAACAGCCAAGGAAAAAGCCATGCTTGGAAAAAAGCTGAAGACCTTGGTGGGGGCAGAGAATAAGAAAGTTAGAGGGGATAGGGAGTGAGGAAGTTTAGTGACAGTGCAGAGGGCCTCCGAGGCCGGACAAAGGATCTGGGTTTTCCCTAAAGGCGATGGAAATCTTTGGAGGGTATTTTTGATAGTTTTAAAATCTTAGTTAAGAAAAGAAAAAAAAAGAAAGATAAAATTTACCATTTTTAACCTTTTTTCAGTGTACAGTTCAGTAGCATTAAACTACATTTACCATGTTGTGTAACTAATCTCTAGAACAGTTTCATCTGAAACTCTGCACTCACTGTTCAACTCCTCCTCCTCCCACCCCTACTGGCAACCACCCCTCTGCTTTTAGTGTCTATGAGCTCAACTACTTTAGATATCTCATATAAGTGGAATCATATAGTAAGTCTTTTTGCGACTGGCTTACTTCACTTAGCATACTGTCCTCGAATTTATTCCATGTTGTTGCATATGGCAGGATTTAAAAATTTTCTCTCTTTATTCGTGATAGAGCATGTGTGTGCACACGAGACACACACACACACACAGAAAGAGATAAGTACCCTCCACAGGCTCTAGTCACACCAAGGTCCCTTTCCTTCAGCCTTCCAGCCTATTGGATCTTGGACACTCACAAGTGTACCTGGCATATTTCAGCTAACTGAGCCAGGTACTCGAACCATGGTCACCATATGAGATCTGGCTTCTCTTGAGCATTACGTTATGGCTGTGCTATAAAGCCTGTGCCAGGACGTCTTTTTATTTTATTTTATTTTATTTTATTTTTAAAGCTGCACAATGGAGATCAGCAGGTAGTGTGGTGGTCAGGACACTGGACTCGCACGTAGCTGATTGCAGCTCAAGTGCCAGACCCCAAGGCTTGAAACTCACTCCAGGCGCATGTGCATGCATACCCCAAATCCCAGGACGAGAATGGAGGAGAAGGGGTTGTGGTGGGATCATCCCTCATGGGGGGTGATTTCTCACTTTCTCTCTCTCTGTCTCTCCAGCAAGCACACACACCCTTTAGCAAAGGTCTCTCTTTAAGAGAAAAAAAAATTTTTAAGCTGCATGATGTTTTATTGTTGTATACAATAGTGTTCCCTTATTCATGATTTTGCTTTCTATGGGTTCTGTTTCTCACAGTTCAGTAGGTATTTTGAGATAAAGAGAGACCACATTCACTTAACTTTCATTACACTATGTTGTTATAATTGTTCTGTTTTATTATTAGTCTTTGTTGCTAATCTCTTGCAGTGCCTAGTTTATAAATGGAACTGTACCCTAGGCACATATGCCAGGAAAAAGCATAGTACAAATAGGGTTCAGTATTACCCCCCAGTTTAGGCATCCATGGGGGTCTCAGACCATAGCCCTCACAGATGGGGGGAGACTACTGTATGTCCCATTTTCCTTACTCTTTCTTAACTTGGAAGGCTTTCAGCAAGGGTGTGATCCAATCCGGTCTGTAATCTGGGAACGATTGCCATGGGGAGCAGGCAGGTCGTGTCTAGGACAGAGTGGAGGAACCAAAGTGACAGCAACGACTACAGGGAGAGGCTGGTGTATTTGTCCAGCTCTGAGATGGCAGTGGCCTGGCCCAGGCACAGCAGAGGGCTTGAACATGAGAGATACTCTAGAGGTAGAATTGGTGGGATTTGATAATGTTGGCAAGATATTTGTCCTAACTTTAGAATCCAGAGGTGATTCAGTTCTTTCCAGCTCCCCTCATCCCCAAAAAGGAAAAGAAGGTCTGGCCAGTTCCCTTTAAGGGTGAAGAGGGAGACAGGACTACTAGATGGATGGGAGGCAAATGCCAGCGTTCCCAGTTCTGTGAGCCCTCAGAAAGCTCTTGTCCTGTCCTCCCACTCCCTGTGTGTGACTGGGATATTGGGCAGAACAGCTGGCCAGCTACGTGGGTGAGGGAACACTGAGACAGCACTGGCCTCTGGTTCCTGCACCACCAGAGACTCGCTGTGTGACCTTAGATATGCCCACACCCATCTCTGGTCCTCGGTTTTTCAGTGTGTAAAGTGAAAGAGTTGGTAAAGCTTCAGTGCCGCCGTGATAATGATCATGATGGTTGTGGGGACTGATGAAGATGATGATAGTGGTGGTGACTGATGATGGTGATGATAATGGTGGTGGTGATTGATGACGATGATGGTGACCACGGCCAACTCTTCTCGCTTACTCTGTGCTAGGGATTCTTCTAGATGCTTTACAAGCATTAATGTATTGACTTATTTTATGCTTTCAAAATAATTATTATCCCCATTTTACCTAGGAGGAAATTAAGGCATGAGAAGGGAATTCACCTGCCTGAGGTCATTGTGATAATAGGCAGCCTCGCTTCAGGCTATTCCCTGGAATCACTTGGAGAGCTTTAAAATATCAGATTCCAGATTTCTGGGCCCACCTAAGACCTCCTGGATCAAAACTTTCAATAGGGCCTCTGGCATCAGTTGCTAAGAAACTTTCAGAGCTGAAGCTGAAGGTTGAATCTGAGGGCTCCATTAGAACAACGTCTGAGCCTGGCCTGAGAATGTGGAGCCTGACTCTGTCCCACCTTCTTTGATCATTGAATTTCCCTGGATCTTGGGGGGCAAGTAGCCCTTTGGAAGACAACCCAAAGGGGTAGTCCAGGCCATTCCCACCCTCTCATACGTGACCTGGAGAGAACAGCACTACCCTTCCATATCCCTCCAGAGAAGGTCCCTACAGGATCTAAGAGAAACACAGGTGACAAATGATCCTAAGAACCTCTGTAGTAACCTAGCAAATGGGAATTAAAACAAAAGGATATGCTGAAAGTTTCTCAGGAGGAGAGGGATGTAGTGAGACACCTTCCTAATCAAACTCGTCTCTGCTCCATAAATGGATTTGAGCATTCTCAGTAAGTAAATTACTCTTTTTTTTTTCTTCTTGTACATACTGTAATGACAGTATTAGGCCCACAAATACCTTGGTATTTTGTTATTTTTGTAATGGACAGCATACTGCCAAACTAGATACTAACAATTGGTAATCACTAGAGTAATCACTTTAAAATCCTAGTCTTAACAAGGAGTTCAGGAATTACTCCTTAGAGCAAGAAGAATGAATCTCATAGACATAGCCAATGAGAAAAAGAAGCCAGACAGGAAAAACTAGATACCAGGTGATTCCATTTATATGAAAGCCAAGAAAAGACAAAATCAATGGTTCTACGGCAACTGGAGTCAAGATAATGGTTTTTTAGAGTATTGACTGAAAGGGGACCTTCTAGGAAGCTGGAAATGTCCTGTGTCTTGTCCTGGGTAAGGGTTACACAGGCGCGCGCGCACACAGTCAAAATTCGCTGAGTTGTACGTTGACAACGTAGGTACATCACTGTGTGCAACTCATACCTTAACATGTCTTATTTCTTTTATTATTTTTTTTCTTTCATTTCATTTCTTTCTAGTTATCCATGCCATTGTTAAAATCCAGGCAGTGGTCAGCACTGACTGAGCACCTGCAGTGTACACAGCCCCTTACTGGGCGAATGGCAGAAGCCAAGGAAGGGCAGGGCTTGGCTTAGCGGGCACTGACTCTGGATGTAGAACAAGCCTTACAGCTGGAGGGGACTACCAAGGCCAACACACCCTCCAGAAGAGCCATGTCGGGCCTGGGCAGCCTTTCCCACTGGAGACTGGAAGCCAGCCAGATTTGAGAGGCCTGGATGGGGCTGAGAATAAGCGAAACATCAGTCAACAGCTGCTCTGGCCACAGGGTCCTGCACGGGTCAAAGAATGGGGGCAGAGTCACTAGCAAAAAGGGAGGCCGGCCCCAGCAGGAAGGACATCAGGCCAGGCTGAACAACAGCAAGGCTCAGAGATGACAGGATTCTTACTTTCATTGGGACCACATGCCAAGAGGTGATGGCTGACCTGGGGTAGACCAGCTAATGGACAATGTTCACCTAGCCAGGTAGTGACCCAAGACATCCAGTCCTGCCCAAGCTTACACAGCAAGTCAGATACTCAGCTAAGCCCAAACCCCACACATTCTGTACCCTATGGGCTTCCCTCCACCACCCCAGCAACACTCCAAGATCTTTTTTTTTTTTTTTTAAGTTCGTTTATTTGTTCCATGAGAGAGAGATGGGAAGAGAGGCACCTCTTGCCATGATCCATCCCCAGTTCTAGCAAGCCCAGCTCACAGGCATGCATGTATGCCTGGAGCACTCAGGAAGGTCCAAGGACTTGAACTCAAGACCTTTGCCATATAAGCCCAGTTGTGTTACTGCTGTGCCACAGGACAATTTTTATTTCTCCCCTTGGATGTTCCCCATTCTAATGCCCTGTATTCTCAACTTAAAAAAAAATAAAAAAGACTTAGTTCTTAATTCTTATGACAACTTACATTATCTTTTTCTTTTCTTTTCTTTTCTTTTCTTGGAGAGGTTTTTAGTTATAGGGCACGTGCGCTCGCCAGAAAGACAGAGAGAGACAGAGAGATAGAAAGCGAGAAATCACCCCCCCAGGGGGGATGGCCATGCTGCAATTCCTTCTTCTCCATTCTCCTCTCGGGATCTTGGGCACGCACACACACGCGCCTGGCTTGAGTTTAAGCCACCAGGTCCGGGACTCGAACCATGGTCGACTACATGGGAGTCCAGCAACATAGCCATTATGCTAACTGCTGGTCCCACAATTTAAATTATCTTAAAAGTGGAATAAAAAGCCATTCCATGCTACTCACTCTTAATACAGATCTGTGCCGTATGGGGAAGCATAAACAAACCAAAAGCGATAATTAGTTCTAAATTCAGACGAAGTTTATGGAACATGAACCGTTTGGGTAATCGGCTGGGGTGGTGCCATGAAGTGGTAATTAATTTGTTTTTTCCTTAAAATGCTTTACTTTAATTAAGGGAGGTGCTGATTTATACACACCCGTTCCCTGGGGATGGTTTGTAAGGCAGAAGGAAATTCTGACTGTCGCTGCCATGTTTCTCATCAAATTATTTCATTATATTCTGATACACTTTTGCCACACTGATTGTGACAGATCCTAGACTTATGAGCTCATAAATACCTAGGGGGAAGCTGGAGACGCGCACTTAATGGGAAATGTTCTCATAATCAAAAGAATATTTCAAGCTGTGGCAGTACAGGCCAAGAGAGGGAGAGGAAGCCGCTTTTTCTTCAAAGGATAACAGAATGCTGAAATCCACCCAGCACCTGCAGCTCTGTTTCCTTCTGAGTCTGCTGGACCCCAGGATCTGAGCTTGAGGAGGGTGGAAGGCAGGAGGATTAAGATCTAGTTCTGGGGACCACCAGTTAGCATAATGGCTATGTCGCTGGACTCCCACGTGGCCAACTGCAGTTCGAGTCCCAGACCCAGTGGCTTAAAACTCACACCAGGCGCATGTGTGTGCATGCCCAAGATCCCGAGAGGAGAACGGAGGAGAAGGGATTCTGGTGTGGCCATCCTCCCGGGGGTTGATTTCTCGCTTTCTGTCTCTCTATCTGTCTGGCGAGTGAACGCGCCCTATAGCAAAAACCTCTCCAAAAAAAAAAAAATAAAATTTAGTTCTGGCATGTCTTCAAAGGATAACAGAATGCTGAAATCCACCCAGCACCTGCAGCTCTGTTTCCTTCTGAGTCTGCTGGACCCCAGGATCTGAGCTTGAGGAGGGTGGAAGGCAGGAGGATTAAGATCTAGTTCTGGGGACCACCAGTTAGCATAATGGCTATGTCGCTGGACTCCCACGTGGCCAACTGCAGTTCGAGTCCCAGACCCAGTGGCTTAAAACTCACACCAGGCGCATGTGTGTGCATGCCCAAGATCCCGAGAGGAGAACGGAGGAGAAGGGATTCTGGTGTGGCCATCCTCCCGGGGGTTGATTTCTCGCTTTCTGTCTCTCTATCTGTCGGGCGAGTGAACGCGCCCTATAGCAAAAACCTCTCCAAAAAAAAAAATAAGATCTAGTTCTGGCATGTCAGAACTTATTCTGAGCTGAAAGTAGCTGAAGATTGCTCTTTCATTTGTTCAACAAATAGTTACTGAGCACCTACTAAGCGCCACACACTCTGCAACACACTGAGAATACAATAGTAAACAAGATGAACTTGTGTCCTACCTTTATGGAACTTACAGTCTAGTGAGAAAAAAAAATACAAATGAGTAAAAGAATAACTGTTAAACATATGCCTACCTTGTGATCTAGCAATTCCACTCCCAGGCATGTATTCAAAAGAAGCGGGTGCATATCTTGGGGCTGGCAGGTGGCAGAGGTTAAGGATGCTGGACTCCCACATGGCTAACCACAGTTTGAGTTCCAGACCTGGCCACTTTCTCCTTCTGTCTCTCTCTCCCTCACTCTGCCCCTCTCTGGTCAAATAAAAATAAATAAATAAATAAATAAAGTTAAATAAATAACTCTTTAAAATAAAAAAGAAAGAGAAAAAGAAAGAGGAAGAAAGAAAGGAAGGAAGGAAGGAAGAAAGGAGTGCATATCTCTACCAAAACACTGTGTTCAGGCGTTTATAGTGGGCCAACCCCACAGCCTAGTGGTTAAGGGAGCCAGATCCCACATAGGCAACTGTGAGTTTTGAATCCTGGTCTCTATGGCTTAGTGTGTTTGCCTGAGTGCCCCAAATCCCAACAGGACAGAGAAACAGAGGAGAAGAGGTTGCAATAGGACCAGGACCCCTTGAGGAGTGCTTTCTCTTCTCTGTCTCTCTTTGGTGAGCACACATGCCCTCTGGCAGTTAAAAAATGTTCATAGCAGCATTATTCAATAGCTCCAAATCAGAAACAACCCAAAGGCCTATCAATAGAAGAAGGATAAATGGGTTGTATTATAGTATATTTATAAAATGGAATAGTGCATTCCAATACAAAAAATGCA
>NW_006159579.1:1089143-1119640 GCF_000334495.1 Tupaia belangeri chinensis | reverse complement strand
GAGAAATCACCCCCCAGGGGGGATGGTCACGCCGCAATCCCTTCTCCTCCATTCTCCTCTTGGGATCTTGGGCACGCACGCACACGTGCCCGGCGTGAGTTTTAAGCCACCGGGTCCGGGACACGAACCACGGTCGACTACGTGGGAGTCCAGCGACATAGCCATTACGCTAACTGCTGGTTCCCTGAATAGTGCATTTCAATACAAAAAATGCATACATATGCAAAACATTGATGAATCTTACAGAAAATGATGATAAAAGAGTTTAGACAAAAAGAGTACAGACCTTATGATTCCACTTATGCCACGCTCAAATGCAGGCAAAACTAATCTATTATAAAAAGCAAATAGAAATTATAATAGTGATTATCAGGGGACAGAAGGCGGTAGGGCAGTAAAATGCAATGCTAACCCATATGGAAAGGTTCTAGGTTTACTTCTGGAGACCTCCCCGAACATCCTGAGTGCATGAGACCATGATCTGAGGATGACTGAGGCTAGGGGTGGATTGTGGCATGAAAATCCTATTGGAAGTTCTGTCTCTCTCATTAATGGAAGAAATAAATAAATGTTTATAAAAAGAATAGTGATTACTTTCTAATACTAATAGTATTAGAAACATTCTATGTCCTGATACTGGTTATGTGTACACATATGTAAAAATGTATACTTCATGTATACATTTTATACATTAGGTATATATACACTTAATATTATACTTCATTAAAATTGGGGCTGGCAGATGGCATGGTGGTTAAGGCACTGGACTCCCACATGGCCAACGGTGGTTCGAGTCCCAAATCTGGCAGCTTGTTTTCTCACTTTCCTCTCTCTCTCTGTCTCTCTCTAATGAGTGTATGTACCCTACAGCAAATTTAATAATAATACCAAATAAAATGAAATAAATAATTCTTTAAAAAATAGACTGTTAAAAGACAGAATGAGAGAAGGCAAATAAAAAAAAATGATAACTAGCAAGGGCAGCAGATAGCCTGGAGGTTAAGGCGCTAGACTCGAAATGGCTGGCTGCATGGTTCAAGTCCTGACCTGGTGGCTTGGAAATCACGCTGGGCAGTGTACATGCCTACCCAAAATCCAAATCACAGGTCTGAGGTTTGAAAGACATGCTGGACACGTGTGCCTGATTGCCTAAAATCCCAACAGGACTGAGAAATAGAGAAGAAGGGATTGTCGTGTGACTATACCCCATGGGGTGGGGGTGCCTTTCTTTCTAGGAAGTGTTGTCACTTTCTCTATCTCTTTCTCTCTCTTTTTATCTCCAGCAAGCACATATGCCCTATAGCAAAAACTAAAAAAAAGAAAAGAAAAATAAGGTGAATACAGGACCAGCTGGTGGTGTGTGATTAAGGCGCTGAACCTCATATGGCCAACTGCCCAGTTTGAGTTCTGGACATGACAGCTTTAAGGAACATGCTGGGCACATGTGCATGCATGCTCAGAATTGGAGAGGATAATGGAGGAGAAGAGATCATGACATGGCCATCCTCTCTTGGGAGTGATTCTCACTTTCTCTCTTTTTTTTCTCTCTCTCTGTCTGTGTCTCTGGCAAGCAAATATGCCCTGAAACAAAAACTAAAAAGAGGAAAAAGAAAAATGACATTTAATAAAAGAAGAACAAGAAGAAGAAAGTGTGATTGTTATTAGAAAAATCCCATCACAGGGCAACAGGTGGTATGGAGGTTGAGGCGACTGGATGCTACATGGCCTACTCTGTGGTTGGAGCCCCAGACACACCAGCTTGAGGATCATGTGGGCACATGTGTGTGTGCCCAAAATCTCAAGAGGAGAATGGAGGAGGGATTGCGGCATGGCCATCCTCTTGGGGGGTGACTTCTCACTTTCTTTCTCTGTCTCTCACTGTCAAGTGCAAGGACCCTATGGCAAAAATCTAAAAAGAAAAAAAAAAGCACTGTATACATTTATATAGCCTGGCTATTGGTTTGACATCTTGCAGTCAATATGTTTCTTAATTTGTATTTATCAGCCCATTAAAATGTTAATGACCCAAAAAATTGGCAGGATGTCATCACTAAAATGTTCACAGTCCTTGGACCTAGTAGCTATACTTCCAGGATACAAGTCTAAGGAAATTATTTGAAAACAGTAAAAGATTATATACAAAAAAAAACTTTTTTAAATCACAGTGATACAATCATAAAAAATTAAAAGCAACTTAAATGTCTAACAATCGGGAACGATCAGGAAATTGCCCAGACAATGGTATATTACACAATCATTCCAAGTAAAAATCGTATTTGCAAAGAGACTTTAAGGGCATGGGGAAATATTCCTATAATAATGTTAGGTGAAAAAAAAACAGATCACCACATTGTATATTCACTATACACTCAATTATAGGGAAAAAA
Source organism: Tupaia belangeri chinensis (assembly GCF_000334495.1). NCBI lineage: Eukaryota > Metazoa > Chordata > Mammalia > Scandentia > Tupaiidae > Tupaia > Tupaia belangeri. The sequence continues at coordinate 1,117,253 of NW_006159579.1, read as the reverse complement.
ATGAATAGGAAAGACAGAAGTAAAAGGGAATAGTGGTTGTTTCTGAGGGATAGGATTATGGGTAATTTTAATTTTCTTTCTCCTTTGCTGTAAATTTCCCACCCGCACGTGGATATTTTTTCTACTTAAGAAAAGAAAGTACATCTTTAAAAAGAGAAGGTTTTGTTTTTTTTTTTTCAATTGTTGCTGTTTTGGTTTTTTGGTTTTTTTTGTTGTTGTTGTTTTTTTTGGAGAGGTTTTTGCTATAGGGCGCAAGCTCTCGCCAGAAAGACAAAGACAGAGAGACAGAAAGCGAGAAGTCACCCCCAGCAGGGCTGGCCACACTGCAATCCCTTCTCCATTCTTCTCTTGGGATCTTAGGCATGCACACACACATGCCCAGCATGAGTTCAAGCCACCAGGTCCTGGACTCAAACCGCGGTCAATTACATGGGAGTCCAGCAACATAGCCATTACGCCAACTGCTGGTCCCAAATTGTTGCTGTTATTTTTAAGTTCATTTATTTCTTCCTTGAGGGAGAGCAAGCCAGACAGAGAGGGACAGAGAAAAAGAGGTCTCTCCAACAGAGTCTTTACACAACTCACCCCGAGTCTCAGCTAGCCAGAATTACAGGCACATGCACACTCAGCATGCTCAGAGAGGACCCAGGACACAAACCCTTACTCGTGTGGGTTCAGTTTCATTATGACTCTGCCACTACCTGGCCATGTTTTTTGTTTGTTTGTTTTGTTTTGTTTTAAATAAATAATTAATTAATTTAACAAACATCTTGTCCTATTGGGAATAATTTATTCTGTGGGGATGTGGATGGGAGTACATCACCTTTGGGTGATCCCAAGGGCAGACCCGGGACTGAGAGTGGGAGCCTGGGAGAGGCAGATGAGAGCTGAATAGAGGAAGAACTTGTTGCAGGCAGAGCTGCAGTCTGAGAGAGTGAAGGAGGGTGTCTCCGAAGGGAGGAGCTCTCTGTAGCTAAGGATGTTCAAGCAGAACGTGGATGGCTCCTTGTCAATGATGTCATAGAGGAGATTCAAGTGTCCAAAGGAGGAAGGACTCCAACCCTGGTCCACCTGCCTACCTGGAAGATATGATACCCCCTACTTACCTCAGTCTCACAACAGCGAAAAATAGCCCAGCACCCGAGAGCGGCCGCACTACCATTTCTGCCCTCAGCCTGAGCTGTAGGACTGACAAACGGCTGACACATGCGGTAAACCCACCTTATCATTCCCAGCTCATTTTGTTCCTATAAAACTCTCTGAGATATTAGCCACTTTACAGACAAGGAAACTGAGAACAGAAGTGAGAAATAACATCCAATTTACACAGGGTGCAGGAACTTTCACTGAAGCTTGGAGTGACCCTCAGCATGGGCCGAAGGGATATTAACAGGGCATCCATCCGAACTAGACCCTGGGCTTCCCATACTGGACCTCAGTTTTGTGAGATACGTGGAAGTTTTTCAGAATCAAAATGGAGTCATTGAGCCAACAGATGTTACGGTGGTGAAGGCCCTGGATCCCACATGGCTGATTCTGCAGTTCAAGTCATGGACCCAGTAGCTTGAAAAATATACCGGACATGTGTTGGTGCGTGTGTGTGTGCCAAAAAGCCTGAGAGGAGAACGGAGGTGAAGGGACTATGGCATGGCCATTCCTCCTAGGGGTGATTTTGTACTCTCCCTCTCTTTGTCTCTCTGTCTTTCTCCAACAAACACATGTGCTCTAGGCTAAAATCTAACAACAAAAAAAGGAGTTATTTAGGGCCAGCCAGTGTGGTAATCAAGGCAGCTGGATACCACTTGGCTGACCATGTGGTTCAAGTCCCAAACCCAGCAGCTTGGAAAACACCCCAGGGACAAGGGCATGCATGCCCAAAATCCCAAGAGGAGAATGGGGGAAAAGGAATTGCAGCATGACTATCCTCCTTGAGGGTGGCTGCTTTCTCTCTCTCTCTCTTCCTTTTTAGACAGACAGTTTTGCCATAGGACATGTGTGCTTGCTGAAGAGACACAGAGAGACATAAAGTGAGAAATCACTCCCTAGGGGAGATGGCCACCCCGCAGTCTCTTCTTCATTCTCCTCTCAAGATTTTGGGCATACATACATGCACCCAGCATGAGTCTCAAGCCGCTGGGTCCAGGATTCAAACAGTGGTCTGCCACGTGGGAGTCCAGCACCTTAACTACTATGTCACTTGCTGGCCCCCAAAGTGACTGTTTTCTCTCTCTCTCTTTCTCTTGTGATCACACACGGTCTATAGCAATTTTATTTTTTTGGAGAGGTTTTTGCTATAGGGCGCGTGTGCTCGCCAGACAGACAGAGAGAGACAGAGAGATAGAAGCGAGAAATCACCCCCCAGAGGGGATGGCCACGCCGCAATCCCTTCTCCTCCATTCTCCTCTTGGGATCTTGGGCACTCATGCACACGCGCCCGGCGTGAGTTTAAGCCACCGGGTCTAGGACTTGAACTGCAGTCGACTACATGGGAGTCCAGCGACATAGCCATTACGCTAACTGCTGGTCCCTCTATAGCAATTTTTTTAAAAAGGCTCATTTATGTCAACCCTGACTAAACCAAGCTGGGAAGACCACGGGGGAGGTATTTTCACTTGCTATTGGGTCATCAGAAAAGTTATGATTCAGGGCTGGCAGGTGGTGTGGTGGGTAAGGTGGTTGGACTCCTATATGGCTGACCATGGTTCAAGTCCTAGACCTGGCAGCTTGCTTTCTCACTTTCCTTCTCTCTCTTTGCCTCTCTCAAAAAAATAAGTAAATACAATAAAAATAATGACAATGAATTTTTTTCTAACAACCTAATAGGATATCTGATAACAAGAATTGATTTCAAAAACTCTGTCAGAACTATAACCTTGCACAAAGACCACTGCAATCTGACTCTGGATGATGTCTGCAAGGACACCGCTGAGAGACTGCCTGTCCAACCTTGGACAGATGCCACTCTTGTTACTGATCATAGTAGCCAAGGATAATTGTCCCAAAACCATTACTACAGTCCCCTCGCCTCCCTCCTCTGCTGTTTGTAGTTATTATCTTTAAAATATGAGGATTAGAACCTCAGTGAGCATGTTTGCGCTATCTCAATTATACTCACCAGGCTACAGTGCCAACTGCAGTCCTCATATTTTGGCTTAGAATAAACCTCTTTCAATATTTTACAGAGTTTGATTATTTACATCAACAAATAGATATTATTTGCATATTTCAACAAGTCTACAGTAACATCAATTGCAATATGGATCATTATTTTATTACCACCATGAAAGAAAAAAAAATGCTACAAATTTAAAGTATGTCATACCAGTCCAGTTTCAGAGATGTGAGATGTGGAAAACTGTGCACCGTCAAATATGTATATCCCCATTTTGTTGGTGAAAACTACAAGGCAACAAGAGAAAATATTTTGCCCAAAGTTATACAGCGAATAAGCAATAGAATCAGGATTCAAACCTGGGCCCATCTGACCCCAAAACCTAACTCTGACTTTTCTATAGAATAATCTGCTCATGTTGTTGGACAGGTTGAGCACTGGACTGGGAAGGGTGCCCTGGGAGTTGCAGTGCCATCCTGGACAGCTGTAATTGGCACTCCTATATTTGTTCCTCTGAGCCCGGCTGAGGTGGTAGGGTTGGAATGATGAAGAACATCCCAGGGGAGCTGAGAATTTACAAGCCAAGGCACTAAGGTAGGAACAATTAGAGAGTATGGGCTGGAGATCAGCCTGACCATGATAGAGGACATATGCTGGGAAACCCAGAGAGCTATGAACCAGTAGGCAAGCTGGTCTTGACCAACGGACCTAGGAAACATTCTTGACCTCTCCCCAAGACCTCTAGGTCCCACGTTCTGGCATTGCCAGGTACCTGGTGCCAGATGACAAATCAGGCTCCTCCAGCCTCACCCTGTTCCAAAATAAAGACCTATCCACTGCTTCTAGGGGATCTTCACACAGTCTGACAAAGATCAGGTATCTAGCTAGCTCACTCGCTGCTTCCCTGGGTTTGCAACTGAGCTGATGATATTCCTGCCATGTTTCATCTTGGCATTTCTCTTTACATTTCCTGATGCCATTGGGTGAGTTTCATCAAATGTGAAGAAACAGACACTTGTCACAAGGCGTGATCTTAAAATGTATGGTGCCTGGATGGGTTATTAGGATAGTCCCTGGAAGCGACACTACTTGACACGTTAAGCATTTCCTGGATGTCCACGGGGTTTGGGAAAGAAGCTGACAGAATTTATTTCTGACCCTTTCTCTTTTTCTACCAACCATCATTCAAGCTGTATCTTAGAGGCTGCTGGGCCAGAAGGGTTTAAGCAGCAGGTATTTTTGAGAGTGAATGTCATTACTATATTCCTACTTCAACTTCCCACTGTGCAGAGTCTGTTCACCTGAAAGCTGGGGTTCAAGGACAGATTTGTGGCTACATCTAGGGGCTCCACAAGAGCCAAGAAGAACCCAGCAAGTGGGCACAGCACAGTACAGTTTAGCATGATGCCCATTGCTCCGTCTTTGGGACTTCACATTCCCCCAGCTATAAATGGGTTCTGTTATCCAGGACAAGCATCAGAAACCAGGTCACAAATGCTCAAGAAAAGGGGGCACTGACTGGCTCACAGAACCCAAAGGTGGAGCAAACAACCAGGTTTGTGTTCTGAGACCTCCGGTGCACGCGTGCATGTGCGCACGCGTGTGTGTGTATGTGCCAGAGACTGAGGCCTGGGATGGATGAGAGTGTGAAGTCCCTTTTGGGGGTGCCTCTCGGTCTCTGTCTCTCATATAAGCCCCCTTCCTTCCTCTTCCCTTCACCCCTACCCAGGATGAAGTTCAAACAGTAGAATAACCACGTATTGGATGAGTTTGTGGGAACAATGTCCAACACAGGCTCCCACCCAGAGCTGAAGCCTCTGAGTTGTGAATGGGCTCCAACAGCACACCTAAAGATGGTTTAGCATTTGACAGTAAGGAGCATTCTTGTTCAAGGAGTGAGACATGTACCTTCTTTTTTTTTCCAGTTTTTTTTTTTTTTTTTTTTTTTTGGCTATAGGGCACATGCACTTCCCAGAGAGACAGAGAAGGAAAATGAGAAATCACCCACCCTCCAGGGGTATGGTCATGCTACAGTCCCTTCTCCTCCATTCTCTCAGGATTTTGGGCATATGTGCGCATGTGCTGGTGTGGTTTTCAAGCCACTGGGTCAGAGACTTGAACTGCATAGTCAGCCACCATGCCACCTGATAGCCTGAGCCATACACCTTCTTAAAGGGCCCTTTAGGACCTAGACATCTGAATCAGGAATTAATCGGGGCTTCATAGGAGACATGGAAACACAGCCAGGGCCCTGTAAGGAAGTGCAGAGGCACCACGCCTCCCTCCCTCCAGCTGTAACTGCCCTTCTCAGTATCACCCCATGATTTGACATAGTCCCTCTCACTCTCCTAAAACACCCAGAGCACAGCTTGTTGTGTGTAACTAGCTTTTACTGAGGGGTTTTGGGATAATGGGTAAGATATTAAAGCCCAGATAGAGAGGCAACTTAAAATGGAGTGTCAGGCATTTCTGTTCTAAAAAAATCTTTGAATTAGGATTCCCAAGGTCTAAACCTCCAGCTAGTTACAAGCCTAAAGCACCAAGCTCACAGCCCTCAGGTCCCAGTCTGGCTGCATCTGTCAATAATAGAAACCCTGGGTCTGCCACATACCAGCTTTGTGGCTTCAGGCAAGTCACTGATCTCACCAAGCCTCGATTTCCTCGTATATCATGTGAGAAGAGTAATGAGCAGTCCTGAACTGGACTGCGATTTCTTCCCATGTCCCTTCTCCCCTTTGAACACCCGCGAATACTTGTATGCCTGGTGTCTCGGGCTGACTGAGGCCTGGCCCATAGCATGTCCATCAGCTTGGAAGTCCTCACAAGGTTTGAATTCCCAGGAAATAAAAGTCTGATTGGCTCATCTTGGGCCATAGTATCTGCCCTGAGATTTGAGGATGTGGCCCAGTGATTGACAGCCCTCCAGGATTGTGTGGAGAGTGGAAAATGCATTTCTCCATCACAAAATATGCTAGGAAGACAAAAATAAGAATTTTTTTTTTAGAAGTTTTTGCTGTAGGGCACGTGCACTCACCAGACAGAGAGAGACAGAGAGAAAGAAAGAGAGAAATCACCCCCCAGGGGGGATGGCCACGCCACAATCCCTTCTCCTCCATTCTCCTCTCGGGATCTTGGGCATGCATGCACACGTGCCCGGTGTGAGTTTAAGCTACCAGGTCTGGGATTCAAACCATGGTCGACTACATGGGAGTCCAGCGACATAGCCATTACGCCAACTGCTGGTTCCAAAAATAAGAAATGTTTTCAACAGAACGATGTGGTTCTATCCTCCAGCCATTCCCTGTATTTCTGTGCTCACAGAACTCATATTTTTTTTAAAAGTTTATTCATTCATTTCTTCCATGAGAGACAGAGATAGAGAAAGACCGCCAACAGGCTCTTCATGCCATGATCCACCTCAGCCAGTCTAGATCATGGGCATACACACACACCCATTTTGTATAGGGAGACCTTGGGACATGAATCTGGGACCTTCCCATGTGGGTTCAGCATCATGGAGCATTCCATTACCACCATGCCATCATGGCTGGCCCAGAGTCAGGTTTTGTTCAGGCAGCCATGTGCTATCCAACGGTCAGTCCTGTAAGGAGTAGTTGTTTTAATTAAGGAAGAGTTCAGCTGCAATAGCAGAATATCTGACTAAAGAGGCTTGAATAATAAGACTTTGTTAGTTTAACATGATGAAGAAGCTGGCGATAAGAGGGATCAGGGTTGGTACCGTGGCTCCGTGAGGTCACCTGAACTCTAGCATTCTTGGTGTGCTAGAGGGAGATGTCCCCTTCCTCATCTCCAAATAGCTACTGAAGCTCCAAGCACTATGTCCCAATCATGGAGAAAGAGAAGAGGGTGTTTCTCCTCATTCACCTCTTATTGACAAGCAAAATCTTTAGAGAAGCCTTTAACTAGCATTGACTAGAACTAGTTCACACACCCACCCCAGACCAGTCACCAGCAAAGAGGAATGGGATGGTTGCAATAATTTGAATCACCCATAAGTCATCCCCTGCAGTTGGTCATAAGGGCTGCCTGGACAAAATGGTCAACTTCCAGGACTACCGGCTTCATCTAATGACTGGTCCATGCCTGGTTTCAGAGGGAGACAATTCCAGACCACCCATGGGATTGACTGAAGCCTCTTTGGCCCAATCTAGCTTCCCTCACCCCACCCCACATATGTCCCTGAATGTATTCTCCATAAATGTCCCACATGCAAATCTTCATCTCCATGGAAGATCCAAGAGCAGAGAAGAATCTACTTCCCTGGAAACTTACAAATAGGGAGCCAATGGACCTCTTCCACTCCATGACATCATGGGATACATCACTAATTGATCTCAGTGCGCTTTGCTGCTGAGCCTGGACAGAACCTCAGAATCCTTCTCAACACGGTGTCACACCCAACCTGCCACTTTTTCTTTTTCTTTTTCTTTTTTTTTTTTTTTTTGAGAGGTCCCTGCTACAGGGTGCATGTGCCCACCTGAAAGACAGAGAGAGACAGATACAGAAAGTGAGAAATCACCCCCCAGGGGGGATGGCCACACCACAATCCCCTCTCCTCCATTCTCCTCTCAGGATCTTGGGCACGCACACACACGCACCCAGTGTGAGTTTAAGCCACCAGGTCCAGGACTCAAACTGCAGTCGACTACATGGGAATCCAGCGACATAGCCACTACGCCAACTGCTGGTCCCCAGACTGCCACATTTAAGTGGTAGCAATGCCCACTTTCCCCCTCAGTCACCCATTTCACTGGGCCAAGTTTATCACATGAGATAAAACCATTCATCTAAACCTTAGACCCAAAAAGCAATAGATCAGAGAGAGCGGTTGTCTAGCAAACTCCAATCTACTTTGAATTCATTAAAAGATAAGAAACTTATGTTTTAATTGCCAGGGGGTATGTGTGCTCACCAGTGAGAGAGAGAGAGAGAGAGAAGGCGAAATCACCCCTCAGTGAGATGTGGCCACTCTGCAATCCCTTCTCCATTTTTCCTCCTGTTAGGGTTTGGGGCACTCATGCACACATGTCCAGTATATTTTTCAAGCTGCCAGGGCTGGGATTCTAACCATGGTTGGCCATGTGGGATCCTCTTCCCTTAACTACTAGGCCACGGGGCCAGCCCAAGAAAAGAAACTTTACAAAGGACCTTGTAGATAAATGAACAAATGATTTGTGACAGAGATTCCACAATTGCACCAAGTCCCCAAGGTTTTTCCCCTCATCCCACAAAAATAGCTTGTACCCATCAAATGTCCTCTGTCAATGATTAGTTAACCTGATCACTTCATACGCTTGATGGCTGCTGTCCTTGTGATGACAGCGGGGCCTCACAGAGCAATCTGAGTGTATTTCTGGTTTCCCCTGTTTGTAAGGCTACCACTGGGGAATTTGAGTGGCTGTTGATGCATCAAGAGAGTTAAACAAACAAAACCATCACATCCATTCGCTCACATATCTGCCCTTGATTGGGACGTGGCTGAGTTGGAAGAAACTCCCTTCATTTTTCCGGAGAGGCAATACACTTCTCTGTTGTTATTATTATTGATCTCCCTGGGCTTATTTATGGCCAGGAAGAAGGAATCCAATTTGATTAGGGGCGGATTTGGACTCCAGGGCAAGATGCACCAACATGACAGCTGAGAATCATGTCGGTACCAAGTTGGTCTTGGTAGAGTTGACTGGGCACATGCAAGTGGTAGCAAGGTCCACCCTTTCCCTCCACCACCCTTTCCAGTTGGCAGATTTTCCCTCCATCCCTTTACTGCTCACCCCAACTCAGGGGGGGAGGGGGCGCAAGAAAGAAAGAAACATGAGGTACTGCCAAGACTAAGGACATCCCGCCCCTCCAGTCTCTCTCAAAAGGTGAAGAGTAGCTTTGGAGTGAGACGGACTTGGGTTCAAACCTTAACTCTATCGCATACTGCAAGGCCTTGGACAAGTCATGGAACCCTCTGAGCCTCCATTTCCTCATCTGTAAAATGAGTGTACTAACTGGGACCGCTTCGGGGTGCAATGGCAGGATCCCTCCTCTCATCTTTGGCCTTGTCAAACCCCATCCTCCTCATTCAGCCTATTTTGCAGGTCATCTCAAATTGCTACATCTCTTGCCCGGTGGCCTTCTAATCCAAGCTGTTCTTGTGGATAAAACTCTTTTCTTTCTTTTTTTCCTTTATGAGAGGTTTAGAGGGACAGCTGAAAAGGAACAGGAGGGAGACAGAGATACGTATTTCTTTTAAAATTATTTATCTAATTTTATTTATTCATTTATTTATTTTAATTTGACAAGAGAGAGGGAAAGTGAGAAAGCAAGCTCCCAGGTCCAGGACTTAACCATGGTCAGCCATGTGGGAGTGTCCAGCAACTTAACCACCATGCCATCTGCTGGCCCCCCAGAGATAAGTATTTTTGACAGGGTCTCATGGTTTCATGATCCTCCTGCCCCAGCCTCCCAATTTTCTAGGATTACAGGCCTGTAGTCAGCTCAGGAACTGAACTAGGTCATACATGTGGCTTCCAGCCTCCTGCCAGTGGTGCTATGTACTATTGTGACTAGGTCCAACCTTTATTCTTCAACTTAGGAAGTCTTTTACCTTCTCTTGCCTCCTCAGGGCCCCAGCTTTTCCCTAACCTCTGGCCCCTGTCCTCCGTAACAACTTTCATCTCTCTGCATTGTAATTGTCTGCCTCTCCCACTAGACTGTGAGCCCTAGGAGGGCAAAGGCTTAGTGTCTCTCTTCATGTCCTTGCTGTCTGACACAGGGTAAGTGAGGCCCCAGCAGGCACTCGATCAATGAATAAACAGTCTGTGATGAGGAGTCAGTGCTTCTATTGTTATGCAGTGAGTCATTATGCACGCTATGTATTTGGCTTTATTTACACTTGCACAAAGAAACTCTGGAAGGAGGAGCTGGGTACTTATGCAGCAATAGTGCAACTGGACCCACATGGAAAAGGTCCTGGGTTCACATCTGGGAACCTCCTTGATCACTGGACTGGCTGAGACTGAAGTGGATCATGGCATGGAGACCCTTGTGGGGATGCTGTCTGCTTCTCTCTCTCTCTCTTGCTCGCTCATGGAAGAAATAAATAAAAACCCTTGAAGGATACATGATGAATTAAGAAATGTGGTAGGTGATGGGAACTGGGTAGATAAAGGAGATGTGAGAATGAGAATTGCTCCCCTGGGTGCCTTTTGAATTTGGTATTTTTAAAAGTTCATTTGTTTAGTTCTTCAGAGAAAGAGAGAACCCCCCCAACAGGGCCCTGAGGCCACGATCCATTCTCAACCTTAGCCAGCTCTGGCTTGTGGGCATACACATGCCATGTGTACTCAGATTCAGGTCATGTAACCTTCCTGTGTGGGTCAGCTTTGCAGAGCTTGGCATTTTACCACTCCACTACCATCTGTCTCCCAACTTTGATTTTTGAAACTTATAATTGTACAACTCACTCTAAAAATGCGAATAGCAAGAATGAGAGGATGTAGAGTAGAAGCCGGGCCAGCAGGGCCATAGTTGCTGTCATAGTACACTGGGAGAGACATGTCATGGCTAGAGCTTCCTGACAGCCAGAAGACCCACTCAAGGCTCTCACGCCTACATGGTACCAGGTGTCACTTAGCAGTATGATGCAACTGGGCTAGGGGATTTCCAACCCGGGCCTGGGGCCCTCCAGGCCACCTGTGCACCGTTGCAACTTTCAGAAACCTTTAAACAAAGCTTACCCTTACAAGAATAGTTAAACTCCCTTTATGAAAGAAACACCTGTCAACTGACCTGGATTGAATATAGGAATAAGGAAGGGAAAAGGGGGCAGGGGTGTCGGACAGTGCTGCCAGGATAAGACATGATATTCTACAAGGCTGACCATGTGGGATCATTCCAGGTTCTCATCTGCGGACCTTCCTGAATACACCTGGAGTGCGCTGGCCCATGATCTGGGGCTGGCTGAGGCTGGGAGTAGATTCTGATGTCAAGCCCCTATTGCAGGCTCTATCTCTGTCTCTCTCATTCATGGAAGAAATAAATAAACTTAAAAAAAAAAAAGGGCATACAGCTCAACTTAAGCTAAGCAAAAGAAGGGAGGAAAAATGAAATAAAGGGAGGGAGAAGAAATCCCCAATCTCTGAGAATGGTCTCCAAACAGAGACCGTCCTGTCACCTGTCATCTGACCCCTGACTGGTCTGGCCCATGCCACTGATCTGCCCCTCTCATCTGTCTTCAAGAGTGTTGCAGCAGGGAACCAGCAGCTAGCATAATGGCTATGTCGCTGGACTCCTACGTAGTCGACCGCGGTTCACGTCCCGGACCTGGTGGCTTAAAACTCACACCAGGCACATGTGCGTGCGTGCCCAAGATCCCGAGAGGAGAATGGAGGAGAAGGGATTGCGCTGTGACCATCCCCTCTGGGGGGTGATTTCTTGCTTTCTGTCTCTATGTCTCTTTCTGTCTGTCTGGAAAGCACACGCGCCCTATAGCAAAAACCTCTCAAAAAAAAAAAAAAGCAAAAAAAGAGTGTTGCAGCATGAGGATAGTTGATAGAAAGTGGTCAGATATGGAGGATCTATTGCTGAGTGAAGTAAGCCAGGCTATGAAAGAAAGATATTGTATGTATCCACTCAATATATACCGACTATCCACACTCTATGATAGAGAGCAAAAAATTGGAGGACATAAAAACAGTGAAGGTACTTGACGAGAATAGGATAGTGTGGAATGGGGGGGTGAAGAGAAAAGGATAGAGAAAGATAGCAAGTGAACAATAGAGAGGCAGGATGTTAGTGAGAAACACTGGATTGGTCTGAGAAGTATTACATGATGGGTAAAGTCTTTTTACAAGCAAAATGAGAAATAGTGATTGACTGTTTTAAAAAATAATTATAATAATAATGATTGGGAAAAACATAGAAAAGTTATTGAATGATGAACGGGAGATTAATGTCTCTGTATTGACTGACATGCATGGCCTTCCCTTTTTTTTTTGGAGAGGTTTTTGCTATAGGGCGTGTGCACTCGCCAGACAGAGAGAGAGAGACATAGAGACAGAAAGTGAGAAATCACCCTCCGGGGGGGGTGGTCACGCCACAATCCCTTCTCCTCTCGGGATCTTGGGCGCGCAGGCACACGCACCTGGCGTGAATTTTAAGCCACTGGGTCCGGGACGCGAACCGCGGTTGACTACGTGGAAGTCCAGCGACATAGCCATTACGCTAACTGCTGATTCCCCATGGCATTCCCTTTTGAAAAAGCAATGTAATACACTGTAAAGTTATATGTAATCCAATGTAATATAAAGAAGATTATGATGATAATAAAAAAAGTGTTGCAGAATAGGGGACCTGCAGATGGCATAATGGTTATGTTGCTGAACTCCCACATAGTCAACCACAGTTCGAGTCCAGACCCAGCAGCTTTAAACACACCAGGCACGTGTGTGCTTACCCAAGATCCCGAGAGGAAAATGGAGGGAAAGGGATTGCAGTGTAGTCATGCCCCCACCACCCAGGGGTTGATTTTTTGCTTTCTGTCTCTCTCTGTCCAGTGAGCACAAATGCCCTATAGCAAAAACTCTCTTAAAAAAAAAAAAGAGTGATGCAAAATAAACTGTTTAAGCATCAGCTACATCTAAGACTCATCTTTGCATGAAGTGAACCAAATGAGAGAAGTAGCCGCTGGGGAAGCTGTTGAACTAGGACCACCTGAAATGGCCAGATGTGACAACTGCCTATTATGCACGCAGTAGGGAGCCATGGAAGGATCTAGAAGTGTGGAGGAAATGTGTGGACATGACCAGACTTGTGTGTGGCCAGCACCGGGAGCAAGGTCAGAGCTGGAGAACAGCATGGAGGAGGCAGGTATAACCATCAGCAAAGGCCACCAACCCAGGCAGAGACAGCACAGGTGAGGTGGCAGGCAGAGTGGTAGAAGGACAGATGGAAGGCAAACCTAATGAGGCCTCTACTATGGGGCAGCAGGTAACCACCCTGTCCTTGTCCCTCGGAGAGATGTGGATGCCAAACCCTGAGTCCTGCCTAGCCTGTGGGCCCTAATAAGCCCCTGCTCCCTCCCAGGCCTCTCTACATGTGCATCCCCCTCATTGCAGGGTGATTAGGTGTTGGAGGCCTCCCTCCTGACAGAGCTGACAAATGCCTGCCTGAGCAAGAAGTGTAGGGAGCAGCCAAATCTGAACTAAAGAATAGCAACCTTTAAAGACCAGAGCACAGGGACCAGCAGTTAGCATAATGGCTATGTTGCTGGACTCCCATGTAGTCAACCGCAGTTTGAGTCCCAAACCTGGAGGCTGAAACTCACGCCAGGCACATGTGTGTGCTTGCCCAAGATCCCAAGAGGAGAATGGAGGAGAAGGAATTGCGTCGTGGCCATCCCTCCTGGGGGGTGATTTCTCGCTTTCTGTCTCTCTGTGTCTTTCTGGCGAGCGCACACGCCCTATAGCAAAAATCTCTAAAAAAAAAAAAAAAAAAAAAAAGGAACAGAGCACAGACTCTCTGCTTGGGCCTGCAAAGGTTAAAGGCAACTATGGTTCAGCCAGAGAAAGCCAGGTGGGCTTATTTAGACCAAGGGATGCAAGATGCTCCATAGTTGCAGTTGATAATAGAAGACACCTAGCTCTACCTTCTGCTTCTCCCTTCCCTATAAAAGAATAAACCTGGGAAAGGCCCAGGGTTATCAGGGCATTCTCCGTCAGAGACATCCGGTCCACCCGATGCCCACTTTTTCCTGCTTGTGTGTCTCTGTGTCTGTGTGATTGCTCTTTCCAAAATCTACTGTCACTCCCGCTCTGAGGGGGGGGTTTCCTCCCCCCTTTTTGCCTAGCAGGTCTCAGCAAAGAAGTAGATGGAACTGGACAGGCAGGACCCTGTTCCGCTTTCCTGTTCCCAGATCCCAGGCCTTGCTGCTGTTGTGGACTTCAGGAACCAACAGCTCTGAGCTTAATGAGGCCGCTTAATTATTCACCATATGAGGCCGGTGTGTGATGACAAAGGCAATTCCAGCAAAGGAGATCCTGGCCAGGATCCCAAATCAGAGCAGGGTGAGCTTGGAGGCTTGATATAATAGAGGCCACGTGAGCCACCACACCCCTCTGCCCACGATTTCCTCTCTGAACTGGGGATAATGTTTCCTGTGGCAGACATCACAAGTCACCAACTCGTATCCTCCCATCTACATCCTTGCTCAGACAACCAGTTTTTCTCTGGGGCGAGGAGGAAAGGCCCTACCAGAAACTCCTCCAGTTTCCCTTGCAGCAGGGCCCACCAAGGGACTCAGTTTTTTCGTGACTCCCACGAAGGGACATGATGTCAGACAAAAGCCCTGGGGATTTAAATATGGAATGCCTGGAAGAGTACCAAGACGGTGAGAGCCTCACCCTAAAGGTGACGGTGGCCAAGTCCATGGTGGCTTCACAGAGCCATCAAACCGCCTAGGGCTGCCATGTCCAGACTCCTGGTAGGAAGAGTGTGGGCGTTAACTTTTCCGTGATGATGTTAGATGAGGCTTCAGGCCCTGCGAGGGCCCAGGAGCTAGAATTAGGCTCCCTACATTAGGAAAAGCTCTAAACGAAACAGGCTGTTTCTTCCTTGAATGGGTATGGGGGTGGGGGTGGAGGGACAAAAACAAAAAACAAAAACACGAGAAAATTAAAGGAAGAACACCTCAATAGCTGGCGTTGACAGTAGTCTGGTGTATTCACTCAGGACTGTTGCAACAAAATACTGCACACTGGGTGGCTTAAACCACAGAAATGGATTTTTTTTTTCACAATCCTGGACACCATAAACCTAAGATCGTGAATCGGCAGCTTTGATTTCTCCTGAGGCCTCTCTCCTTGGCCTTCTCGCCATGTCCTCACATGCTCTTTCCTCTCTGTACACAGCCGTGCTGTCTCTCTCGCATGGGATCAGCAGTTAACGTAATGGCTATGTCGCTCCCATGTGGTCAACCGTGGTTCGAGTTCCGGACCCGGCGGCTTAAAACTCACGCCGGGCACATGTGCATGTGTGCCCAGGATCCCGAGAGGAGAAAGGAGGAGAAGGGACCCGGCAGCTTAAAACTCACGCCAGGCGCGTGTGCATGTGTGCCCAGGATCACGAGAGGAGAAAGGAGGAGAAGGGATTGCAGCATGGCCATCCCCTCTGGGGGGTGATTTCTCGCTTTCTGTCTCTCTGTCTCTCTGTCTGGTGAGCACATGCGCCCTATAGCGAAAACCTCTAAAAAAAAAAAAAAAGTTTTTGAGAACTCTATCATAGATTATTTTATTTTATTTTTGTTTTTTGGTCATAGTGCACATGAACTTACTTGAGAAAGACAGAGAAAGTGAGAAGTCACCCTACAGAGGGGATAGCCACACTGCAATCCCTCCTCCTCCACTCTCCTCTCAGGATTTTGGCACACACACACACACACACACACACACACACACCCAGCATAATTTTCATAGCTACTGGGTCCAGGATTCAAACCGTGGTCGGCTATAGGGAATCCAGTGCCTTAACCAACACACCACCTGCTAGCCCCCATACATGATCTCTTAAAATCTCCACAACTCAGCCATATGATCCCTCTAAGAGCGTAAAGACTAGAGAATGATAGCAGAGTCCTAGGGGACACCCAGAGGCCCATCCTTCTCTACAGAGGATGTCTTCGGACAGTATCTTTCTCCTGCCCTGCTTCAACCAAAGCCAACCCAGATTCACCCACCACTACAAGGGAAGAAGGTGGGCTTGCTGCCTTCCTAATGGGGCCCATGGAGGCATCAGGCCCAGCTCTGGTGAGGGCCTAGCAGCCCCATCTTCCTGACCTGACTCATCAGTGCGGTCCCAGCACAATCAATCCTGCTGGCCTGGAGTCCAGCAGCCAGTCCCCAAAGCCCTGAGCTCAGCAGTGGCAGAGGATGGGGTTAAGATTCCATGTGGAGGGACCAGCAGTGAGTGTAATGGCTATGTTGCTGGACTCCCATGTAGTCGACCGCAGTTCAAGTCCCAGACTCGGTGGCTTAAACTCACACTGGGCACATGTGCGTGCATGCCCAAGATCCTGAGAGGAGAAAGGAGAAGGGATTGCGGCGTGGCCACCCCCCTGGGGGGTGATTTCTCACTTCCTGTCTCTATGTCTCTCTCTGTCTCTCTGGTGAGCGCACACGCCCTATAGCGAAAAACCTCTCCAAAAAAAGAAAAAAAAAGAAGATTCCATCTGGAAGGAGGTTGCTGCCCTTATTGCCATTTCTAAACCTGAGCTTTCCTGGGCTTTGCTATGTTACTCCTAAGCTCAGACAAATGTCTCTGCTAAGAGTCTAGCTGGTTCCACCCTGGGCTATCTCTAGTGAGAGTGCCGAGGAGCAGGCAGACCTGCCCTGGGAAAACCCACAGGGATTGAATATCTCCCCCTCAATGACATGGCCCAAGGGAGACTGGCAGTGTCCAACTGCAAAAGGGCAAGCAAGGCAGCGGCCTCAAGGACAAGAGAAAACAGGGACTCAGACCAGCAAGACTCCCTCCCGTCCCTCTTCCTACCTTCTTGTGTAGCCAGCGGGGTTCTCCAGAGGAGCATAGTCAGTAGAAGATGCAGGTATATAGGTACACTGTGGAACGGCTCGCTTAATTATGGGGGCTGGCAAGTCTGGAATCTGCAGGGCGGACTGCAGCCTGGAAACTCAAGCAGGAGTTTCTTCCTCTCTGGGAAACCTCCGCCTCTGCTCTTACACCTTCAGCTGGTGAATGAGGCCCACGTGTTCCCCAGGATGATCCCCTTTACTTACAGTTCATTGTAGATGTTAATGACAAACACGAAACACCTTCCAGCAACATCCAGCTGCTTGTTTGGCTGAGATGTTGGGCGCTAGAGCCTAGCCAAGTGCCATCCAAGACAAATGATCACACGTTGCTCATCTCATGTCCCCTGTCCCTTCTCTCCTTCCACAAAAAGGCTTCTGCACTGGGGTGAGAAAGGGGGACATGGCCATGCAGCTCAAGACTCCTGTGCTTCCAGTTGTACTACCAGAGGAGAAGGGAGCCCTCTTCCCTGGCTCCAGTTAGACAAATCCAGCAGAGGCCAGCTGCAGCGGTGTAGCAGTTATGTAACCCTCATGATGCTGAGGCCACCGGAGAGGGTCCTGGGTTTGTGTCTCAAGGTTCCCTGTATGAGCAGGATGTGCGCAGGCATGTCTATGATCCTGGCTGGCTGAGGTTGGAGATGTGTAGTAGATCACGGCATAAAGGCACGGATGGACTGCCTCCCTCTCCTTACCCTTCTCCCCAAGAAATAAACTTGAAAAAAATTAAAAAGAGGGCTGGTTCCCTAGCATGGCAGTTAAGCATTGTATAGAGGAAGGTGAATCTCATATGGCTGGCCAGAGTTCAAGTTCTGGTCCCATAGGCTTGAAAAGCAGGCCAGGTGCACACGTGTGCCCCAGGATCCTGATGGGGTAGAGAATTGGAGGAAAAGATTGTGGCATGACCAGGACCCACTGGGAGGTACTGTCTCTCTCTCTCTCTCCCTCACACTCTCCCCGTTCTCTTGTGCATGTACACATGTCCTCTGGCAGGGGGGGGATGGTGGGGAAGGAAGGCAGGGGAGGTGGGAGTGGTTTCCCCCAAAAGAGAGGGGGGACACTCCTAGTAGGAGGAGGGTAAAGGTCTAGCCCCCAAGCCTCTTCCCACAGGCAGATGAGTCTGCACCCAGCCTTCCCCTAATTTTTGCCTGCCTGGCGGCCACCCCACACCCAACCACTCAGAACCACAGTACCACCCTGTCAAGGAACCTGGAGGGGCTGTCTCCATTATCATTATTTCTTGGTGGTTCACTCTAGGCTGGGCACTGGACCCACCTTTTTTTTTTTTCCCCCCCAGAGGGCATATCTGCTTGCCAAAGTCAGAGAAAGAGAAGAAAAGTGAGAAAGCACACCCCATGGAGGAAGGTCACACTGCAATCCCTTCTCCATTTCTCCTTTTACGATTTTGGGCACACATACCTGGTGTGTTTCTCAAGCTTCCAGGTCCAGGACTCCGACCACACAGTCAGTCACGCAGAACTCAGTCACCGTAACCACTATGCCACTGGCTGGCCCGGACCCCTCTTCTTCAATCTTTTCCTCACCATCTCCTTGACCAGCAACCCTGGGAGACTTCACAAAAGTCAAACTGAAGTGTAGGGAGGAGAATTATTTGCTCAAAGTCCCCCAGCTATTGAGCTGAGGATCCAAGATTTCAACCCAGTCCATGTGAAGCCAAAGCCCAGGACAGCAAGTCCTTGCAGCCCCCGTGCCACCTCTCACAGACAACCTTTCTAGAAAAGCAAAGAAGCAGGGATTATTATGATTTGGGCCAGATCTTTGGCCCACACGGTTGGTTCAGACAGGTAAGCCTGGCTATGGGGATGGCGTTTAAGGATGAAAAGTCTAATATGTCCTTTCTCTGCTACTTCCTGGGTTCTGCCAGCTGAGCCGGCTAAACCCTCTTGCCTAATTAAAAACTAAAATCGAAGAAGGAAAACTTTTTATTACACTCCCCTAATGGTGGAAAATAGAAAGGCATTCAGCTGGCTACTTCCCAGGCGTCAAAAATTAACAGCCACTACATTTTATTCCAAGGAATTAATGGAAATTTTTACATCGTGGCGTAAAACGTAGCGGACAAAATGAAGGGCATGATTCTTCATTGAAGAGCGCAGCCTCGCTTACAGCCAAGACACCTGTTTGGCCACCTGCTCTAAGCGGGGTCCATGGGCTCACAGGAGCCAAGTGGGTTGTGTGGGGCCTGGAGGCGGGCGGGGGGAACTGGGTACAGCCTCAGTTGGGAGAGATTCTGAAGCCCCCATTACACACTCGAACCTTGGCCCTGTTGAGCTGGCATTTTCCCTTGTCCCTGGGTGATTGCCGATGGGGAGCCCCTCAGACTGGAGGGCAGTAGGCCCGAGTTCTGCTCTCAGTTCAGCCTCAGTCTCTCCGTCTGTGAAATGGTCACATGGGATCCCAATGAATCCTGATGTAAAACAAACTTGGTCTTTGTTTTCACCTGTAAATATGAGCAAGAACCTGGGCTTTGGAGTCAGACAGACCTGGGTTCCCGTCTTGGCTTAGCCACTGATCAGCTTCATGGTCTTAGGGTAGTCACCTCTCTGAGCCATAGTTTCCACCTCTGTAAAATGAGAACAATAGGAAACCCCTCTCAGGGAATTCGTATAATCTAGACATCAGCTCGTCCTGCCTTTTCCAGCTCGGGGGTTCTCCCAGGTGAACTCTAGCAATGCAGACCAAGCTAATATTCTCGTTTCCACAAATGAGACCACTCTAAATGTGCTAGTGGGCTAGGGTTCTATCACCCACTCCACAGCGAACAACCCAACATCCTAGCACCTGACCTGTGCGAGAAGCCTGGGGCTGAGGCAGACTGAGTCCCAGGGAATGCCCAGTCTAGTGAAAATGACAGACACAGATGATGCAAATCCTGCTTTGGCAGTGCTGGAACGAAGGGCCATTTCAGAACCAGGTTCCAGAAGAAACTCTAGCATGGCTGGAGAGACCGAGGATGGCTTCCTGAGCGAGGGAGATTTGGGTCAAACCTAATAGGAGGAGAGGTGTTCGGCTGGCAGACACAGCACTGGCAAAGGCCTGGGGGTGCCGTTCCCAACCAGGGCCTGATCCAGCCTTGAGAAATCTCCCAGCAGCTTCTTTGCTATAAACCTAGGCTGGGAGCTTTTCCAATTTTTCAGAGTACTGCTCCGAGGAAAGCCCTCTGTAAGGATGAAGATTTATTTATTTGGTTGTAAAGTGAAAACCAGATCAGGGTTGGCACACCGAGGAGAGAAGGGATAATGAAAACACAGGCAGGGGATGGGCATCCTCCAGCTCCAGGGCCCCAGAGCCAGTGCCTCCCCTCAGCTCAGGGCTCTTCCAGCAAAGTCCTCCCACAAACGCAAAGTGAGCTCTGCTGGCCACAGTTGTGAGCCAGGTGCTGGGGATTGCACCGTGAGTGAGACAGACAACGGCCCTGAGGGGCCCTGAGCGCCCTGGAAAGGTATGACATGAAGAAGGAACAGCATGGGCAAAGACAAGAGGCCCTGACAATGACAGGCCAGAGGAGGCCCCTGCTGAGCAATGCTGGGGGCAGGCCTGGCAGGTATGCTGGGCTTCCAGGGGGATAGAAGGGGTGTGTATGAAGATGCTGCCCATGCCTCCTTGAGGCACGACACACAGTCCTCAGGGCCTGAGGTGATACCACTGCCATGCTCCGCCTCCTCTGCCTCTCTGCCCTATAAGCCCATCCCTGTGGACCTTGTCCTGGCAAATGGCTCCAGGTGGGCCCTCCCTTCCCATCCATCTCATCCAATCGCACAGAGGTTCCAGGGCAGCAGCCAGGCCACTGCCTAAGCAGAACCTCTATGTGGCATGTGATATCCTCTGCCCTACTGTAGACCCCCATCACTGCAGGAGCCCCAGAGATCCCTGCTCCTCTCAGATAACCAATCCCCTCCCAGAGCCGATAACTTATATCCAATGATCCCCCCCTTGCTGGTTTCTGTTTGTGGAGACAGGACAAGGGTGGCTGAGGTAGCAGAACTTTCTGGGCTATCTTTTATAAGCCCTGTAGGGTGTGTCTGGCCCTGATTTAGAATGTGGGGCATCTGATGCCTTTGCCTGTAGTTCTGGTCTGAGTGAACTGGGAATAAATCCTAGTGCCTCACAGCAGGCAGGGTTATCATCTCCACAGGAGCAGGGACAACATCCGTCTTGTTCATCATTATATCCCTAGTGCCTAATGTGGTGCCTGGCACATAGTAGGTGCCCGGGAAACGTTTGTAGATGATTGGAAGGGGGGAAAAGAAGGAAGGAGAGAGGGAGAAAAGGGAAAAGAAAGAAACTTTGAAAGATTCTTCCAGAATCCCAGAAAGCAAATCTTTCTCCCCTTTTGCTGAAGATGTACTTTGGGGGTAGCTGTTATTGTTCATTTTTAAAACTTCCATCAAATGACTCCAAAATTCAATTCCATCTTGAATGTTTTTTCTTTTTTCATTTTCATCCTCTATCGTCTTTTTAACACTCACTGCAGAATTTCCTGTTTGGAGAGGCTGATTGAATTGTGGCTCCGGGGACTTTTGACAGTCACTTCAGACACTTAGAGTTCCAGTCACGCTGCTGCCACCCGAGCCCCCCCACTTCAGTGCCAAGGAAATCTCTTATGAGAGACGATTATATCTTTACAGCCCAGAACGTCACACTCTAAAATACGCGCTATAAAAACCAGAATCCTCCGTGACTAATGTACGTCCAGCGAAAATATTAAAATGTCTACTTAATAGGAGAAGGCCAACTGGCAAAGTCCACGTGCTGGTGAAGTCGTGTGGCTGACATCATTCAAGAATCACGAGTCCAAGGCTGAGGAGACAGTGAGATCACCTGTCCAGGGACCAAAGTGTGTAATCCTCGGGGCCCAGTCAGTCCTCACAGTCCTCTCTCCACAGGGAGCTGACGTGGAAAGAGGCTCTCCCAAGCACCTGCTGTAGTCCAGGCAGGAGCTCATGGACTCCTGAGGACAACCCTGTCAGGTGAGATTTGCTATCTCTCTTTTAACAGAGAGAGATCCCTTTTGGATCTCAAATGATGAAGAGGAGTTAGCTGGGGGAAATGGAAGACCCTGGACATGAAGAGGGAACAGCATGTGCAGAGACAAGAGGTAATACATAGAACAGAAGCAGCTTGCTGCTGCTGCAGCTGCAGTGACAGAGGGGAAGGGTGAGGCTGGAGAAGCAGACAGCCATCAGGTCACACAGAACTTTGTGGGCCTTCCTGAGCGGGGAAGCCTGGGAGGCCCAAGTGTGAAGCTAGGAAAAGCTGCTGTCACTAGCATCCAGGGAGAGATGGGAGACCTGAGGAACATGTCCTGGAGGCAGAGATAGCAGGACTGGGTGACCGACACCTCAGATGTCCACAGATGTGGAGAGGAGGAGAAGAGCCAAAGATGACACCCAGATTCTAGTCTTAGGGTTGATGGTGAGGCTGCCTTTGACTTGGGGACTGAAAGAGGCACAGATTTGGGGAAGATGTTGCATTGCATTGTGGACATGCTGGGTTTGTGGTGCTCTTCAGGATGCCCAAGATGGGAGGATCGGACTCAGGAGTGGGTCTGTGCCCAGCACAGACGCACAGCTGTGGACAATCTGCTTGGCAATGATCCCTGAGGCCACAGAGCAGGAGGGCACAGATAGGACAGTGTAGGTGGGAGGCTGCAAATGAGCAGTCCAGCCTTCACTCATCATATACACAGGTTCAGCAACGCCTGCACGAGGCTGCAAAGCTCTGCACCAATGTTTAAAACTCAAGCATGCTCACTTAAAGATACAGATCTCTGGCTTCTTGTAGAAACTCAGAAGACCTGGCAACATGGGCTGGAAACCCCTCAGAGCAATCGTCACTGAGAAGTAGCTGGAAAATGGTTGCCCTCTTTGGCAGGGTATGCACTCTCCTGTTGCCCACAGTTTCCCTTCCTCTTGCTGTTTTCCAGAACCCAAGGTTCTGTGTCTATCAACGACCTCTGCACTTGCACAGGGAGGAGAGGCCACTGGGGAAGGCAGCCCGGTGGTACTGAAACCCTCCCCTTTGGGCCTTGCCTCTGTGGGTGAGTCAGGCTCCACTCCCTGAGCCAGAGGCAGCAGGTGCCGGCATCCCACCCTGGCAGAGCACAATCAGAAACACATTTTACCCGTAAATGGGCCCATTAAGAAGGCAAATGTTTTCAAACAGGAGGATTTATTGGCATGGAATATGCCATCCCTCTAAGCAAGAGGAGTGTGGGGGGGTGTCCCACTTTTTTTTTTTTTTTTGGAGAGGTTTTTGCTATAGGGCATGTGCGCTCACCAAAAAGACAGAGAGAGACAGAGAGACAGAAAGTGAGAAATCACCCCCCAGGGGGGGATGGCCACGCTGCAATCCCTTCTCCTCTATTTTCCTCTTGGGATCTTGGGCACGCACACACATGCAACCTGGCGTGAGTTTAAGCCACCAGCTCTGGGACTCAAACTGTGGTTGGCTACATGGGAGTCCAACAACATAGCCATTACACCAACTGCTGGTCCCTCTATGTCCCATTTCTTCCTTTGGGTCCCTTTACTGAGCCTGCCTCATGCAGCACTATCTGAGGTCCTGAGAGGAATCCTTCTATCAAATGCTGGGAAATGGAGGGTAATCTCAGAGACTTGAGTCTCATCTTTCATGCAGAATAGGAGAGCACATATTTTTGCAAAGGCCATGACAACTCCTTTTTCTTTAATATGCAGAAATGAGTGTGTATCAAGTGCCTAGGCCAGACCCTCTTCTCTCATTCACGGGACCTGTTGGCAACCCCCTGGTGCAGAGAAAAAAAAGAAAGAAACACAGGAAGGAGGGAGAGATTAGAGAAGGGTGACTGGGGGGTGCCAGGGGAGACTTTAAGGAGATGTCTAATGCTGTTATGAAGTTCAATTAAACAAAGCATGAAGGATTTGTGACATACAAGTACCTACAAGGCCAAACACGCATCCACACACAAAGAGTACAACACATGTGCTCACACATATCCTCGTGAACATATCAGTAGGCCCACTCACACTCATGTGCATGCACACCTTTCTACATGTAGAGGCACACGTGTGTACCTACAGAGGGACTAGCGCAGTTAAGAGGCATGTACACATAAGTAGACATGCAAACATGCATGTGGACACCTATACTCAAGCGCAAGATTGAGGTGTCTGCAGACAGTGGCACACATGTGTGCACAGGGCCACTAGAGTCCACACGCTCCCAGGGATCCACGCTCACACCTCACCAAGCCCTGCTGGTTCCAAACCAGCAATTCGTAACTAAATAAATATGATAAACAACTCCCCTCCAGATGGCTCTGCACACACCCCCACTCCTCTTGCTTGGAGGGATGGCACATTCTATGCCAATAAATCCTCCTGTTTGAAAACATTTGCCTTCTTAATTGGCCCGTTTACGGGTAAAATATGTTTCTGGTTGTGCTCTGCCAGGGTAGGATGCCGAGATGCTGGGATGCCGGCACCTGCTGCCTCTGGCTTAGGGGGTGGAGCCTGACTCACTCACAGAGGCAAGGCCCAAAGGGGAGGGTCTCGGTACCACCGGCTGCCTTCCCCAGCGGCCTCTCCTCCCTGTGCCTCCATTTCTTCCTTTGGGTCCCTTTACTGAGCCTGCCTCATGCAGCACTAGTTGAGGTCCTGAGAGGAATCCTTTGGCCCTCACTTCTGCTCCTGTGGTCTTCAAGGCATGGATGACTGTCCTGACCCTATCAGGGGCTGAAGGGTGCCCCCGGATGACACACGTCCAGCTCCCTGGAACCCACCACAAAGGAGACTTATTTGGAAATGTTCTTTGTCGAAGGATTTTAAGGTATCTTGGATTACCCCTACGGGCCCTAGTCCTAAGGAAGTGTATTTAGAAGAGACAGGAGGAAGCACATGGAAGAGAAGGTGCCACAGGGACAGAGCAGAGATGGCGGTTATAGGCTATGAGCTGAGGAAGGCCGAGGAAAGCTGCAGCTTCCCGGGAAGGTCCTGCCCCTCAGCCGTGCAGCACCTGGACCTGAACACGTCCTGTGGTTCGAAGCCTCCCTGTTTGTGGTTTAGGTTACAGTGGCCTCCGGGAACTCATCCACCGTCCTTCACAAGGGAAGTGTCCTGACTACACACAGCGCGCCTCAAGTCCACGTCTGCTCTTTACCTGACGCCTCACAGGCTCTGCAAGAGACCCACACTGGATATGCGGAAACTGAGGTCCAGAGCAGGCCAGGACATTAGCAGGCAGAGAGGCAAGGACCAGAGCCAGCACCCTGTGCCTCCTCGTGCTGCACCCCCTTTGCCGCCTCATCAGGAGCAGAGTGGGCAGGACCCCCAGCACAGGACAGTCCAGGGCAGGTTCCCCTCAAGGTTCCATTCTGGGATCCACTGAGGAAGGATGGGAGATGGACTCCCTTGAAGGTTCCACTTTCTTCTAGTCTAAGATGGGCCCAGGTGGCTAAAGCACGAAGACCACATGTTCAGGATGTGCCAAGTGCAGGACACCCTCTTCTTCTGTCCTCCCCTACCCAGGCAGGGCCTGACAGCCAGTCCCCTTGCTCAAGCAGGGCAGAGAGAAGGCCCACACACCCAGGTGACACAGCTGGTCAGTAGCAGAGCTGGGATGTGAGAGGCCTGTCTACTCCCAGTGCCACTTGGCCACCAGGCAAGAGCCAGAGGAGTTTCCAGGTCAGGGGTGCAGCCAGGTCATCGGGAGCGGCAGCAGGCCCTGGGTCCCCTGTCCCTTCTCATCTATAGGAGCTGGTCTGTGGGGTCCAGATGGTGGTACATCAGGAGCACGTGTCACTCCTCATGGAGGGTTCCCAGTTCAATCCAGAGACCTCTCTGAGTACATGTGCATGCCCATGATCCAGAGCTGGCTGCAGGCTGGGGTACATTGTGGCGTCAGAACCCTGTTGGGAGGTGCAATCTCTCTCTGTCTCTCTTAAAAATTATATATATAATTACCCTCGGGCTATGTATGTCTCTCTCTTGCTCATAGAAGAAATAAGAGAGAGAGGGAGAGATGGTCTGCAGGTGAGCAGCCCTGTCATACCCAGGTCAGAGTGAGTGGGGCATTCGAATCACCCACTGTGTGAGCTCAGCCGATTCACTCTCCCTCTCATCTGTACAATGGGGAACTATTATAAATCCTTCCTAATGGCTGCTGTAAGAACTGATGGAAATGGGGCCAGCAGGTGGCATGGTGGTTGGGGTACTGGACTCCCACATGGCCAACCACAGTTTGAATCCTGGACCTGGCAGCATGCTTTCTCATTTTCCTTCTCTTTCTCTCTCTGTCTCTCTCTGGACAAATTAAATAATAATAATAATAAATTAAATTAAATATTATTTTTTAAATAAATAACTGATGGAAATGGGCCAGTGGGTGGCATGGTGGTTAAGGTGCTGGACCCCCACATGGCTGACCACAGTTTGAGTCCTGGACCTGGAGGCTTGTTTTCTCACGATTCTTCTCTCTCTCTGTCTGTCTCTCTGTGGTGAGTGCACATGCCCTATAGCAAATTTAATAACAATGATGATAAATGAATAACATTAAATAAAGAATTATTTTTAATTAAATTAAAAATGTTTTTAAATGATGGAAATAAGACCCAGAAAGCCCTTAGAAACAAGCTGGGCACCCACTAAGTGATTAATAAATGCTGGCTGGTGTTAAAGTGTGCTTAGAGCCAGCAAGAGACAGCAGATAGCTGCAGAAGGTCACTTGACTACAGTGAGTCCAGAGTGACAACAGAGCGGGTGACACAGGCTGGCTATGCTGGCAGGTGGGGCTGAGGCCCTGCCACTGTGCTCACCCTTTGTGTTCCTTCCCAAAGGACACCAAATCCTCTTCTGGTGACTCAGTCCAGCTGCTGTTCTCAGAACTCAGACGTCGCTAAGAGTGATCTGCAAGGGCAGGGAGGAGGGCCACAGGAACACCAACTGGATTTACAACACGTGTGACAGCTAAAGCTCAGTCTGGCCAATATGAACCGAAACCAGATCATAACATTAGCCAAGAGGGATCAGCTAAGGTTAAATGCAGGAAGAACAAAGGAAAGTGACAAAAATGTTGCCACCAAACCAGGTCCATTTAACTCTCACTGTTCTGCAGACATAGACTGAGTGGGCTCCAGGGTCAGGGCTCCGGTCTCCCACCCCCGGCAGGCAAAGTTATATCTCCACCTGTTTCATGCCACAGGCTTCCCTGTAAGAGCTCTCGTGACTAAACGCTTCTGTTACCAAAGAAGTCTGAGGGAGGCCAGTTCCGTGGTTCTATTCGAGAGAAGCCAGATAACACATGGTGACTATGGTTCAAACCCCTGGCCTGGATATCCTGAAACATGCTGGGTACATGTGTGGGTGCCTGAAATCCAAGGGGCCGGAGGGCTGGAGGAATTGCAGCCTGTCCGGACTGTGGCAGATGCCCCTCTCTCTCATGTGTACACACGCTCTGTCACGAATAAAGGGCAGAAAGTCTGAGATGCCAGGTGGTGGTGCCGTGGTAACACAACTGGACCCACATGGAGGATCCTGGGCTTCCATCCTTGGGCCTCCCAGGCTTCCATCCTTGGGCCTCCCTGTACCTGCCAGGCACATGCCTGAGCATGTCCATACTCCAGACTGGCTGAGGCTGGGGGTGGATCACGGCATGAGGACCTTTGGGGATCTCATTCTCTTTAACCACCAGGCCAAGGGGCCCTATATTTTCACTTGGTGCCAGACCCTACAAGTTACACGTGTAGCCACTACTGACCAAAACAGAGGAAGGGTTTTTCTTAAATGCTCCCAAGTCTTAAACAGCGTGTGCTGGGGCCAGCCTGCACCTGTGCTGAGCACCAATAATGTCGAGGAATTTTGTTCAGTTGGTATCTCGAAGCTGGCTATGGTGGGAGTATTTGGAAATCAGTGAATCTTCCAAGTCAGGGACGCCCTGTCCCCAAGGTGCTTGCTCACCAGAGGAAGCCCCATCACAGGTTCTCACTGGCAGTGTGCCGAAAACAATTTCTAGGCACTTCTCCTATGGCCTATGCAGGTGCGGGGTGAGGGTCCGGGCACTTCCTCAGCCCCCTAGACTGGACACAGTGGGCCCAGGAGCTTCACAGAAGGACAAAGAGGCACAGGGAATGGCTTTATGGAGATAGGAGAGGAAGTCTGCCTGAGGGTGGAGGTGGGTGCTTACTGGGACAGTGAAGGGCAGTAGTTTGGGGTCTGGGCTCTTGGGTCCCAGTTCCCCAGGCAACAGCAGAAGTCACCAGCAGGGACCACGCCACCGTCCCATGGCAGGGCGCCAGCTGCCTCCCAGACACAGCCTGGGGAGTGGGCGAGGGCTCTATCCACATCTTACCCCAGACGCTAGGGTCAAATTGCAACACCCGCTACACACACACACACACACACACACACACAC
>NW_006159579.1:1084051-1088421 GCF_000334495.1 Tupaia belangeri chinensis | reverse complement strand
CCCCCAGACGCTAGGTTCAAAGTGCAACACCCGCTACACACACACACACACACACACACACACACCGCCCCGCAGAATGGGCCTCGGGAACAATGACTATTAAGAGTGTTACTTCCTGGCAGGCTGGCCTCTCTCCTACACCCTCTCCTCTCACGCTCCAGGCAGGAGTTGGAACCCCGACCCATCTCTCCCCCGACTGGTCAAGGGACCCCCTTCGCGAGCAGGCGAGGAGGGGAGGTAGAGGTTTGAGGGGCGCGCGGTGGGAGGAAGGGGATGAAGGTGGGGAAAGTGGGGAGCAGGCGTGGGGGACTGCAGAGAAGAGCAAGGGATTCTGAGCAGACTCCCACCCCAGTGCCGCCGCCTCTCGGCCCCTCCCTCCACCTGGCGCAGACCACCGGGAGGCACCCGGGCCTGACTGCGGGGGCATGGCGCCACCTGCAGGCTCGCGGGCGCGCTGCTGCGCGGGCCCCTCAGCCCGGCCAGATCCCGCAGGGTGGACGCGCACTCCAGGAGCCCGCCAGGCTCGCTCCCTGGACCTCGGCGGCACAGGCGGCGATCCTCAAAACGTGTTCCCCGGAATTCACGCCCTAGTCAAAGAGTTTGAGAAATACACCTTGGAGATTTTCAACGCACATTTGTTTCTGAAGTCTAACTTGAGTTGACTCTTCCCTTGTTTGTCATAAACACTGAGACCTTGGGAGTTCATTCTTCCTGGACCTGTTCCCTCATCTGCAGAAGCAGGGTGAAGGCATCACACGAGATGAGATCATCTCAAGATTGGTGCGATTCTCAGACTTTAATAATGGAATCGCCTGGAAGCATGTTTAAAATGTAAGGCCAGGAGGTGGTGTGGTAGTTAAGGTTGCTGGATTCCCACAAGATCGACCTGGGTTGAAGTCCCCGGACCAGGTGGCTTGAATATCACTCTGGGTGGGACCAGCAGATGGCATGATACGTTGCTGGACTCCCACGTAGTCGACCACAGTTTCAACGGCTGAAAAGCAGACAGGGGCCAGATGAGGCCTCCAGTGTGAAAGGGATTTTGTCCAATCGATTGTGGAAGCCAGGGGAGGTGTTTGGTTTGGAATGTTCTTTTTCTGTGGGGTAAATCCTTTAATTCCTAAGACCCCGTGGCTTAAAACTCATGCTGGGCGTGTGTGCGTGTGTGCCCGAAATCCTGAGAGGAAAGTAGAGAAGGAGTTGGGGAGTGGCCATCTCCCCAGGGGGTGATTTCTCACTTTCTGTCTCTCTGTCTCTCAGGCAAGCACACAAGCCCTATTGCGAAAATCTCTCTCTAAAAAAAAAAAAAGAAAGAAAAAGAAAAAATCATGCTAGGCACATGTGCTTTTTTTAGGAATGCCCAAAATTACGAGATGAGAATGGAGGACCAAGGATTGTAGCGTGGCCATCCTCCTTAAAGGGCAATTTTTCCACTTCCCCTCTTCCTGTCTCCTCCCTGGGGAGCACACACATGCCCTATGGAAAAAAACTAAATAAAATAAAATAAAATGCAAGGTCCTGATCCCCACCCTCCAAGAAATGCTGACACGTGCAGGAAGCTGCACGTTTGACCAGGGCCTGGAGATTCTGGTGCAGGAGGTCTGCCACCCCAGGATGGGACTTGCATAGGAACAGGCCTTCAATGCAGCTGAAAAGCAGACGAGCAGATCAGCCCTCCAATGTGAAAGCTGCATTTGTGTTCAGAGGGCAGTGGAAGCCGGGGAAGGTGTTTGGTTTGGGGATTTGTTTTTCTCTGTGGGGTAAACCCTCTAATTCCTTTGGGATGCAAAAAGAAAACATAAAAATTTTGAATGTTTTTTTTTTTATTGTTTTGCTATAGGGCATGTGTGCTCCCCAGAGAGACAGAAAGTGAGAAATCACCCCCCAGGTGGGATGGCCACGCTGCATCCCTTCTCCTCCCTTCTCCTCCTGGGATCTTGGCCATGTGTGCACACGTGCCGGGTGTGAGTTTGAAGCCACCGGGCCCAGGACTTGAGCTGCAGTAGGCCATATGGAAGTCCAGCAACATAACCACTACACCCTTTGGTCATCTCTGGGATACATTTCTTTCTCAGATTTTAAAACCTCAAGGAGTGTGTGTGCATTACTACACGATATAGTACAGTGGCACATGGTATGTACTGAAAAATATCCTTCGGTCAGGTTTAGGGGCCAGATGCATTCACTCGCACCTGGCACACACAGCTGTGTTGGCCGTCATGACAGGTTGCGGCTCCAAGGATTGCCTGTGATTGCCTGGCTCTCATACTCTTTTTAAGTTTATTCTTATCACGATAGGATAACAAGGAAAAGAGGGGGGCATCTTGATGAGTCTTGTCTCACAGACTTGCAGCTTGTTCCCCAGCCTTCCAGCTTTTCGGGGTCTCACCCCTCCACACACATTCACACACCCAGTGCGTAAAGCAATGAGGGGTAAGGACCAGGCATGAGCAGCTTCACACGGAACATTTGAAATGATCAGGTCCACCCTCTTGTTTACAAAGAGAGCAATGGGAGCCAGGGAGGACAGGCGCCCTGCCCTAGGGCACCCAGTGGGCACTGACAGTGCCTAACTGTGCACTCAAGCTTGGTTTTACTCTAACCACCATGCCACTTGCCGGCCCTATCTTGGTTTTACTCCTGAGGTCTGGGGATAAGCATGGGACTATGGAGGTATCTTTTTTGTGTGTTTTTTTAGGTTTTTGCTTAGTATGCATGCGCTTGCCAGAGAGAGAGAGAGACAGAGACAGTGAGAGAGAAAGTGAAAAATAACCTCCCAGGGAAAATGGACACGCTGTAATCCCTTCTCCTCTATTCTCCTCCCGGGACTTTAGGCATGCATGTACATACACCTGGTGTGATTTTCAAGCCACCAGGATTCAAATTGCAGTCAGCCATGTGGGAGTCCAGCACTTAACCACCATGCCACCTTTTGGCCTCAAGAGGTGTCTGGAGGTCTTAATATTGCAAATCTGCATGCAAACTTAAGAATAGAAACCCCTAGGGCCTATTGGTTAAGAGAGCCAGATTTTACATGGCTGACCAGCACCTGTGGCTTGAAAAACATGCTAAACACCATATATGTGCCCCAAATCCCAACAGAATGGAGAGAGAGAAGAATTGCAGTATGACCATGCCCCATCAGGGGGTGCTTTCTCTCTCACCCTCTCCCTGTCTCACTCTGGTGAGAACATGTGCCCTTGGGCAATTAAAAAAAAAAAAAAGGATGTAAAAGCATAGATTTACTTTTCTGAAGGAAAGGGATTTATGGCATTCACCAGATTCTCAAGGGGCTATAGAACCAAACTAAAGTGGAGAGAAAAGAGACTGGGCCACAATCACACAGTGAGTCACAGCAGATCTAAGACAACTACTGTGTCCCAGATTCTCTATAATGCCCTCCACCTCCTGACCCCGGGAAAGGCCATTTTCTTCAATGCACCAGATGGGCCTTGTTGGGTGGGAACATCATGGTTCCCAACAGGTAGAGGCTCTTGCAGGCACTGCCCATGGACGCTGGCAGAGAAGTGGGAAGACCCTGGAGCTGCACAAGAACCAACTTACCCTGAACTCCCCAAGCAAAGCAAAGGCAACAGATGTATGGCCTCTAGAACCTGAACGGATTTCTAGTAAGATGGGTTTGGTTCTTTGGTTCAAATTGTTGATAAATGTCTAGTTCAAATCTTCCGTGTGTTTCCAGTCTCCACTGGACACCATGCTGGCCTAGAAGGAGTCAGCCCCCAAGGCAAATTGAACCGATTGATTGAACACAACGGCAAAGTATGAAAATTAATTGAGATATTTAATAGACAGTGCAAACCATAATTTCATCTGAATATAAATGTATGCACATGTTTCCAATGAGTTATCTATCAGTTATCACAAACAGCAACAAGGACCTTAGAGTTATGTTAGAAAACTGTATAGCTGGAATTTAATTCTAACAGTCTCACTTGCTCTCAGGAGAACACCATCCATTTCAAATCAGTGCCACAAACTCCAAAAGACCAGGGGAGCGGGAGTGAGGGGTGGGCCAGAGTGGGAAACAGAGAGGCCAGTACACAGGTGATGAACAGAGATACAGCTCTCGATGCATTATTACAGCTAAAGACAAGGAAAAGCCTATGGCTTTTAAAAAACGACTTTTCTGCCAGTACCATACAAGTCTTACAAAGAGATGTGCGACGAGTCAACTGACTTAAAAGGACAGAGGCTACATTTTCAGGTCATTTCAACTGCAAACAGTTGACCCTTTCCATTGAGGATTCTGCAGTGGAGTTAGCGTAGTCCAGAAGCTCAATGTTGGATTTGCAAATACAGTTTATTTTACAGAAATTCAACATTATAAACAGCAGGCACCTCCCACCCCC
>NW_006159579.1:1072007-1080816 GCF_000334495.1 Tupaia belangeri chinensis | reverse complement strand
GATAGCGATGGAGCCTGCCTGCACCACATCCTGCCTGCCCCGCACACATACACGCCTGCCCGCTGCGCAGGCCACCAGAGTCTGTCTGGGCCCAGTCTGAGCTGGACCGATTACATGGTTCCGGCCCAGTTCTCCAATTCCTTTATGTCGTCATCTTCCTCTTCCTTCTTCTTGGCTGTGAAAAGAGAGAAGAGGCTATTAGGAGGGCTGGCTGTGGTATTCTCAACACATGCTGGCTGGGTGCCAGGGCTGTGCGACATGGTGTCTACATCATCCTGCCCGCCCAGGCAGCTCCTCTCCCGGCTGCCGGCAACTGCTTCTTGGTGCCTAAAAGCTGCAACAGCAAACTCAGAAAACCAGGCACACCTTCCACAGCACCTATTCTGCCAGTAGGCCAGGTAAGACAAGAAGGATTCTACCCTGAGAGTCCACCAGGATTCCCAGCAAAGCCTTGGTCCCAGAGCAGCTCAGGTGGAGGGAGAGCATGAAGAACCACATGAGAGTCCTAACCCTTGCCAACCCCCAACTCTACTTCAGCTTAATAGAAGCATCTTTACACATGCCCAGGTGGCCTGCTGGGCCACCTCCACCCACTCTCCACTCCAAGCAGCTGGCTCTGGTCTTTCTACAAGGGGCAGGGAGGGGAGGGAGATGATTACAGCCGGGCAACACATGGGTCCCTGTACCCTCTCCATGCCAAATCAAATTGCTTCACCTTTTCTAGAAGTTTTGTGTGCAACAGTGTTACCCAGGGCTGAAATACTATAAAAATAGGATAGGGAGAAAGAAGAGAAAGAAGGAAATGAAAGTTTTACAGAACCAGGTCTCTAAACAAGCCAAACCTATCTCTTTCCCCCGAGGGCTGCCTGTGAGGCCCAGGCTTTCATTGGTGTACACAGCATAGGACACAAGACAGGAGACTGTCCTGGACTTAAACTCTCATGCCTTACCATAGTGCCTAGAATTTCCTCTCATTTGGTGATATAGGAAAAGTCATTCTAGAATACTGGTTCTCAACTGAGAGTGACTCCACCCCTACCAGGGACATTTGGCAATGTCTGGAGACACTTCTGTTTGTCACAACTCAGGGGGTGCTATGGCATCTAGTGGGTAGAAATGAGAGGTGCTGCTAAACAGCCACAATACACAGGACAGCCACCCATCCTTGCCCAAATTATTATGTGGCCATGTCATCAGTGCCACATTGAAAAACGCTGCTCTAGAGAGTAACTAGGAAAGGGCAGTCTCTATGGCCATCATAAGGGTTTCTACTTCATTCTCAACCCTGGGCAAGCTCTGGACCCAAACTGAGGCCAACCAATCACAAGATCACCCGCCCACCCGGCATGTGGCATCATGGGTATGTCAGGACCTTAGACAAGCAGCACTTACTGGGCTTCGATGGCAGGGCTATGGATGGAACATTTGGTAGAGGGACTGTTTCGGGTCCACTGATTTCCAGCAAATTCTTGTCTAGTTCCTCCTGTTCTAGTTCTTCTAATTCCGCCATGAGCTCATCCTGGTAAAAAGAAACACAATAGTTAGAGCCCATCCTGGGAATCCCAGACCCAGCAGTTCCCTTCTTCCCCGGTGCTTAGTGACACTCACACCCTTCTGGAAAGACCAGAAGGGAGATGAACTTCAGGTTCCATTCAAACATCCTAAACGAGCTTCTACTGGTGAATGTCACACATGCACAGTTGAGCCATTGCTGTTGTATGATGTCTGGTCTTGTGTTAGGACTGTGGGCATCTTGGGAGAAGCACTTGTTGCTTTTCAATATTTCTTTTTTGGAGCCAGGCAGATTGAGTGAATGCTCATGGATATTTGAAGATCAAAATTAACTTAATCAGCACCTGAACCTTCAGTAGGAAAGCCTTGATGCTGGGAATAGCTGTTTTCACTATATAACTGGGAGTCAGAAAGCACAGAGTCAGGTTCAGTGGAAGGAAGGTGACTTTGAAGGAACTCAGCTCTAAGGCACAATGAAGTATCTTCAGTGGGGACCGGTACTGGACTTTTAGAAACCCGAGGCTCAAGGCCCCCACATTACTACAAAACAGACACTGGGAGATGGCTGAGATCCAGACAGAGCTCTCCGGGGTGGCAGCTGTACTATTTGTTGAAACCAATTACTGACCTGAAGCCTGCTGAAGGGTCCTCATGAAGGTTCTTTTTTTCTTTCTAAGATTCTACCCTAAATAGTGGAAGCGTCACTCAAGACCCACAGTTCAGGGAATACCATGCCCTGTCTATGTTCCTGTCTCTGGAGGGGTAAGAACTGGTGATTTCCAAACCACACACCACCTGTCTGAGAGCCTTCAAGAACACATCAAGGGGTGGCCTCAGTGTCATTTGTGAAACTTCTGTGATCTGTATGAAACCACTTACCTCGTCGAATTCTTCTCCAAACCCTACAGGTTTTGAAATAGCTGTTGAAATCTCCTCAGCAAGTTCTTGCTGGTCAGCAATATCCTGCATTAACTCATCAACTTTATCGATGTCCCTTTAAATGAAATAGGCAGATGTCACACGGGTTGGTCTGTGTATGTAAAGAAGGTCTGCTATGCAGGACAGAAACCCTCCTCCACACAGTCAACTTCCCAGCCCTACCCCTACAACTGCTTCCTGTGAGGTATTACTTGTCCTTATTACCTTCTTCCTCCCCTTTCAAATACAGAACCACAGAATCAAGGGGATGGAAATGTCCTAAGGAAATATGGGTTAGCAAAGTTAGGTGGCCCAATCCCATCCTATACACAAATGAGTAAATACATCAGATGAGACCGCAGGACCTGGGCCAGTAGCTTTTTCTTTTTCTTTTTCTTTTTTTTTTTAATTTGCAAGAGGTAGCATGTGGTCCTGGGAGAAAAAAATGAAGGAAAGTAAGAAAGTACCACAGTCCCTCCTCTTCCATTCTTCTTGCTTTTGGGATTTGGGCATGCATACATGCGCCCAGTGTGTTTTTCAAGCCACTGGGTCTAGGGTACAGTTGGTCATGGAGGAGCCAATTGCCTTAACCATTATGCCACTGGCTGGTCCTGAACACTAATTTTAATCCCAATTCTATACAAGCTCACACATAGTCGCCCATAGGCAGGGAGTCAGCTTCCTTTTCTGGGACGTGGCTTTACCATCTTTACCATAATAAGAAGTCTGGGTGACAGGATTTCTTAAGGACCTTTCTACCTTGAAATTATGCTCATTACAAATGATCTTGAATTACTCAGAAAATATTGTTTCATTCCATGAATCTGCAGCAAGTACATAATCCATTTTAGAAGGAGTTCCCAAAAAAGCAAATTAAAATAAACTCAGGTGCTTAAATGAATATGTCAAGGGATCTGTGCAAGGCTTTGTGGAGTGTGAGGCACTCTAGGCCCAGCACTGCACAGCCCCATGGCCACTTCCTTCCCGTAACAGACAGACACTTACATGTTGTCGTGGGCAGCCTTCATGGCCTTGGCAGCATAGCCCATGTTCTTGAGCACCTCGGTGTTGGTGTTGGCATTCTCTAGGGCCTCCCGCTGGAACTCAATGGTTGATAATGTGCCATCGATCTGTGCCAGCTGCTTTTCATACCTCTTCTTGCGCTTTAGGGCCTGGAGGGCCGCTGCATGGGGAAAAAAATCAGTTTCAGAGAGCTGGGAAATAGGTGATACCCTAGAGTTCAGAGTCTTCTCCCAGTTGTAGTGGAAGCACCTCAATTGTTGCTTCTACTGTAACAGAGGGTTAAAAATCTCTTCTACAGGGCCAGCAGGTTGCACAGTAGTTGGGGTGCTCAACTCCCATAGGATCAACTGCAGTTCGAGTCCTGGACATGGTGGCTTGCTTTCTCACTCCCCCTCTTTTTCTTTCTCTCTCTGGTCAAACTGAGTAATAATAAATAAATTAAAAATAAATATTTCTTTAGGAAAAAAATCTCTTCTACAAAAAGAACACATCGCACAAAATTCACAAACCTCAAAATGCAGCCAGTAAACAAGCACACAAACAAAACTTCACACTCTCTAGTAGCCACACACAAATTTAAGCATGGACAAGCACCCAGACAGAGAATGCGCTTTGAGGTCAAATCCTGCTCACAAACTTAGATGAGCTACTTTTCCCTGATAGGTTTACTGTGAAAGGTAGATGAGACAAAGTATGTGAACATGTTCAACATAGTAGACAGCCCCCAGAAAGGTAGGTCTAATGATTGTGAACAATTTAAAAGTACCATTTATGCCAACTAGCTTACCAAAGTATTAAATAATGACTATACTATTGGGTTAAACTGCTATCTCACACATAGCCAACAACAATCTGGAAACTGTTACACTGTGTCTAAAAAGAAATATAGCAACACACAACAACCATAAGGATGTTTCTGTCCTCTGATCCAGTAATTCTCTCTGAAAATGTATCCAAAAACAAAAAACCCTATGCCTAAAGGTGGCTACTACAGCATTCTCTGTACTCATCAACTTTATCGATGTCCCTTTAAATGAAATAGGCAGATGTCACACGGGTTGGTCTGTGTATGTAAAGAAGGTCTGCTATGCAGGACAGAAACCCTCCTCCACACAGTCAACTTCCCAGCCCTACCCCTACAACTGCTTCCTGTGAGGTATTACTTGTCCTTATTACCTTCTTCCTCCCCTTTCAAATACAGAACCACAGAATCAAGGGGATGGAAATGTCCTAAGGAAATATGGGTTAGCAAAGTTAGGTGGCCCAATCCCATCCTATACACAAATGAGTAAATACATCAGATGAGACCGCAGGACCTGGGCCAGTAGCTTTTTCTTTTTCTTTTTCTTTTTTTTTTTAATTTGCAAGAGGTAGCATGTGGTCCTGGGAGAAAAAAATGAAGGAAAGTAAGAAAGTACCACAGTCCCTCCTCTTCCATTCTTCTTGCTTTTGGGATTTGGGCATGCATACATGCGCCCAGTGTGTTTTTCAAGCCACTGGGTCTAGGGTACAGTTGGTCATGGAGGAGCCAATTGCCTTAACCATTATGCCACTGGCTGGTCCTGAACACTAATTTTAATCCCAATTCTATACAAGCTCACACATAGTCGCCCATAGGCAGGGAGTCAGCTTCCTTTTCTGGGACGTGGCTTTACCA
Source organism: Tupaia belangeri chinensis (assembly GCF_000334495.1). NCBI lineage: Eukaryota > Metazoa > Chordata > Mammalia > Scandentia > Tupaiidae > Tupaia > Tupaia belangeri. Next base: position 1,075,706 of record NW_006159579.1, on the reverse strand, counting down.
TCTTTACCATAATAAGAAGTCTGGGTGACAGGATTTCTTAAGGACCTTTCTACCTTGAAATTATGCTCATTACAAATGATCTTGAATTACTCAGAAAATATTGTTTCATTCCATGAATCTGCAGCAAGTACATAATCCATTTTAGAAGGAGTTCCCAAAAAAGCAAATTAAAATAAACTCAGGTGCTTAAATGAATATGTCAAGGGATCTGTGCAAGGCTTTGTGGAGTGTGAGGCACTCTAGGCCCAGCACTGCACAGCCCCATGGCCACTTCCTTCCCGTAACAGACAGACACTTACATGTTGTCGTGGGCAGCCTTCATGGCCTTGGCAGCATAGCCCATGTTCTTGAGCACCTCGGTGTTGGTGTTGGCATTCTCTAGGGCCTCCCGCTGGAACTCAATGGTTGATAATGTGCCATCGATCTGTGCCAGCTGCTTTTCATACCTCTTCTTGCGCTTTAGGGCCTGGAGGGCCGCTGCATGGGGAAAAAAATCAGTTTCAGAGAGCTGGGAAATAGGTGATACCCTAGAGTTCAGAGTCTTCTCCCAGTTGTAGTGGAAGCACCTCAATTGTTGCTTCTACTGTAACAGAGGGTTAAAAATCTCTTCTACAGGGCCAGCAGGTTGCACAGTAGTTGGGGTGCTCAACTCCCATAGGATCAACTGCAGTTCGAGTCCTGGACATGGTGGCTTGCTTTCTCACTCCCCCTCTTTTTCTTTCTCTCTCTGGTCAAACTGAGTAATAATAAATAAATTAAAAATAAATATTTCTTTAGGAAAAAAATCTCTTCTACAAAAAGAACACATCGCACAAAATTCACAAACCTCAAAATGCAGCCAGTAAACAAGCACACAAACAAAACTTCACACTCTCTAGTAGCCACACACAAATTTAAGCATGGACAAGCACCCAGACAGAGAATGCGCTTTGAGGTCAAATCCTGCTCACAAACTTAGATGAGCTACTTTTCCCTGATAGGTTTACTGTGAAAGGTAGATGAGACAAAGTATGTGAACATGTTCAACATAGTAGACAGCCCCCAGAAAGGTAGGTCTAATGATTGTGAACAATTTAAAAGTACCATTTATGCCAACTAGCTTACCAAAGTATTAAATAATGACTATACTATTGGGTTAAACTGCTATCTCACACATAGCCAACAACAATCTGGAAACTGTTACACTGTGTCTAAAAAGAAATATAGCAACACACAACAACCATAAGGATGTTTCTGTCCTCTGATCCAGTAATTCTCTCTGAAAATGTATCCAAAAACAAAAAACCCTATGCCTAAAGGTGGCTACTACAGCATTCTCTGTGATAGAAATCACAACTGAACTGACAGGCAGAAACCCCTGCCATAGACAAATCTAGAGTCTGACCATTTGGTCAAGTCAATGACATCCTCTATCTTAGCCATCCCACATATTAAGGTCATAGAGATCACCTTGTTGTAGAGTTCAGTCAAGGAAAGTAAATTGACTAAAGGGAACATGTAAAAACTGGGACCAAAGCCACATCTCCCTATTCAAAACCCAGGCTTCCTTCCCCTTACTGTCTTGATTCCCTTTCTTTATACACCAAGGACAAAATTCTGACTACTTTTCCTATTATAAGATACTTTCCAAGGGACTGGGGAAGTCACATCTACAAACAACCTTGCTATAGCAGGCTCCCTTGGTCCAGTGATTGTGGGATGCTCCGTACCTCCTGTTCCTGACATGGCCTTTTATGATACTCAGTAAAGCTTTCTTATCTCTGTTTAAGTAAAACACAGGCATTCCTTTGCTGATTCCAAGTCTTTTTGGGAAGAAAGACTGTGTTTTTATCCAATTACCAATCCCTAAATTTCTAAATCCACCTGTAAACTATAAGCTCCCTGCTTTCAGATGGCCAACCCTTTTGGGTCAAACCAATGCAAAGACTCCTATGCTGATTTGTAATCGTGTCTGTGTCATATGCTCTCAGAACTTAATAAAAAGAACCATTACATCTGAACACCCTGGAAGACACTTTTGTGTTTTCCTGGGCCTGGTCACTAATTTTGTGTTTAAAATAAACAGTTTCAGGACCAGTAGGTGGCATGGTGGTTAAGGCACTGGATCCCACAAGGCCAACTCTGTGGTTTTGAGTCCCAGACCTAGCTTGAAAAATCATGCTGAGTATATGTGCATGTATGTCCAAAATCCTGAGAGGAGAATGGAGGAGAAAGGACTGTGGCATAGCCATCCCCCTGGAGGTGATTTCTCACTTTCCTTATCTCTCTGGAGAGCATGCACACTCTATGGCAAAAACGAAAACAAAACAAAACACACACACACACAACCTTAAAATAAATAAATAAAACAATTTAAATTATTTCCTACAGAGCCTTGGTTATTTCCTTCAACAACATTGAAAATTCCCTTAGGATACATGTTAGATGGTCATCAAAACAGGAAGTGGGCTTGGCACAGATTCAGGCAGAAGGAATGGCTAAGCTGGCCTGGGCTGGGTCAGGGAAGCTGCCCAGTCCCTGCCTGAGGCCTAGAGGGTGCTAGCCTCATGTATACACATGTGTCTCAACATCCATGCTGCTCTCCGGGGCCAGCAGTGCCACCCAGAGCCACCTCCCTCGTGGGGTTTTGGCTTCTGCATGTGTTACATGAAGAGGTCCCATGATCTTTCCACTCACATTCCCTGTTAGTCTAAGATTCTGTCCTGAGAACCAGCTTTTTTTTTCTTTTCTTTTTTTCTTTCTTTCTTTCTTTCTTTTTTTTTTTTTTTTTGTTTTGAGAGTATTTTTGCTATAGGGTGCATGTGCTTGCCAGAAAGAGACAGAGAGACAGAAGCGAGAAATCACCCCCCAGGGGGCATGGCCACATCACAATCCCTTCTCCATTCTCCTCTCAGGATCTTGGGCACACACACACGCACGCACACATACCCAGTGTGAGTTTAAGCCACCAAGTCTGGGACTCAAACCATGGTCAACTACGTGGGAGTCCAGCAACATAGCCATTATGCCAACTGCTGGTCCTGGGAAAACAGCTTTGCCTACATGTAAGCAGTCCTCCTAAAACAGCAAATAAAACAACTGGGACAAACTCCAGTCAAAGAATAATGTGGACTACAACGCACTTACAAAAAACCTGAAGTAATAAATGTACCTCATTAAAATCTGAAAAACCACTTTACCTGCTATTTCCCTTGATTCTGATGAGAATGGCCAGAATGGCCCAGGACTGTTCCAACCCTCAATAATGCTGAGGTCCCTAAGACCCTAATGAATACCCTCACCTCTGCTATCCTAAGTCATGCATGCTACTTAAGTACATTCTAGGACAAGTACCCTCAGCCAATTTCGGTTTCATTGTACAAACATCAGTGTACACTTACACAAAACTAGATAGTAGAGGCTACTATACATGTATAGGCTACATGGGCGAGCCTATATGCTCCTTATAGGACCATCGTCATATATACGGTCAGCCACGGACTAAAATGTTACGTGGAGCATGAATGAACCTCATGAGGGCAACTCTTTAAGGCAGGAATGACCACTCCTTCAGTAGATGAGTAAACCAATTATATAATTCAGCCCACATTGCCCAGGTGATAAAATCTGGTGTGGAACCCCAAAGGCCATGCCCTGCCATTTGACCACTCCCACTTCATGAAACAGGCAGGATTCTGCATGGAGAGGATCATCCAGTTC
>NW_006159579.1:1059821-1071976 GCF_000334495.1 Tupaia belangeri chinensis | reverse complement strand
AGCAGGGATTGCCTAGGGAACTGTGGGAACACAAACAAAAGAGAGTGGAAAAATCAACCATTCCTTTGCTTCTAGACTCTCAATAGTTCCCTCTGCCGACAGGACAAAGTTTCCATATAGTTTTAAGTAGCCTTTAAGACCCTATGGGGGAAAGGGATGGGGACTTTCCACAAGCCCAGGTCTTGGAGCCCAAGCTCAGAAATCTCTTCTACTGAGCGGGCAGGTTGCGTGGTATGGGGTGCTCAACTTCCATATGGTCGACTGCAGTTCGAGTCCTGGACCTGGTGGCTTGCTTTCTCATTTCCCCTCTCTTTCTCTCTCTGTCTCTCTCTGGTCAAACTGACTAACAAATAAATTAAATTAAAAATAATTCTTTAGAAAAAAATCTCTTCTACAAAAAAAACACATCACATGAAATTCACAAACCTCAAAATGCAGTCAATAAACAAGCACACAAACAAAACCTTACACACTCTAGTAGCCGCACATGCAATCTAAGCATGGACAAGCACCCAGAGAATGTGCTTTGAGGTCAAATCCTGCTCATGAACTTAGGTGGGCTACTTTTCCCTGAGTAACAGCAAGACAGACACCGCATTGCCTTGAAGAAGTCTAAATTCTCTACAACACAGGGCTACTGACTGGCCGCCTCTGTGACTTCCTTGGTGCTATGTTGCTTTTCCACAGAAACTGACCCAAAACATAGCCTAATCACCAAGTGGTTCTCAAGCCTTTTCAGGCCAGGCACAATGCCCCACAGGAGCTCCTTACCTAGATCCACCCTAGCCATCCTCTCCAACCATGGCCCAGCTCAGCATATGCAACTCGTCCACCATTCAAGATTCACAAGGCATTCTGAGAACCTACTGTGTGGTAAACAAGCAAGGCAGCAGTCTCATTCACCTCACTTCACTTAATCCTACAAGCCCCTGAACCTAGCTACCACACTAACAAGGAGACTGGAGATCAGAAGTCACCCTCCTGTTATGTAGGAGGGGAGGACTAAACCAATGGTCTGTGGATTCCTCAGCCTCCCCTTCTTCCCCAAATAGGCTTGGAGTGATGACAGGTAACTCCAGACCATTCTCAAGAATGAATGCTAAGGGGACAGACCTGCCTTGCTCTTCCGTGTCCTGAGAATGGCAGGAGGCTGATAAAATGTGTGTGAAATTGACTGTATACAGTCACCTACATTCTGATTTTTTAATAAGTTATTATTTCCTCAATAACATCATAGATTTAGAATTGCTTTATCTTCTTCTCAAATGTATTTTCAATGAGAATAACTCCTGGTATGCCAATCCTAAATTTTTCTACCCTCTACTTTCACTTCTAAATTTCTCCAAATGGGGACAAGTGGTAGCACAGAGGTTACACAAATGGACCCACATGGGAAGGGTCCTTGGTTCATGCCTCCTTGGGCATGCTGGATTTATCTATTCATATATGCCCAAGATCTAAGTTGGATGAGACTGGAGGTGGATCATGATGAGAAGATTGTCTCTTCTTCCCCACACCCTAGTCACCCCAGAAGAAATAAACTTAAAAAAAAATCTTTTTAGAGGTTTTTGCTATAGGGTACGTGTGCTCACCAGAAAGAGACAGAGAGAAAGAAAGCGAGAAATCACCTCCCCAAGGAGGATGGCCACGCCACAATCCCTTCTCCATTCTCCTCTTAGGATCTTGGGCACACATGCACGTGCGCCTGGCATGAGTTTAAGTCTCCGGATCCAGGACTCAAACTGTGATTGACTACATGGGAGTCCAATGACATAACCATTACACCAACTGCTGACCTCCCCCAGATTTTTTAACAATGGATTCCAGGCCAGCCAGGGTATGATGGTTAAGGTGGCTGGATCCCACATTGCCAACTTAAGGATTCCAGTTCCAGACCCAGAGATTTAAAAAACACACCAGGTACCTATTTGTGTATATCCAAAATCCCAAAAAAGAAGAAAGGGAGGAGAAGGAATTGTGGTATGACCATTCCCCTTGAGGAAGTGCTTTCTCACTTTTTCTTCTCTCTCTGTTTCTCTCCTACAGCCAATGTGCCCTCTGGCAAAGTTTAAAACAAAAATAATAACTACTCCACCATAAAAAACAATAAGACCCTGGAATCCAATAGAAAGTGAATGAATATGCAATATTTACTGCTGAGCAAAGCATGCCAGGCTATGACAGAGAGACACTGTATGTCTCCACTTAACACATACTGACTGTCCGTGCTCTGTAGAGGAAACTGAAAGATTAGAGGACACAGAAGCATTGAAAATGGTTATAGATACTGGAGACAATGTGGGAAGAGGATAGGAGAGGGGGGAGAGTGTAAGGAAAGAAATTAAGGAGGACTGTAGAGAGGCAAGACATTTGTGGGACACAGAAAGGGATTAGTATCATTGATAATGTGTTTTGTATCCTCAACTGGACTGGTGTGAAGTGCATTCATGGTGAGTAAATTCAACTCACAAGCTAAGTGATGTATAGTGATTAAATGTATAAAATTTAAAAATAATAAATTTGCCCAAACAATAAATTACCTGGAAGTAAATACCCAAATATACCAGGAAGGTAAAAAAGAGACCACTCTCCATTAATGAAATAATGCTGGTCTTATTCAATTTTGCAGACCAACATCCAGCATGATCACTGGTACACAGTAATAATATATATATATAAAATTGAATCTCCAATTTTCTCTGTTTTATAAGTTCATATAGTTCATCCAGGGTCCTTCATGTGGGTTACACTTCCTATACACTTTTTTTTTTTTTTTTTTAAGAATTATTTTGGGGCCGGCAGGTGGCATGGTCGTTGAGGCGCTGGACTAGTTTATTTAACTTTATTTATTTATTTATTTATTTATTTATTTTACTTTGACCAGAGAAGGACAGAGAGAGAGAGAGAAAATGAGAAAGCAAGCCACCAGGTCCGGGACTAGAACCACAGTGGGCCATGTGGGAGTCCAGCACCCCAACCACCACGCCACCTGCCAGCCCCATCTTCTTCTCTTTTTTTTTTTTTTAAGAGAGATTTTTGCTATAGGGTGCATGCACTTGCCAGAGAGACCAAGACAGAATGCAAGAAATCGCTCTCCAGGGGAATGGCCATGCTACAACCCTTTCTCCTCCACTCTCCTCTCAGGATTTTGGGCATGCACGCATGCCTGGCATGAGATTTAAACCTCTAGGTCCAGGACTTGAATTGCAGTCAACTACATGGGAGTCTAGCGACATAACCATTATACCATCTGCTGGTCCCACATTTCCTATAGCTATGACAAGCATTTGGCGGGATTTTCTCCCCACATTTCTCCTGGCCCATAAAATAGGAACTTCTGCAAGCACATCAGAGGAAATGTGCCCTCTCTGAGGCTCTGGAACCAAGCAAAGACCCTGGCCCACCAGGGCTCTCCTCCTAACTACAGGATCCTGCAGGACAAGTCTAGTGGGGACTATTATTTTTAAGCCTGAACTAATCTCTGTATATACTTCTCAACTAGTTGAGACCTCCAAAGACAAGGGTACATGCTAAATTTTCCCCTCAGAAATCCCCAAACATAGTTTAAAGTAATCTTGAAAAAAGACAAGGTAAGCAAAGAATGTGTGTAAAAATAATATTCACAACACTTGGTATCTCATAAACCTGTAGCATGAGGTGGAGCACAACTTAGGGCAAACTAAAGGTCAAGAAGAATCAGAGTGCTTTGATAAGGAAAATGCCACTCTTCCCGAACACAGCTAGCCTAATTTTTAAATTTAAAATATAACTTTCTTTTTTCTTTTTTTTTTAAATTTATTAACTTATCTTTTCCATAAGTGAGAGAGAAAGAGAGAGATACAGCACCCACAACAGGGCCCTTGTGCTGCAATCTACCTCCAGACTCCTCCCTCAGTATGAGATCATGGCACATGTGTGCCCTGCATAGTCAGAGAGGTCTCAAGATGCGAACCCAGAACCCTGAGCCACTGTCTGGCCCCCAGAAATCTGTTTCTATATTTAGCCAAAGTCCAAAGGGCAAGCCCACGCAATGTTTACATAAATACATACTGGCTCTTCATGTCTTCACTTCTCCAAGCTCCTGGTGGCTGGATTAATAAAAAGTAAATACTGTAAATAAATTTTTCTAAAAGAAAAAAAAAAGTACTGTGTTAACAAGGAGCTGCTCATTAAACAAAATACTCAAAAAGGTGTCCAGAGAAATCCCTTCTCTGTCAATGAAACCCCAGTGTCATTTATAAACACAATGACTTTAACAACTGCAATCTAACTCAGGCCAATAGAAGTTTACGACGTTGCTTTTAGATAGAAAAAAATAGTTCTTGGAATCTCCATATTTAATTATGCCTTTCTCAGTTCCAAGAGAGTAATTACAGCAGCAATTACAGAATCTAATAACCAGCTTTATTGGCTCTGGAAGCTGAAGCAAAAACAACTCCAACCATGTTGAAATAAACATTGGTCTCTAGGCAGTTGCTTCATTAGACCCTCCAAATAGCTATTTGGAAAGAAACTAGGAAGCAGAGAGACCGTCAAAAAGATGTTCATGTAAAGAAAGGCCCTTGGACACAAACCTGAGACCTTTCTGTGTGGATCCATTTGACTTTCTGCTACACTACTCTCTGGCTCCCTGGAAACCTTTTCTTTCTTTCTTTCTTTCTTTTTTTCTTTTTTTTTGGTTGAGTTTGTCATGGGGTGGTGCACTTGCTGGAGAGAGACAGAGAGATAAAGAGGGAGAATGAGAAATTACCCACTGAGGGGATTGGCCATGCCACAATCCCTTCTCCAGTCTCCTTTTGGGATTTTTGGCATGCAGGCACATGCACCTGGCAAGATTTTTGGCAGGTTGTCCATGTGGGAGTCCAGTGCCTTAACCACCTCGTCATCTGCTGGCCCTAGAAATCCTTTCTGTAAGGCATCTGTTAGTGACTACAGAAACTATTTTCAGAGAATGCCACAATCCCTTCTTTCAATACAACTAAATATGATGTTGCTTTCTCCTAGGCAAAGGCAAACCTGATCTTTCTTTGAAAAGTTGCTAAAGGGGACATCATACCCATAAACTCATTACTAGTAGAGAGGAAGGCATGAAGGGAAGGGGGCCCAGTGATGTGCTCTCACTAAATGAATGAAGGTGGATATCTTCAGTACTTTTGAAACTCCACGATTTAAGCTGGCCCATGGCACGGTGGATACCCATATGGCTGAGTGAATGATTAAAGTCCCAGTTCTGATGGTTAAGAAACATGCCAGGTGCTTGTGAATGTGTGTTCCAAATCCTAAAAGGTTGGAAAAGTGGAAAAAGGACTGTGGTGTAACTCTCCCCCTTGGAGAATGCCTTGTCACTTTCTCTCTAGTGAGTGCACACACACTCTGGCAAATTAAAACAACAAAGCTCCAAGATTCTACACTTGTAGTTATCCAACAGAAGGTACGAAATGTGGAGGGAAGATGAGTGTTGCTTCTTTCCCACTCTCAGCATGAACAACATGGCAAACACAAACACACTCCAGAGGCCACTTACATACAAATGTAACCCCAGGACTCCAGCCTAAGTGAGAATTCTGAAGAACCCTCAGCAGCCTGGTCACGGCAGGGCTACTGGCAGGCAAAGAACCAAGCAAAGCTGAGGGAACCCTGCTCTGCCTCCCTCCAACAATTACTCTTAAGTACCCAGTTCATTCTGCCCCATAAACAAACCTCAGATGTTCAGAGTACCCAAAGCCAGGAGCACTGGAGCTGGCCCTCAAGCCATTAGTCACTTTGCTGGTGGGGGCGGAGAGTCATCCGTCATTTGCCTTGTGTGTGTGAGCTAGAAAATTCTTGAGGGACCAACAGTTAGCATTAGCTATGTCGCTGGACTCCCATGTAATTGACCGTGGTTCGAATCCCGGACCCGGTGGCTTAAAACTCACGCTGGGTGCGTTTGTGTGCGTGCCCAAGATCCTGAGAGGAGAATGGAGAAGAAAGGATTGCGGCGTGGCCAACCCCCAGGGGGTGATTTCTCACTTCTTTCTCTCTGTCTGGTGAGCGTACACACCCTATAACAAAAATCTCTCCAAAAAAAAGAAAAGAAAATTCAAAGTTGAAACAATAGAATTAACCCTCAACATCAAATAAACTCCTACAGAAATAGTTATTAGTAATTTCCCATGGGGCCAGCAGGTGGCATGGAGATTAAGGTTGGATCCCACATGGCTGACCTTGTAATTTGAGTTTCAGACCCAGAAGCTTGAAAATCACACTAAGTCTGTGTGCATGCATGTCCAAAATCCTGAGAGGAGAATGGGAAAGAAGGGATTGTGGCATGGCCATTGCCCCAAGGGGTGATTTCTCACTTTCCCTCTCTATGTCTCTCTCTATGAAGGCACACATCCTATTAAAAAAAAAAAAAAAAAAAAAATCAGAAATTCTCTATCCATCATATGGCATCAGAGATCCCACCAAACCTACACCAAACCTTGACCTGGTATCAAGACCAGAGGAAGCTCAAAGGAATCTCAGAGACAATGTTGTCCAACCTCTCTCATTAGATAAAGAAAAATGATGCTCAGAGAAGGTGGCAGGATGGCCAGGACCCTGCAGCAAGAGGAAGAATTAGGACTGAAATCCAGGTCTCCAGTCCAGGACTCTTTCCACCACCTCAAGTCTGTTATTTTCAAATTAAGATGCTATAAATAAACGAGCATTTCCTCCAGCCATAAGGAAAACAGTCTGCCTTACGCTCTTTTATCCAATTTCCAAACTCTGACCTTTGTAAGTCCCTGTGCTGACACATGAAAGAACCAGAAAGCTACCTGACTTGTTCTTCTAAGTTCCCAGTTAGAAGAAAAAGAAAAAAGAATTAAAAAGACATGCTGGAGCCAGCAAGTGGCATAGTGGTTAAGGGCACTGGTTTCCCACATGGCTGACTGCGGTTTGAGTCCTCGACCTAGTGGCTTGCTTTCTCATTTTCCCTCTCTCTCTCTCACTCTGTCACATATACATACATATGTAATGTTAAATAAAATAATTCTTTAAAAAAAAAAAAGAAAAGCCCAGTAGATGGCATGGTGGCTAAGGCTCTGGACACTCCCACATAGCCCACCACGGTTAGAGTCCCAGACCTGGGGGCTTGCTTTCTCATGTTCTCTCTCTCTCTCTCTCTCTCTCTCTCTCTCTCTCTATCTTATCAAATAAAAAAAAATAAAATAAATGAGTTAAAAAAAAAAAAAAAGAAAGAAAGAAAAGAGGTGCTAATCAGCCTGGTTTGAAAGTACCTTCCTGGATGAATGCTTCTGATCCTGCCTGCAGTTTCACAAGACAGGGAGCACTGAGCTTCATTTTTCTACCCTGTATAAAGGTGACTAGGACAGTGTGGTCCTACAGGATCTCCAGAAAGTTCTCAGGAACCAAAATGCACCTTGGAAGCCTAGACAAAGGCTGTTTTATGTCCATCATACTCCTACACTGTCCTAGGCTTGCCTGTAGGACACAGGACCTCATCCTGCAAAAGCCTTGGAATGCTGTCCCTGACACTGCCGCATTTATTCCCACACAGCTGGGGAACTCAGGCTAGAGGTGCAGGCAGCCTTTTTCAGAGGAGCCTCCTTCTCTGTGATCTATCTCTCTCTTCCCCTAATTTGCTCTCCGTGGCCTGGAGCTAATGCACTCCATTTAGAGATGGTAAAATAAGTACTTGTGTAAGACCAGGAAATCGGAGTCTGAAACCCTGCTGACTTCATCAGCAAACACACAGAGAGTACACAGGGAGTACAGTACTCACTGCAAGGGAAAATTCTAGACAGAAAGAAAGAAGTCCCTTATCTGTTTAACAAGGACAGAGATGAAAGAAATAAGCCCCACAATTAACAGCCTAACAGGATAGCAAACTGCTCTGAAATAATTTATTTTATTTTTATGTTTTAGATTGTTGCCATAGGGCCCCTGGAGAGAGACAGAGAGAGAAAAAGTGAGACATCATCCCCCAGGCAGGGACAGCCACGTGGCAATCCCATCTCCTCTATTCTTCTCTTGGGATTTAGGGCATGCAAGCACACACACCCAGTGTAATTTTCAAGCTGTTGGGTCCAGGACTTGAACTGCTCAGTCAACCATGTGGAATCCAGCACTTTAATCTCCATGCCACCTGCTAGGCTCCAAAATCACTGAAATAGTAAAGCGTGTTCTAGAAAAGCAAGATAAAATACCTCCACAGTCAACTAAGTTTAGGAAATGCTGGGTCACATCCAATTATGATGGTCATTTAGGGAGTCCAGTTGTCCAGTTGTGAATTTCAGTTCACCTGTTTAGTAAACCTAAGAAAATAATCCTCATGATAACAATTACCCCATCTCCTTCAGTTATTAGAAGGATTAAAATGAGGTATGTATGTGAAATCCCTGGCTCAGTAAATGTCAGTCACTACTACTGTTAACTGCAGGAGTCTCAAAGCCTATTGCATCCACTCTCACACTGACAAAAAATAAGAGATTTGAGAGTGAGAGAAAGAAAGGAAAGGAAGTAGGGAAGAAAAAAGAAAGAAAGAGGGAAAAAGAGAAAGCAAAACCAAAAAAAGGTAACAACCTCTACACACTTACATCTGCAAAACAGAACTTGGGGGAAAAAAATTAAAATCATCTTGAGGGAGTCGGCAGGTAGTATGGTGGTTAAGGCACTAGATTCCCATATGGCCGACTGTGGTTTGAGTCCCAGACCTTTTGACTTGCTTTCTCACTCCCCCCGCCCTACCCCGCACCACCACCTATGCCTCTCTCTGGTGAGCACACGTGCCCTATAGCAAACTTTTAAAAAATAGTAATAAAAATAAATAAATAATTTTAAGAGGATTTTGCCTTATGGCGCATGCTCTCATCGGAGAGACAGAGAGACAGAGACAGTGAGAGGGAAAGTGAGAAATCACCCCTTTAGGAGGGATGGCCACACCACAATCCCTTCTCCTCCATTTTCCTCCCAGGATCTTGGATACGCATGCATATGCACAGGTGTAGTTTTCAATCCACCGGGTCCGGCATTCAAATCGTGGTCAGCTATGTGGGAGTTTAGTGATATAACCACTATGCCATCTGATGGCCCAAATAAATAATTCTTTAAAAACCAAATAAATAAAAGCATCTTGAAGGCCAGTCAGGTGGTACAGTGGTTGGGATGGCTGGGTCCCATATACTTCGACTGCACAGTTCAAGTCCCAGAACCAGCAGCTTAAAAAATATGCCAGGCACTCATATGTGTGTGCCCAAAATCCCAAGAGGAGAATGGAGGAGAAGGGACTGTGACGTGACCACTTTCTCAGGGGATGCTTTCTTACTTTCCCCTTTTCTCTCTGTATCCATCTCTCTCTGGCAAGTACACATGCCTTGTAGGAAATTAAAAACAAGACAAAATAAAATCCTTGAGGGCCAGCCCTATAACCCAGTGGTTAAAGCAGTCTGATTCCACCTTAGTTCAAATCCAGGCCCAGTGGCTTGAAAAACATGTTGGGCACATGTGCATATGTGCCCCAAATCCCAACAGGACAGAGCAAGGGAGAAGAATGATGCATAATTGTGATCCATTGGTGTGTATTTTCTCCCCCACCTCCCATTGCCTGTCTTTCTCTGGCAAGCACATGTGCCCTCTGATAATTTAATGAATGAATGAACGATTATCACCTTGATTGTTTAGCTAATGCCAGTTTCATCAAAATCTGGCCTTAGATGATGTCTACCATCACTGGGGCCCAGAGAAAGTAATACAAGGTTTGGTGCCAGAAGACCAGATGAGAATCCTGGCCTTCCCACCAGTGTGAGGTAAGTTATTTCTCCTCAGGAACCAGCAGTTAGCGTAATGGCTATGTCACTGGACTCCCACGTAGTCGAACGCGGTTCACGTCCCGGACCCGGTGGCTTAAAACTTACGCCGGGCGCATGTGCGTACATGCCCAAGATCCCGAGAGGAGAATGGAGGAGAAGGGATTGCGGCGTGACCATTCCCCCCGGGGGGTGATTTCTCGCTTTCTGTCTCTATGTCTCTCTCTGTCTGTCTGGTGAGCGCACACGCCCTATAGCGAAAAACCTCTCAAAAAAAAAAAAAAGTTATTTCTCCTCTCTGAATGCTTTTCATCAGATGCAAAATGGGGGTGATTACAGGGTCTCAAGAACAGATGAGAAAGATAATCCCTATGAAAACATTCCATGAATGAGATGAGTATTCTCTCCACCTTGCCAGTTTCTTTCCACACCTTGCCTGTGTCCAACATTCTATCCAGGGTTCTCTATATCTGCCTATCTCTGTCCCGTCTTGTCTGCTAATCCAGTATGTCTAAGAAAGGGTATAGCCCTCTGGTACAGTGGAGAAAAATACAATGTATAACAGCAGCTAATGTTTACGTAGGGCTCCCTGAGTACCAGGCACCATGATTTGGTATTTTAGAACAGTACTTTAGAACAATACCTATCTCATAGTACCTCCTGTGAGGTAGGTACTACTACTGTCCAACTTGAAAGATCAGAATATTGAGACTCGAAGAGTTTATCTTCTTCTCAAGTCATGTGATTAGGTAGCAGCTGACCTGGGATCAAGGCCAGGCTGCCTATCTGCAAAGGGTATGTTCCTTTTCGGTGGAGGAATAGCTACCCTACACCAACCTGGCAACTGGGCCGCTTCTGCCAGAGTCTGGGAACCAGAGCGCTTCTGTGCCTTTGCATCAAATAGCCTGTGACTCCACAGCTATTTGGGAGCAGCTCAGTCTGCCCAGAAACTCTCCGCTAACTGGTAATCCACTAGGGCAGGATGGAAAAAAAAATTTTTCCTAATGTATATTAAATTGGTTAAAAGCACATGAGATAGGTACCAGCAGATGGTGTGGTAATAAGCACTGGACACATCCACATGGTCAACCATGGTTCAAGTCCCGAACCTGGTGGCTTGCTTTCCCACTTTCCTTCTCTCTCTCTGTGTATCTCTCTCTGGTCAAATTAAAAAAAAAAAAAAAATCAATGAATAAATAAAATTAAATAATTATTTTTAAAAATGCACATGAGATGAAAAATCCAGCAATTTTATCATCCCTTCTACATTTAGGTTGACGGTTCTACATAGCTGGAGAGTTTACAGTGAGCTTCTTCCTGTGTTTTAAATAATAAGTGCTGGGCTGGCAGGTGGCATGGTGGTTAAAGACACTGGACTCCTACATAGTTGACCACGGTTTGAGTCCTGGATCATGCAGCTTGCTTTCTCATTTTCCCTTTCTCTCTGTGTCTTTCTCTGGCCAGAATAAAATGTAGTAAGAATAAATGAAGTTAAAGAATTGGGGACCCAGCAGTTAGCATAATGGCTATGTCGCTGGACTCCCACATAGTCAACCGTGGTTCACGTCCCGGACCCGGTGGCTTAAAACCCACACTGGGCACATGTGCGTGCGTGCCCAAGATCCCAAGAGGAGAATGGAGGAGGAGGGATTGCGGCGTGGCCATCCCCTCTGGGGGGCGATTTCTTGCTTTCTATCTCTCTGTCTCTCTCTGTCTGTCCGGTGAGCTCATGCACCCTATAGTAAAAACCTCTTAAAATAAAAAAAAGAATTATTTAAAAAAATAAATAAATGCCTTCTTCCATCATGTCTGTTCTATGTCCTCCCTAAACTGTCAGTTCCCTCAAGAACTTACATCTCCATGTCCGTAACAGCCCTGAGACAGAAGAGAAGGGGTATCTATACTACTCAACTTCATCTGACAATGCCTCTGTCCTCTCATCCCAAATGGCCTCCAGATCTCTTTCCATGACCTAAAATGACCTCCCCTCTATATCCTGGGAGGCCTAGGGACCCAAAGCTATAAAAACGTGGTAAAGTTTTTCAAATTTCTGTCACTTGCCTCCTGCCCCCCTTTCTATTCCAGTACTAATCTCCACTGAGATTCTTTTTTTTTTTTCTTTCTTGAGAGGTTTTTGCTAAAGGGTGCATGCACTTGCCAGAAAGACAGAGAGAGGAGAGAGACAGAAAGCGAGAAATCACTCCCAGGGGATATGGCCATGCCCACTCCCTTCTCCTCCATTCTCCTCTTGGGATCTTGGGCATGCACGCACTCATGCCTGGCGTGAGTTTAAGCCACCGGGTCCAGGACTCAAACCGTGGTTGGCTACATGGGAGTCCAGCAACACAGCCATTACGCCAACTGCTG
>NW_006159579.1:1047812-1059117 GCF_000334495.1 Tupaia belangeri chinensis | reverse complement strand
GGGGGGATGGCCACGCTGCAGTCCCTTCTCCTCCATTGTCCTCGGGATTTTTGTACATGCATGCACACACACTCGGCATGAGTTTAAGCCACCTAGTCTGGGACTCAAACTGTGGTTGACTACATGGGAGTCCAGCGACATAGCCATTACGCCAACTGCTGCCCCCCCCCCCACTGAGATTCTTAGAATTTTTAAAACCAAAGGGACTAGGGGCTTGTTATCAAGGACAGTAAGTCTGCAACCTCCCAACAACTACACTTAGAGGAAAGTGGCAGATACCCAGGGTAAGCAGCAGACTGCTCCAGAGACGGGGTCAGTAGCAGTGGTCCAGGAATAAGGAAGAAGAGAGGATCCAGGCCCTCTCTGTTGGCAGGCAACAGTGCAGAGGACTATGTGGCTGTCTCTTCCTGCTCCTGAAAGGGAAGCTGCTGGCTTCCTTCAGCTCTACTGCCGTGGGTCTAAACTTGGGCAGGAAGAGGAGGGTTTCACTTTCCAGAGACAACAGGCAACCAGGGAGAAGTGCTAGGTGATAGGATAACTTGGGCCAAGATAAGGGAACTAGGATCCTAGGAAGGAAAGCAGCCTACAGTTGTTACTGAGGACCATGACCAGATAGCCTGTCCTGTGAAATCAAGGCCAATATTTCCTGTATACCACCAGGCTGCGGAACTTCATTTAAGCTAGCAGAGGCTCTAAATGAACACCCACGCAGCCTGCAGATAATGTCCTAATTGTCCCATGTCTTAAGACATGTCATAAATTTGAATGTTACTTATTTCATACAAAAATCTAGATTTTTAGCTCCTTTACAAATGCAGAATATCTGATAACACTGAGTCCACCCTGCTGCCTGGCAACAATCTGCTGGAGGTGAGTAGCAGCTGTCCCTTTCTGAAAGGCACATATTTTTTTTTCTTTTCTTTTTTTTTTAGAGGTTTTTGCTATAGGGCACATGCGCTCGCCAGAATGACAGAGACAGAGAGATAGAAAGTGAAAAATCACCCCCCAGGGGGGATGGCCACACCACAATCCTTTCTTCTCCATTCTCCTCTCGGGATCTTGGGCATGCATGCACACGCGCCCAGCGTGAGTTTTAAGCCACCGGGTCCGGGATGCGAATCGCGGTCGATTACGTGGGAGTCCAGCGACATAGCCATTATGCTAACTGCTAGTCCCAAGGGCACATATTTTCCAGTTCACCTCCGAGTCTACCACTGCCCTTCATCTTCTACCTGGCCATGTTGCTCATTTTCATGTCCTGACCAGTTCCTGTAACAGCCAACAATAACCCTAGATCTGGAGGAAACTGCTGGGAGTTAGATACAATCCTTTCCCTTTGGGCAGTTAAGGTGGGGCTCAATATAAAGATAGGCAAACTATCTTTTTTTTTTTTTTTGAGAGGTTTTTGCTATAGGGTGTGTGCGCTCGCCAGACAGAGAGAGACATAGAGACAGAAAGCGAGAAATCACCCCCCAAGGGGGATGGTCACGCCGCAATCCCTTCTCCTCCATTCTCCTCTTGGGATCTTGGGCACACACGCACACACACCCAGCGTGAGTTTTAAGCCACCAGGTCCGGGACACGAACCGCGGTCGACTACATGGGAGTCCAGCAATATAGCCATTACGCTAACTGCTGGGTTCCCAAGATAGGCAAACTATCTTTAGTCACAAAGATATACAAAGTTATAAAGGCTTAACAACTTTCTCAGCATCACAAAATTAGAGGTAATAGATAAGAGGGGTTCAAGCCAGGTGCCCTGAGTGCTCCTTCCACTACCCTAGGTGACGCTGTCTAGACAGAACCTGCACCACGATTCCTGGATCGGCAGCATCTTTTCCAACTCTGCCTTGACTGCTATGTCATTGAACAAGGCCCCTCACTTAGGGCCTCAGATTCCTCACCAAGGACATGGGAAGAGTGAACTAGATACAGCTCTAATACTATTCATACCCATACAGCTCAGAGATTTCCAATAACTGGATTGAAATAAACACAAAAGTCTTTTTTGTTGACCTTATAAGATCCTGAAAGTGTAAGTAACATCCATACACAGTATTTCCTGAGTAGTTCACATAATTGAGTTTTCCATAGCCAATGAAATTAGCAGCCTCTCTTTTATTTTAACTGGTTTCACAAACTTAATTAGAAAAATCAGATACTCCCTTTAGTCTCTGAACTCAGCTACTCCAGCAGGGCAGAGGAAGTTAGTTGGCACTCAGATCCAATGGCAACCACAGATGTCACTCAGGAAGTAGAGGTCTCTGTATTAGAATGTGAACCCAGACACCCTCACCCTCCACTTCACTGCTAGTTCTGGCGCTGCCATCTTCCTCTCTAAAGTTCTTCTCTCCTACCAGCCCCAGAGGATACCCTGGCTCTCTTCCCCCTTCAGCTATTTCTTTGTGAGTTTTTTCCCCTTAAATCTTTTCCTTCTCAGTTTCTTTCTTTCTTTCTTTCTTTCTTTCTTTCTTTTTTTAAGTTTTTGTCAGGAGGAACATGCACTTGCCGGAGATGGGGAGGGGTAGTGAGAAGGCATCCCCTAGACGGAATAGCCTTGCTACAACCCCTTCTCCATTTTCCTTGGGATTTGGGGCATGAATGTACACATGTCTAGTGTGTTTTTCAAGTCACCGGGTTCAGGACTCGAACTGCACAGTTGGCTATGCTGGATCCTGTCACCTTAACCTCCATACCTTTAGCTGGCCCTCTTTTTTAATTTGCCAGAGGATGTGTTCACTGGCAAATGAGAGACAGAGAGAGAGAGAGAGAAAGGCTAAGAGAAAGCATCCCCCCATGTGGGATGGTCATACCACAATCCCTTCTCCTTCATTTCTCTCTCCTTTTGGAATTTCAGGCATATATGCATACAGAATTTCAGGCATATATGCATACATACCTGGTATGTTTTTCAAGCCTCTGGATCTGGGACTGAAGGGCATAGTCAGCCATGTGAGATCCAGATGCCTTAAGCACCACACTAACAGCTGGGCCCCTCGTCTCAGTTTCTAATGATTGAAGTTCAAACTTTGATCAAGGTTCTTCTTTTCTCATGCTAACCAGAGCTAATACCTGTTCAGAGCCTTGTATTTTATTCTTCCATTAATCCCCACAATAAGGAATTTATTAGTCTTATCAGACCGTTTTACAGAAGAGGAGATTTGAGGCCTGGAGAGATTAAGTAACCAGCTAAACTCAACGCTTGTGAATAACCAACTAGCAGAGTCAGGATTCAGATTAACACTTTCTTTTGCTTCTAGACAAGATAGAAGGATAGGATTGAATGTACTCCCACCTAAGATAAATCAAATAATGAACTGGACATCAGGCAAAAAAGGATACTGATTCCCTGAGAGATAAGAAATAAAGTGAATCCTAGGGCCAGCAGGTGGTGTGGTGGTTAAGGGTGCTGGACTCCCACATGGCCCACTGCGGTTTGAGTCCCAGATGAGGCAGCTTTCTCTCTTGCTCATTCTCTCACCCTGTCCCTCTCTGGTCAAATTAAAATAAGTAAATAAATAAAGTTAAATAAAATAACTATAAAAAAAAGAAAGAAAGAAAGAAAATCCTATGATTGTTTCCTGTTATTGCTCTGAGGGTTTCCAAGCAGAGTTTCAGGGAGAGAAAAGTCAAGCAGAGCCTAGCCAACTTCCAGAGTTGAGGAAATAGAGCTGAAAGTCTGGGGGAGAACAGGGTAGCTAGCGTTCCCAAGAGAGAAACCAGAGGAGACAGACAGAGAAGGAGTGCACACATACATATAAGTCCTTTGAAGAGCTGCAGAATATTCCCCTCTAGTATTTAGCAGAATACCAACCAGCAAATGCCTATGAGAAAGCTACTTAAGTCTGGGGAAGGAACCATGCAGCAGGATGAGAGAGAATAGTAGTAGGTGCTCACACAGGGCCGCTTATAGTGGCTATTCTCTGCCAGATTGGAAAACCTCAAAGTTCAAGACTCCTCAGGAGGGTCTTGTCTTAGTAATATGGAATAACTAGTCCTCTTTCAGATAAGCAAGCCTGCCTAACAAATCTTAAATGCATGAGCCAAAAGGTCAAACTGTTACCAAGAAAACTGAGCCCAAAACCAAATAAAGAATATTTATATAGGAATATATTAATATCTAGTACCCAACAAGGTAAGATTTGGCATCCAATCAAAAATTACCAGACATGCAAAGAAATAGGTAAATAATACCCATAATGCGGAGAGCAATCAACAAAAGGCAAGTAACTCAGAACACAGATGTCAGAATTAGCTGAGATGTTAAAACAAACACAAGTGTATTGTTTTATTTTGCCACAGGTCGCATACGTTTGTTGGACAGAGACAAAGAGGAAAAGTGAGACACTTCTCCCATCCCTGTGGAGTGATGGCCACACCGCAATCCTTTCCCCTTCATTCTCCTCCTAAGATTTTGGGCACATGTATGCACGCACAAACATACATACAAAGCATGATTTTCAAGTTGTTGGGTATGGGACTTGAAGTGGTCAACCATGTAGGAATTCAGCATACCACCTCTGCTGGTCCACAACTATGGAGTTTATGAATAAAAAATTAAGGAGCTTTTTGGAAAGTTTTTTTTTTTTTTTTAAGAGATTTTTGCTATAGGATGCATGTGCTCACCAGAGAGACAGAGAAGAAGACAGGGAGACAGAAAGGAAGACAGAAAGACAGAAAGCAAGAAATCACCCCCTAGAGTGGGTGGCCATACCATAATCCATTTTCCTCCATTCTCCTCTCTGGATTTTGGGCATGCACGCACTTGTGCCCACCGTGAATTTTAAGCCATCAGGTTTAAGACTCAAACCGTGGTCAACTAAGTGGGAGTCCAGTGATGTAACCAGTAACCATTTTGCCATCTGCTAGTCCCGATTTTTTTTTTAAGATCAAATTAAACTTCTGTAGATTATAACTATTAGATGGGATAATAGCAGATTAGACATTGAAGAAGAAAATGATTTATAAACTTCAATACGGGGGCCAGTAATGGCTATGTCACTGGACTCCCATGTAGTTGACCACAGTTCGAGTCCTGGACTGGGTGGCTTAAACTCACACTGGGTGCATGGGCATGCATGCCCGGGATCCCGAGTGGAGAATGAAGAAGGGATTGTGGCGTGGCCATCCCCCCGGGGGATAATTTCTCGCTTTCTGTCTCTCTCTTTCTGGCAAGTGCACATGCCCTATAGCAAAAACCTCTCCAAAAATAAACAAACAAACTTCAATATACAAAAATAGAAACTATCCAAAATGAAATATAGAAATTTTTTTTTCTTTAGTGTAAGGAAAAAGTTGTTTATTAAGCAAAAGTAAAATATACAGGGGCCAGCGAGTGGCATGGTGATTAAGGGCACTGGACTCCCACATGGCCGACTGTGGTTCGAATCCAGGACCTGGCAGCTTGGTTTCTCACTTTCCCACTCTTTCTCTCTCTCTCTCACTCTGTCCCTCTATGGTCAAATTAAAATAAATAATAAAATAAAGTTCAATAAACATAATTCTTTAAAAAAAAAAAAGTAAAAAGACACTCCTAAGAGGTAGGAGCAGGCCTGAGCAGATAGGGAAATTTAAAGGCCCCAGTCATTGCATTCTGCGGGATTTATAATTATAACTTAGGTCGTGTGGGTTTATCATTGGCTTAGCCCAGAAAAAGAATTTTAAAATGAACAGAACATAAGTGAGCTGTAGGATAACTCCAGGCAACCTATATACATGTAATTGGAATCAGAGAAGGAAGGTGAAAAATATTTCAAGAAATAGTGACCCAAAATTTCCAATTTGATAAAAACTATAAACCCACAGGTTCAAGAAACTCAAAGAACTCTGAGCACAAGAAACAAGGAGAAAAAACTACATACAACAACGCATATCACAATAAAATTGCTCAAAACCAGTGATAAGAAGGAAATCCTAAAAACAGCCAAAGGAAATAATACACATTACATACAAAGAAACAAAGGTAAAAGTGACAGAAATTTCTTATAGCAAATAGTATTAGCAAGAAGACAGTGGTGTAGCATTTTTGAAGTACTGAAAGGAAACAGAAAAATGTTAACTTGAAATTCTCAATCCAGTGAAACCTTTCAAAAACAAAACCAAAATAAAATAAGACTTTATCGGATACAGAAAAGCACAAAGAATTCATAACCAGCAGAGCAGTACTACAAAAGTCCTCCAGGCAGAAGGAAAATGATACCAGATGAAAATATATAAAATATATATCTACATAAAATGAGGAGTACCAGGAAGGATAACTACGTGGGTAAACATGGAAAGGCTTTTTTAGTTAAATCTCTTTAAACAAAAATAATGAGTTTGTGACAAATGAATAACGCATGTAAAAGTAAAACATTTGACAACAATTGCAAATAGGCCAGGAGAAGCAAAGAGGAAGTACTACTCTAAGGCATACCATATTGGAGGTGGCAATAATACCATAACTTAAAAACAGACTGCAGTAAGTTAAAGATGTACATTATAAACTCTAAAGTAAAAAAAAACAACCGTCACACTTAATAAGGTGTATAAATGTTTGACATATTCTCAAAAGAGATATGAAATAATAAAAATACTCAATCCAAAAGGTGAAAAAACAAGTGAAGAACAGATGAGACAAACAGAAACAAGGTGACAGATTCAAATCTAACCTTATCAATCACTATACTAACTGTAACTTTCTAAACACCCCAGTAAGAAGCAGAGATTGTTCAACTGGATTTTAAAAAGCCTAACTAGGGACCAGCAGTTGGCATAATGGCTGTCGCTGAACTCCCACGTAGTTGACCGCAGTTCGAGTCCTGGACCTGGTGGCTTAAACTCACACCGGGCGTGTGTGTGTGTATGCCCAAGATTCCACTTTCTGTCTCTCTGTCTCTATCTTTCTGACAAGTGCATGTGCAATATAGCAAAATCCTCTCAAAAGAAAAAAAAAAAGGCCCACCTATACACTGCCTACAAGAAACACAATTCAAATATAAAGACAAACAGGTTAAAAATAAAGGATGGGGGGTGCTGGCAGGTGGCGTGGGGGGTAAAAGGGCTGGCTGGATTCCCACATGGCTGACCGTGGTTCGAGTCCCAGACCTGGCAGCTTGCTTTCTTTCCCTTTCTCTCTCTCTGGTTAAATTGAAAAAGAATAAAAAATGGAATTAAATAAATTTTTAAAATAAATAAAAATAAAGGATGGGGAGGCTAGCCAGTGGCACAGTGGTTCAGACAGCTGGATCCCACATTGCTGATGCCATGGTTTCAGCCCTGGACCTGGCAGCTTGAAAAACACACTGGGTGCATGTGTTCCAAAGAGTGGGAGAAATGGAGGTGAAGGAATTGCAGCTTGGCCCACCCCACTGGGGTTGATTTCTGTCTGTCTCTGTCTCTTTCTGGCAAGTATATGCACCGTTTGACAAAAAGGATGGGAAAACATACCATAGTTACACTAAGCTACAGATGGCTATAGTGATTACATTAATTAAAGTATCAGACAAAACATTTCAAAGCAAAGACTATTACCAGGGATAAAGAAGGCTATTTCATAATGATAAAGGGGTCAATTTATGAGAAGGTTAAAACAACTGTAAACATTTATACAGCTAATAACAGATCTTAAAAATATACAAAGTGAAAATAGGTAGAACAGCAAAGAGACATAAACAAACCCATAATTATAGTCAGATTTCAATACCCCATCTCAACAAATGACAGAACAAGTAGACCGAAAATTGGTAAAGATTTACATACAAGTCATGACGAGCACAACTGACAACTTGACTGACACTTGTAGAACATTCCACTCCACAGCAAAATGTCACCATCTTGGTGACATGGAACTTATACCAAGATGGACTTTATTCTGGGCCATAATATAAGTCTTAATAAATTTAAAAGGATTCAACTCATACAAAGTATGTTCTCTGAGTATAATGGAATTACATTAGAAATACTAACCAGAAGATCTTGAGGAAAATCTCCAACTATCTGAATACTAACTAACAAACCATAGGTCAAACAAGAAATGAGATGGAAAATTAGAAAGCACTTTGAACTAAATGAAAGTGAAGACATAACACATCAAAATTTGTGGGATGCCACTAAATGTCTAGTATATAGAAAAGATCTTAAATTAATGACTTCGGTTTCCACCTTAAGAAGCTAGAGATAAAAGATCAAAGGAAAACTAAAGTAAGTAAAAGAAAGGGAATAAATATCAAAGTGAATGGGGCCAGTAGGTATATGGCATTAGCAGTTATGGTGCTGGACTCCCACGAGGTTGATCACAGTTCCAGTCCTGGACCCAGTGGCTTGAAACTCATACCAGGCACATGTGCATGCATGCCCAAAATCCCAGGAGGAGAATGGAGAAGGGATTGCAGTGTAGCCATCCCCCCAGGGGTTGATTTCTCAGTTTCCCTCTCATTCTCTCTGTTTTTCTCTTCTCTGGCGAGCGCACCTGCCCTATGGCAAAAGCTTCAAAACAAAACAAAACAGGGACCAGCAGCCGGCATAATGGTTACATTGCTGGACTCCTATGCAGTCGACCAAAGTTCGAGTCCCAGACCCGGAGACAAAAAACTCATGTGTGTGTGTGTGTGTGTGTACAAGATCCCAAGGAGAGAACTGAGAAGGGATTGTGATGGGCCATCCCCCCAAGGGTTGATTTCTCACTTTCTGTCTCTTTGTCTCTGTCTCTCTGGAGATCACACACGCCCTACAGCAAAAATCTCTCAAAAAATTGTATATATATATATATATATATATATACACACACACACACATACATATCTATCTATCTATCTATCTATCTATCTATCTATATATCAAAGTGAAAAAAATCAATAAAATAGAAACTAAAAACCAGAGAGAAAGTCAATTATATAAAAATCTGGCTCCATACTGATCAGGAAGAAAAGGTTACCAACATCAAGAATGACAGATGTGATATGACCATAGACGCCAGATACTGAAAGAATTAAAAAAAGGGGAGGGGGCCTGGAAATAGTGGCACAAATGGGAGGGAACTGTTGTGCAGTGGCTGAAGTCACACAGGAGGCCCAGGTTGAGTTCCAGCCCCAGCCTAAAGAAACCAGACAAACTGGTGCACACCTGTGGTCCAAGCTGACTGGAAGACTTGGGCAGGAGAAAATCTCTCAAAAATCTCTCCTGCCCATACTTGTTCTCTCTCATTTAAAAGATAGGGGTGGGGGGATATTACAAACAACTTCATGCCAATACATCTAATTTAAATGATACAGTGGCCAGCAGGTGGCATGGTGGTTAAGAGCGCTGACTCCCACATGGTTAGCCACAGTTTGAGTCCCAGACCTGGCAGCGTGCTTTCTCACTTTCCCTCTTTTGTGCTCTCTCTCTCTCTCACTCTGCCCCTCTCTGGTCAAGTTAAAATAAATAATAAATTTTTTTTTAAAATGATACAAATTCTCTGAACGACCAAAACATGCTCCTACTACTATATCAGGGATAGCAACTTGCTCATGATATTTTACTAAGGAGCCAGGGACAAAAATGATTTAGTTCCAAGGCTGAAGAAACTCACAGACTAGCAGAGAGATGGACAATGTGATATGATGACAGAGGAAGTCAAGGGCACTGTGGGAGCCTGGAGGAAGGGAACCTAACCCTTGGAATTATCACACATTCTAAAGGATAATAAGAGATGGCAAGGAAGAATACTTTCCAAGGGACAGAAACATGAAAGCAAGGAAAGATCAAAATAAAAGAGAAACTCAAAGAGATTTGCATATCTTATTAAGGAGCTGCTAGACTTCATTGTGTGCTCACCAGAAAGACAGAGAGACAGAACGCAAATCACCACCCAGTGGCGATGGCCACACCGCAATCCCTTCTCCTCCATTCTCCTCTTGGAATCTTGGGCACTCACACACACATGCGCCCAGCGTGAGTTTAAGCCACCGGGTCCGGGACTCGAACCACGGTCGACTACATGGGAGTCCAGCGACATAGCCATTACGCCAACTGCTGGTCCCAAGGGGCTGCTGAACTTTATCCCAGGGTTAGTGGGAAGCCATTCAAAGATTCCTAGTAGGATAGGAACTTTATCAAGTAAAACTCCCCAGGCTGCCACAGGGCAAAAGCATTGGCGACCACTGCAATAATCCAGAGTTTGATTTCAAGGGCGTGAACTGAGGCCACAGCAGAGGGCTGATCAGGACAGAATAAACTTGACAGGTTCCAAAAGAAAAGACTCCCTGGGCCTGTATCATCTGTTTGAATGTGCAGGGGAAGGAAATGGAGAAGGAGCCAGGAACAACTTTCAGGTTTTGGCCAGGGCAACCAGGTGGTAGAAATGCCCTTTCTCAGAGACCAGTGACTTAGGAAGAAGATGAGGCATTAGGGAGAAACCACTAAGTCAAGTCTTCCTATGAAACTGTGGGCATCAAACTTCAAATTAGCACTTGAAACTTGAATTAACATTCTTTAAATTTAAATGAAGATGGGAATTCAGACACTCCTTGGTAGATCAAATTTAAATCACAACCTACAAAACTATATGAAGAAATTTGAAAAAGCGCATGGAAAAATGGAATTAAAATATAAATTTATTTTGGTGCCCCCCAAAAATAAAATCCATGCATAGTGTTTTTCATAATATGCATTTTCCATGAACTTTTTGAAGGCCCTTCATAAAGAACACAGGATTCAAAGGTAACCTAATTGCTACCATTCATGCCTGTGTGTGTCAGAAAAATATTGTGGTGTAAATTTATAATTATAGAGACTATCTCGGGCCTTGTTATTGGTCATTTCTGGGAAGCAGGGGCAAAGAAGGCACTTTTAAAATTATGCACTATTGGGCATGGTGGTTAAGGCAGTTGGATTCCCAACTATACAGTTCAAGTCCTGAACCAAGCAGCTTCAAAAACATGCTGGGCATGTGTGCATGCATGTTCCAAATCCCAAGAGGACAATGGAGGAGAGGGGACTGAAGCATGGCCAGCCTCCATGGAAGGTGCTTTTTCACTTGCCTCTGCCTCTTTCTCTCTGGCACACGTGCCTTATAGTAAATTAAAAATGAAAATAAATTATGTACCATTTACATAGCTACTTAATCTAAACAAACAATAAAGTAACGGCCAACTTCTTCTCCATCCCCAGATAAGCAAAGGCAATTATGTTTAAAGCAGCAAACATTTACCAAGAACAATCTGCCAGGGCCAGCAGGTGGCATGGTGGTTAAAGGCACTGGACTCTCACATTGTCAACTGTGGTTTGAGTCCTGGACCTGACAACTTGCTTTCTCGCTCTCCCTTTCTCTCTCTCTCTTTCCTGC
>NW_006159579.1:1019942-1047780 GCF_000334495.1 Tupaia belangeri chinensis | reverse complement strand
AAAATAAATAAAGTTAAATAAAAAAATTAAAAAAAAAAAAATCTGCCTACAGCTGGCCTTGGAGTTGTGGTCTGGTCTTACTCGTGGCATGAAGGCACAGACTGAGTGCCTCCCCCAAACCCAAGGTCCCAGGCTGGATTCTCTTAGCCAGGCTTGCTCAAGGTGACCAGTTCTTGGCTGGGACAGGGGAAACAGCCTGCTCTTAGTTTCCGTTCCCAGGCTGGATGCATTATTTTTTTTTCCAACTGGCTTTTCTTCCTCTGCTTTCAGCTGAATCCATGCCAAGAAGAGCCCCCTTCTGCCTGAGCAAGCATGAGAGCACCGTGGCAACTGAGATGACAAAAAAGGTTGGGGGGCTGGGGACATTTTTGGGGAAATGGATAAAGAGTGGAACACCAGCAGAAAAATACTTTCTGCATGTGCACTTGTTAGAAGAGCCAAACAAGAGTAAAAACCAAACCAGCCCTTTCTTCTTTTAGAATCAAAGAAACATGCTGAGGAGGCTGCAGAGACAAATAATTTTCCCTGCCCAAATAGTAGTAGGGACAAAGGGCAAAAGGAGACATGAAGGCTGGTTCTCTTCTAGGAAAAGGTGATTCTGCCTTGGTCCATAAAAAAATGGGATAAAGAACCTCAGAGTCCTTGAACCTAAACTCATATTTCTTTTTCATTTTTTTTTTCTTTAAAAACTTTAATATATCAAAAGGCCCGCTTTAGTGACATGCTAGTCCCACCAGAAAATACCCAAATATCCCATCAGTAACATGCTCAAGTTGACCAGCCAACTCATGTTTCTAAACCCCGTGTATGGACAAGCACACGTATGTTTTTTAAACCAAAGCTATGAGGCTCAGGTAACTGCTAGTAATGAATATTCACCTGGTAACTAATGACTGTCCACCCAGGAAGAGTGGGCAGGGCAGAGAAACCCTTAAGGGGTTTCTGTTCAAGGGACTACAGCCTTGAACAGCCAACCTCTCAAGCACTGCTTCCCTACCACCACCCCTCCAGGTTACATCTAAACCAGACTAGATTCTTCCAATCTGGCTCCCAGTGACCAGGATGGTTTTCTCCCTTAGAAAAACACTTATGTACACACACCCATATATAATTTTTTTGTTTGTTTTTAAATTTAAATATAAAAATACTACTCTGTGTTATAAATGGAAGATCAAGCAGTAAGACCTTTTTCTTTGGTTAAGGTCAGAGAGTCATCAGTTTGTACTCTGAGCTTTATGTTCTGGGGAGGGCATGTAGCCCCAAGCAAGGGAAGCACAAGAGACCAAAGGCCTTTTCCTTCCTTATCCCCAACCCCTCCTTCTCTAACTCTTCTCAGAGAGTTGGTTATAACCTCTGATGGAACAGCTTTCCACTGAGAGGTCATTCTTCATGCAATTTCAGGAGACTATGAGCTCCTGGGAGGGTAGGAGAGTATTCTTGGTACATAATGGGTGCTCAGTAAGAAATGGTTGGACACTCTCATGGTAAATAAACCCAACCTTGTTTGTACAGACAAAAAAACTAAGGTCCCAGGAAATATAAGCACAGAGCAGAGGCTCTGTAAATCCCCACTAAATCCCTCTGGTAGAGGAGAGGGCCTAGGTATAGAACCCAAGTCTCCTGCCTTCCCTGCAAGCACTGCTAGAGCTGGAAAGAATACATAAGCAGGAGCAATGCTGTCGACTAGAAAAAAGGAGAAAAGTGAAGGGGAAATTTTGTTTTCTTTTTTCTTTTTTTTTAAAGAATTGTTTATTTAATTTAATGAATTATTTAAATTTGACCAGAGAGAAAGGGGGAGGGGAGTGAGAAAGCAAGCTGCCAGGTTAGGGATTCAAACCATAGTCAGTCATGTTGGAGTCCAGCATTTTAGCCTGCGGGCCTCTTGCTTTGTTTTCTTAAGAACCAGCTTCTTGGGACCAGCAGTTAGTGTAATGGCTATGTCGCTGGACTCCCACGTAGTCGACCGCGGTTCGAGTCCAGGACCCGGTGGCTTAAACTCACGCCGGGCACATGTGCGTGCGTGCCCAAGATCCCGAGAGGAGAATGGAGGAGAAGGGATTGCAGCGTGGCCATCCTCCCTGGAGGGTGATTTCTCGCTTTCTGTCTCTCTGTCTCTCTCTGTTTGGCGAGCACACGCGCCCTATAGCAAAAACCTCTCCAAAAAAAAAAAAAATCCAGCTTCTTGGAGGACCAGCAGAGGCATAATGGTTATGTTATTGGACTCGCACATAGCTGACCACAGTTTGAGTCCTGGATTCAGCAACTTAAAATTCATGCCAGGCACGTGTGCGTGCATGCCCAAGATCTCTCGAGGAGAATGAAGGAGAAGGGATTGCAGTGTGGCCATCCCCCTGAGGGGGCTCATTTCTCATTTTCTGTCTCTTTGGCGAGTGCATGCTCCCTATAGCAAAAATCTCTTTCTTTTTTTTGGCGAGGTTTTGCTATAGGGCGCGTGCACTTGCCAGAAAGACAGAGAGACAGAGAGACAGAAAGCGAGAAATCACCCCCCAGGGGGGATGGCCACGCCACAATCCCTTCTCCTCCGTTGTCCTCTCGGGATCTTGGGCATGCATGCACACACCTGGCGTGAGTTTAAGCCACCGGGTCTGGGACTCAAACCATGGTCGACCACATGGGAGTCCAGCAACATAGCCATTATGCTAACTGCTGGTCCCAAATCTCTATTAAAAATAAAAGAAGAAGAAGAAGAACCAACTTCTCAAACCGCAAGCCTTTGCAAACATACCCTCCAACTATGGCCAAAGGGTGGAGTAGGCATGTGATCCAAGTGAGCCACCAACCTCCTCCCCTTGATTGAAATCAGCTGGCAGAAAAGAACAGCCAGCTCCACCCTGCCCTTTCCCACAGTCATGTGAGTCAGTACATCTCCCTTCTGCAGGACAAGATGGTATGAGTTGGCATTCTGCACCTACAACTAAATGACTGCAGCTAGCAAGTGATAAGAGTCTGAATTCAAACCCAGCTTGTCTGATTCCTGAGTATTTATTACTCTTATATTCTCATGTTATAGATGAGAACACAGATGTAGAGAGATCAAATAGCTAATCTTTTTTTTTTTTAAGAGAGATTTTCACTATAGGTTGCATGTGCTCACCAGAGAGACAGAGACAGAGAGAGATAGAAAGCAAGAAATTATCCCTCAGGGGAATGGCCATGCCACAAGCCCTTCTCCATTCTCCTCTTGGAACTTTGGGCATGCATGCACACGGCCCTGGGCCACGTCTCAAACCACGGTCAACTATGTAGGAGTCCAGTGACATAACCAATTGGCCATCTGCTGGTCCCCAAACAGCAAATCATAATGGCAGAAACCAAACTTAAGCCTGTTATACTTAAGAGTAAAAATAGATCAGGCACAACAACGTGAATGTATTTAATGCCACGGAACTGCACACCTAATTAAAAAGTCAGTTCCATAGCAGAGTGGTAAAGTGCTGCGGATAGGGAGCCAGATCCCACATGGCTGACCATGGTTTGAGTCCTATCCCTGGCGGCATGAGAAACATGCCAGGAGTATGTGCATGTGTGCCCAAAATCCTGATGAGATGGAGAAATGGGGAAAAGATTGCTGTAGGATCATGCTCCACTGGATCATGCTCTCTCTCTGGAGAGCACACATGTTCCCTAGCTTAAAAAAGTGTGGTAAGGAGGCAGAATGGTGAGCTGGTCCTGTATGTAACAAAGTGGTTAAGTATTATGTAGGGAAAGCCAGATCCTACATAGCCAACAAGAGTCTGGATCCTGGCCCCTGTGGCTAACACACCAGGAATGTGCACATGCACACAGGATCCTGACAGGATGGCGAACTGGAAGCAAAAGGATTGCAGCATGATCAGGTCCTGAAGGAGGGTGTTTTCTCTTTTTTCTCTCTCTCCTCCTCTCTCTTCTCTTATCCTGTGTGCTTGCATATACCCTCTGGCATAATAAAATAAAATAATGGTTAAATAATGGTAAATTTAATGTTATGTATATTTCACCACAATTAAAAAGTAAAAACGGGGTCAGCAGATGGTAGGGTGGTTAAGGACACTAGACTGCCACATGGTAGACGGCGGTTCAAGTCCTGGACCTAGCAGCTTGCTTTCTCACTTTCTTTCTCTATCCCTCACTCTGTCCCTCTCTGGTCAAAATTTAAAATAAATAAAGTTAAATAAAATAATTATCTTAAAAATAATTAGTTAATTTAATTTAAAAATAAAACAGATTGGTTCTGTTATATTAATATAAATTTGCTGTGTAGCCTTCCCTGATGTACACTGTATCTTATTACTTTTTTAAATTTTCTATAGGGCACATGAACTTGCCATTGAGAGACAGAGAGGCAGATAAAAAGAGTGAAAATCTCCCAAGGAGAGATGATCACACCTCAATCCCTTGTCCATTCTCCTCGCAGGATTTTGGGCATGCACACACAGACCTGGCATAATTTTCAAGCTGCCGGTCCAGGACCTGGGTCGCGTAGTCAGCCATGTAGGATCCAGTCACATTAACCACCATACCACCTAGCTGGCCCTGGACAACATTGTATCTTATAACCAATATGTGAGAATTTAAAAACTGGAGGACTGAGCCAGCAAGGTATCATAGTAGTTGAGGGCACTGGACTCCTCCATGGCAGACCATAGTTTTTGAGTCCTGGACCAAGGGGCTTGCTTTCACACTTACTTTCTCTCTCTCTCTCTCTCTCTCTCTCTCTCTCTCTCTCTCTCTCGTCAAAATTAAATAAACAAATAAAGTTAATTTTTTTTAAATTCTTAAAAAAAAAAAAACTGGAGGATTAACTCCAAACTGCACAGAATTACCAGAAACTGAAACACTGAAAGAAAATCATCTCTGACCCCTTGAACAATTAACAACAGCACTAGATTATAATCTGATTCTTTAGAAAAGAATATAAAGAAAGAAACAACAAAAAACAGACTTCCAGGTCATCCAAGTGGCATGGTTGTTAAGGCAGCTGGATTCCAAATGGCTGACTTCATGGTTCACATACTGGACAGGGTGGGTTGAAAACATGCTGTGCACATGTGGGTGTATGCCCAAAATCCCAAAAGGAGGAAGAGAATGGATTGCAGTGTGGTTATCCCCCCAGGGGGTGTGTCTTCACTTTCTCGGTCTCTTCTTTCTGTCTCTCTCTGTGTCTGTCTCTGATGAGTACATGTGCTCCATGGAGAGAGGGAAAAAAGAAAAAGCAGACTTCCAGCCCAGGAAAACAATACTTCAAAGACTCCAAAGTAGTCAGTCAGAAAACAAAGATAAGGAGCGTTATAGACTGAATTGTGTTCCCCCAGAATTCAAACATAGAAGCCCTAACCCCCAGTGTGACTGGATGGGAAGGTAATTAAGGCTAAATAAGAGTATAACAGTGGGAGCCTTAACCTCATAGGACTGAAGGCTTTATAAGAGACCTATCTCTCCCTCTAGCCAACCCCAATGCACACATGTGCCTGCGCCCCAAGGAAAGGCCATGTGAGGACATAGCAAGAAAACAGCCCTTTACGAGCAAGGAGGAGAGCCTGATTTAAAAAAAAAAAAAAAAACGACAGGATCAGCAGTTAGCATAATGGCTACGGCGCTGGACTCCCATGTAGTCAACCATGGTTTGAGTCCCGGACCCGGTAGCTTAAACTCACACCAGGCACGTGTGCGTGCATGCCCAAGATCCCAAGAGGAGAATGGAGGAGAAGGGACTGCAGCGTGGCCATTCACCCCAGGGGGTAATTTCTCACTTTCTGTCTCTGTCTTTCTGGCGAGTGCACGCACCCTATAGCAAAAACCTCTTAAAAAAAGAAAAAAGAATCATCATCCGGCACCTTGATTTTGTACTTCCAGTCTTCTAAACTATTAGAAAATAAATTTATGTTCTTCGAACCACCAAGTCTATGGTGTTTTATTACAACAGCCCAGCTAACGCAAGAAAAAGAAAGGCTAACGATTCTCCAGACACTTGAGACCGACAGTTGCTGCAATAGCTATGTCGCCGGACTCCCATGTAGTTGACCCCGGTTCGAGTCCTAGACCCGGTGGCTTAAACTCATGCTGGGTACATGTGTGTGCGTGCCCAAGATCCCAAGAAGAGAATGGAGGAGAAGGGATTGCGGTATGGCCATCCCCCCCAGGGGGTGAATTCTCTTTCTGTATCTCTGATTCTCTCTTTCTGACAAACGCACACACCCTGATAGCAAAAACCTCTCAAAAAAAAAAAAAAAAAAAAAAAGATTCTCCAGACACTCAAAATCCTTATTCCTGGCCACAATATTCTCCATGCCCTCTTGCTATAGCTCCCAGGGCCATTCCCTCAAATGATTAAAAGTCTCAGCACCTTCTCTGCCTCCCCATTCTCAGAAATACTTCCTGGCACTCCACTTACAAGCACCCTTTCCCAGCCAAGCTACCTTCTAAATCCTGCTGAGCACTATTCTACAATGTCTTCATGCACCACTAGACGTAAGACCTGACCTGGTTCCAGCTCTGCTGCCAGCCAGTTTTGGTCACATCAAAGTCTTAGTTTCCCCATCTGGAAAATGGGGGTGGTAGAAGGGACCCTGATAATTTCTCAAGTTCTTATATTTCCAAGACATAGAAACTTGTTAGAACCTGAATGAAGTTCAGCCAGGCTGGACCATCCACTCTTCTTCCTATCTACTGTCTACACATGTACTAAGATGTGGCTCTCTAATAATCAGGCGTCCTAAGGAGTTGTCCTTTCACAATGCTCCTAGCTTGGGCACCAGTCTTAACCATCTCAGGAGACTTTCTTTAAAGAAAGGGATTGTTTCTCTGACATGAAGGAATTGGAAAAGTACTTTTTGGGTCTGTTTTCACTTAAGATACAGAAACATTTTGTTTTATGGGGCCAGCAGACGGCACAGTGGTTAAGGCGCCAGACTCCCACATGGTCAACCACAGTTTGAGTCCCAGACCTGGTGGTTTGTTTTTTCACCTTCCCTTTCTCTCGCTCTCTCTCTCTTCCTAGTCAAAATAAAAATAATAACAACAACAATAAATAATTCTTTAAAATAAAAAAATAAAAAGAAAAACTCTGTTTTAACCTACTTAACCAAAGGGGGCAGAGAGCCTCAGGCCAAAATTAACTCATATTTTTTATCTTATAATCTTAAGACCCAAGGGAGAAGGGAAGTCAACTGCTCTCTAGGTTTTCTGCCTTAGGGCACATGGGCATGTGTGTATGGTGGGGGGAGGAATGACAGAGACAGTGAGAGACCACAATCCTTTCTCCTGCGATCTTGAGCATGAGCCCGGTGTGAGTTTCAAGCCACTGGGTCTGGGACTCAAACCGTGGTTGGCCATGTGGGAGTCCAGTGACATAACCATTACGTCATCTGCTGGCCTGGAAGTCAGCTTCTTAGAACCTGGGAGTTAAATAAGGGGAGGAAAATACTTAATTTTGCTTTCCTGCACAATGCCTGATCTGGTTCCCTCCTGTAGACCAGAAGAGAGGCCAAGGCTAGGCAAATCCCAGAGATGCAGATTTCAGCTGAGCCTACAACTCCCCAAGTACCCCACACAGGCCAAGAATGCAAAGAACTGGTTGAGAAGTGATTGAATTGTCATCTAGTCCCTTTCCTATGTTCACAAACAAGGAAGGAACTGGGGAAAATCCTGTGTCCACATAAATATCCATACCCATTCCTCTCCTAGCAAGACATGGCCTCTCTCCTCCATGACCCATCTCACAGTCTCCCTTGAATTCTAGTCATAATTTCTGAGGGGCTGTGAGCTGGAGACAGAGGCCAATTCTTTATTACTATACTCCCATAATAACTAGCCCAGTAGCCTGTGTTAAACGGTGTTTGGGAAACAGGGTGAATGAGTAACATAAGGATCAACAGCCTCTGAGATTCTTACAGGGGCCAGAGCAAATACTGCTGTCTTCTAAAGTCCTAAGCCATTATAAAAATTATGAAGTTGGGGACCAGCATGGCGTGGTGGTTAAAGCGCTGGACACTCCCACATGGCCAACCATGGTTCGAGTCCCAGACCTGGTGGCTTGCTTTCTCACTTCCTCTCTCTCTCTCTCTCTCTGGTCAAATTAAAATAAATGAATGAATAAATAAAATTAAATAAATAATTCTAAAAAAAAGATAAACATCAAGTTAGGTTTGTCCATGGCCTGCTGCTTAAGGAAGCTGAAACCCACTTGGGTGACCATGCAGCTCAAGTCCCAGATCAGGTGACTTGAAAACACGTAGGGCATGTATATGTACATGTCCTAAATACCAAAAGGATGAAGAAATGGAGGAAGAGGGATTGCAGTGTAGCCATGCCCCATAGGGGGGTACTTTTCTTTCTCCCTCTCTGGTGAATGCACGCACACTCTGGCAAAAAAAAAAAAGAAAAAAAAAAAAAAACAATCAGGGTGCAGGAATATCCTATATCTTGATCTCTATGGTGATTTCATGAGTATATATATTTATAAAAATTTATTGAGGGGACCAGCAGTTGGCGTAATGGCTATGTCACTGGACTCCCAAGTAGCCTACTGTGGTTCGAGTTCCGGACCTGGTGGCTTAAACTCATGCCAGGCACATGTGCGTACGTGCCCAAGATCCCAAGAGAAGAATGGAAGAGAAGGAACTGCAGCATGGCCATCCCCCCGGGGGGTGATTTCTCGCTTTCTGTCTCTGCCTCTCTCTGTCTTTCTGGCAAGCACATGCACCCTATAGCAAATTTTAAAATAATAATAATAAAAATAAAAATAAATAAATAATTCTAAAAAAAGAAACTATAACACCCCAAATTGATATTTATATACCAAACTGTCTTAGGTCTCTTTATAAACTTCATAATCCTCCCCAAAGTTCTGTAAAGTGGGCTAAAAGTAGGAATTATTCCAAGCCCTCCTTGCACAGGAAAGACAATGCCTTATTTAGCCTGGTCACAGTCAGAAAAGTAGAAATGGGGCTGGACAGTGATGCAGCAGTAAATGCAACACTGTGCAAGTCTGACCTACAGGGGAAGGTTCCAGGTTCACGTCTGAAGACCTCCCTGGATAAGCCAGTCACATGTGTGCCTATGATTCAGGACTGGCTGAAGGTGGGGTTGGACAATGGCCTTAAGACTCTGTGGGGGTGCTCTAGCACTCCTGTGCTTTCTCACCCTCTCTCTCTCTTGCTCATGGAAGAAATAAGTGGATAAACTTAAAAAAAGAAAAGAAAGTAAGTAGGAGCAATAAGACCCTGTGGTTTGCAATCCTTTACCCAGGCTGTGCCAGCCCGCCAAACCACTGACTGCCAATTATAACTCATAGGAAAATAAACACCCAAAATAGCAACTGTTTGCTCCATCTCTCCTGTCAGCTGGTTTTCTGCCATCCTGCCAAGGTTGGGAACATGCCACCACAGCATCTGTTGAGAAGCAATGAGGCAGCAGAATATCCCAGGAATGATACAGAAACCATAGGTTCCAGCCTTTCTCTGGTCTTATCTACTGTGCAGACGCATAGAGTATACCAAGGTGGCGGCCCCCGTGGATCTGGAGTTGAAGGAGGTGTTCACAGAGTTTCAAGTCAAAGTTACTGACACCAACAGAAGGTGAAGCTTGAAGACATACAGATTGAACAACTAAACAGAACGAAGAAACATGCACATCTTACAGATACAGAGATTATGACTTTGGTAGATGAGACTAATATGTATGAAGGTGTAGGAAGAATGTTTATTCTTCAATCAAAGGAGGTAATTCACAATCAGCTGCTAGAAAAACAGAAAATAGCAGAAGAAAAAATTAAAGAACTAGAAAAAAAGATCCTACCTGTAACGGAGTGTTAAGGAAGCCAAAGACAGTATCCGGGAGATGCTGATGGCCCGAAAGGCACAGTAGGGAATCTCTAGGGGAAGCTTTCCTCCTGAGCCCTCCCATTCCTCACAAGTATAAGAAGGGCCTGCTGGTGAAACAGCTCCCCTTCACCCAAAAGGACACTTTATGTGGATGGACTAGCACCCCCACATTTCCTTCGTCATCTTGAGTCCCTTTTAGGTCCCAGCCCTGTATGTTTTATCTTGCCTCTGCCTACCACCCCTGCCTGGACATTTCTCTCTCCTAGTCTGAGTCCTGAACTCCTAGGAGAGGGCAAATGGGAGCCAGCACAAAGGCATGCTCCACCTAAGATACTAGACACTCTGGTCCAACTAATAAAGGCTCCAGTCTCACTGAAAAAAAGAAAGAAAAAAAAAAAAAAAGAAAGAAAGAGAAAGAAAAGAAACCATAGGTTCCAGTCCCAGCTTTGCTTCTGTGAGCTGTATTACTTTAACAGGTCACCTAATCTCTCTGGGCCTGGGATTTCCCTTTGTATGGGTAAAATGAGCTCTAAAGGTATGTGATTTTCCAGAGCTGCTTAGAAGACAGGAATGTACTGTGCAAATTGATAGAGAGAGCTGTTTAAATGTCACTAATAGGGCTTGAGGTTTTAAAGACCCTAATTTAGACCCAGGTGGGTAAATGTTTTCCATATTCCTAAGAGGCTTAGCTGCTCATGGTGGAGCCAGGATTTACACTAAGCACACAAGGCCACTGCAGCAAAGCCCACTGCTCTTCTCCACACACCCAGCGTGGTTGACTGTTTCTTCAACTGCCATCCTAAGGAGCACTTTAGGGCTATTCCTACAGCATAGTTGTTAAGGGAGAAGGATCCCGCATGGAAGACCACAGTTCAAATCCTGACCCCAGCAGCTTAAGAAACATGCTGGGCACATGCGCACACATGTCCAAATCCTGACAGAATGGAGAAATGGAGAAGTGACTGTAGTGTGACCACACCCCACTGGGGAGTTGCTTTTTCCAAATTCCTGTTTCTCTCTAGCAGGTGTATATGCCCTTTGGCAATTAAAAAATTTGAAAAAAAAAAAAAAAAAAGCAGTTTAATTAAAGCGACTCACGGCAGGCTAGCCCTTAGCAGATGGTCCCTTTCTTCAGTACCCTCAGGTGACAAACCCTCAAAACCCAAGGTGGGTCAATGAAAAAGTCAAGTCCCACTATAGAATGTACCCCCAGTGGGAACTGGTCACTCCTGGGTTATTGTCCAACAGGGCTTGAGCCTCCCTGTCCTCAGCAGAAATCTATGCTTCTGATTGGCTAAAAAGTCGGCAGTAAAGTCAGAGACTGATCCACACAAGGCTCAGGTGCCAGGAGAGAAGCTCTCTAGCTAGCATCTGTGCTGCTCGCCTAGACAAAGGCTCAAAGGAGCAGTCAAAAGTCATTATTCAGCTCTGGCCTCAAAACCAGGGAATCAAAACAGAAAAATGTCCAGCATCTACTACAGACCAGTTTGTGACTGCCTCTGAGTTTGACAATGAGCAGGGATGTACCCAAGCTGTTAACAGACACAATGAACGCTGAGCTACTTTATCTTTTTATGCAGCAAAGTTGCTTGGAGCAATACCTAGTCTCTGGAAGGGTACTGTAATATGGCACTTGTTGACTCAGAGAATGTTAGAGCAGGAAGGAATCTTAGCACTCACTTAATCCATCCTTATTCTGTTGAGAAAACAAAGATCCAGAAGGGAAGGCACTTGCTCAAAGCATGGTGACGGTGATGAGTCAGAGCTAGAGCTTGGGTGCACAGTCTCAAAGTCTGAGAATTCCGCTTGACCATCCTGGGTGATAGAGGAGCACCCAGGGACAGGAAAGCTAATAGAAAGCTGAAGTTCAAGAAGGTGAGTGTAGAGGGTATTGTTTTCAAATTTCTATGAATGAGATAGTAGCTAGAGGCTGAGCTGAACTTGAAACATACAGCCTCCCAGGTCAGCAGGTAGCATGGTGGTTAAGGCACTGGATCCCACATGGCCAAGCACACAGTTTGAGTCCCAGACCCAGCAGTTTACAAAACACACCAGGGTGTATGCACATGTGCAAAAAAAAAAAAAAAAAATCCTGAGAGAAGAAAGGAGAAGGGATTGTGGCATGGCCATACCCCCATGAGGGATGATTTCTCACTTTCTTTGTCTCTCTCTGGTGAGCACATGTGCTCTATGGCAAAAATCTGAAAGAAAAAAGAAAGAAAGAAATAGAGGTCACTGTCATTGGCCAAGAGAGGTAACTAGCTCTCTCTCAGATCAAAAATTAACATGAAGGGAAGATTAAACAATCCCAAACATCACAACTAATTGAGTGAGCCAGTCAGGCAGCTGGAATGAAATGCACAATATGAGGCAGCCAAGGGCCTGATTAATAAATGAGGCTGGGTCAAGCTAGTTTAAGCAGGGAGGATTTGCCTGCTTTTCTTTGCCATGTAACCTGAGATACTCTCAGAGTAGGGGAAAACTGCTTTTCTGCCTCCACTCAGCTGCCCAGGACATGTTCGGCTTCAAATAAAGCAGATGGGGATCCAGTAAGAAGAGAAGAGAATGGGTGGTGACGTATGTTCCCTTGTGAGGGAGTGGCCCCTCTAATCACCCCATTCCCTCAGGCAGTGATGGGCAGAAAGCTTACTAAGGGAAAACTTCACCAGGATACCGCAGGGAAATGGCTACCAGGCCCCAGCAAACTGCTCTGGAGCCAGAAAATGTCCCTTCACTATGTGCCTCACTATACTCAACCTAACACAAATCCCTTACCTTGGCATCGGGGTCTCGAGAAGGCAGCAGCCATAACTTACCTCACCTTAGCCACCACTACCCCTTCCCCTCTATATACATTCAGAGTACATGCTAATCTTTGTGCCTTGGAACCCTTAATCCCCTCGGCCAGGAATGGTGCTGTCCCTCTCCTCTGTCCCAAATCCTACTATCAAGTCCCAGCTCAGAACCCCTCCCTTCCCTGGTGCTGTCCCAGAACCTCCGGTTGGAATTCATTTCTACCTCCTTCCTTCCCCTCCCATTCTCAGCCTGAATGCCAAAGATTGGGCCTTATTTCAGAGACGTTGGGCAGTCTGTCTTCCCCCTCAGCTCTCCCCAGACTGGGCACTCCTGGAGGGTAAGAACTCTGTGCCCCATGCTGTCCCTTCAAATGAGTCTTTCACAAGGAGCAATCAAAATATTTGCACAGTGGTGGGAATATCATAACCTTTTCCCACCATCACATGCCATCTTGAAATGCCAACCAAAAGCTCTAGCTCCCAAACCTGGGAGTAACAGGCTCCTCTTCAGGGACCATTTCTGTGACCTGGCCTCCCTGCTTCTTACCGCTGAAAAGAGAGTAATGCTTCTTGTCAGAGAAAGTGCTTTGAGAGGCTCTGGAAACACAGATTCTCAAGTTCAAGGCCATTTTTTTAAACTCCCCTTAGACTCATGCACCATTTACCAACTAATGCTAGAAACTTAAAGCTTGTTTCCAGCCAAATGCCTCTTCTTTTATCACAAATGCCCTAGTGTAAGCTGTTGAGAGAGCTGCACTGAGGACTCTGGGTAGCCTGCGGGCTTTTTATTTCCACAGAGTATGGAGATTTCCATCTGAAGTGTGAAGATAGTACATGGTTTCTAGAAAAGTCTGGAGTTTCAGGCCTGCTGTTCTCTTGAATCTCATGATCTAAAGTTATCAACTGGTTTGCACCCTATGGGTTATGAGCCCATGGTGTTTATAGTAATTACTCCAGTGCTCTGTGAATGCGTCCAACTATGCCCTGCCTGTGTGCCAAATCACACAGGCATAAAAACAACTACCACTTGACTACCTCCTATCATTTCTGTTAGACACAGTCCTAGGTTAAAGATACAGAAAAGTGGGTAATCAGTAAATATTGAAGGGAGTTATGTATCCGTATTGTCTCAATTAATGGGTACTAAAAGTACAACTATTATCGCATAACAATTCCTGACACTTTCTGGACTTAGGGTCCTCCAATCTGAAAAGACTAGGAACTTCTGGGTTGATGGAAGAGCCTTGAGTAGAAGAGATTCAGGTCTGGGGCTCAGCTCTAACCAGACTTCTAGAAAGCAGAGTCAGATAGCTGTGAGCTAAATTTATAGATCTTGGTTTCCTCAGCAGAGCAAGAGTGGGATTAAAAGGTCTCTACCAGGACCAGCAGGTGGTATAGTGGTTAAGGTACTAGACTCCCACATGGTCAACCGTGGTTCAGTCTCGGACTCAGTGGCTTGAAACTCATGCTGAGCACATGTACAAGTGTGTCCAAAATCCTGAGAAGGAATTGTGGCATAGCCATCCCCGCTGGGGGGTGATTTCTTGCTTTCTGCCTCTCCATATCTCTCTGTCTCTCCAGCAAGTACATGTGCTCTATAACAAAAATCTTTTTAGAATTATTATTTTTTATTTAATTTTATTTACTTATTTATTTTTAATTTGACTAGAGAGGAACAGAAAGAGAGCAGGAAAATGAGACAGCAAGCCACCAGGTCCAGGACTTGAACCACAGTTGGCCATGAGGGAGTCCAGAGCCCTTAACAACCACGCCACCAACTGGCCCCTAGCAAAAATCTTTCAAAAACAAAAAAGGGACCAGCAGTTAGTGTAATAGCTAAGTCACTGGACTCTCATGTGGTCCACCGCGGTGGTGCCATCCACATCTAGCGGGTAGAGGCTTAAAGACACTGCTAAGCATCCTTTGGTGCAGAGGACAGCGCCCCACAGCAAAGAATTATCCAGTCTGAAATGTCAACAGTGTCAAGGTGGAGATATACTGCTCTAGAGGTCACAGAGAAAATGAGATTATTGTGGAAAAGATGGAAACCAGAATGGAAAATGCACACTACTGATGTTGAGGCAAACTATGAATGAATGAATGCAAGTGAATAAAGGTTGTCAAACCATTCCCAAATGGATAGTCTCCTCTCTGTCCTCTCTCTGGCACAAGTCCTACTGTTGAATAACATGTTCTAGTCATCCTAAGGACCACCCCCTACACCTTGTCCTCCTTAACCTGATCACATCCACTACTGACATACATCTTTGGTGTAGCTGAAGGGGGAATCTGAGATTGAGCATTAATGGGAAGGAGCCAAGGCAGCTATATAGCATGAAAGGAAAGCATTAGACTTGAAGCCTAAAGAAAAGGTCTAGTTTTGACTCTGCCTCTAAGGAAGCCACTTAATTGCTTTGAGCCTAGTTTTCTCCTCTGAAAAATGGGGCTAAAAAATCAAAACCTGCCCTACTTAATAAGGCTTCTCTAAATTTCAAAACCAGATTATGTAATGTAAAAGTGCTTCAGAAACTGTAAAATCTTATACAAAGGTCAAGTATTTCCCTGCAGAATAGTAACAGGTTCTCACACAGTAAAGGGAATATGATCAAAACTCATTTCCATGGGACCAGCAGTTAGCATAATGGCTGTGTCGCTGGACTCCCATGTAGTCGACTGTGGTTCAAGTCCCAGACCCGGTGGCTTAAACTCACGCTGGCTGCATGTGTGTGCATGCCCAAGATTCCAAGAGGAGAATGGAGGAGAAGGGATTGCGGCGTGGCCATCCCACTGGGGGGTGATTTCTCACTTTCTGTCTCTCTGTCTCTGTCTGTCTGGCGAGCACACGTGCCCTATAGCAAAAAACCTCTCCTAAAAAAGAAAAAGAAAAAACTCATTTCCAGTGTTACAGTTGAAAGTTGTAAGCACTTGAGGATATGGCATTATGGCCCTATGAGAACACTGAAGACATAAGAATCCACCATGAGGGAACCAGCAGTTAGCGTAATGGCTATGTCACTGGACTCCCACGTAGTTGACTGCGGTTCGCATCCTGGACCCGGTGGCTTAAAACTCACGCCGGGCGCGTGTGCATGCGTGCCCAAGATCCTGAGAGGAGAATGGAGGAGAAGGGATTGCAGCATGACCATCCCCCCTGGGGGGTGAATTCTCGCTTTCTGTCTCTATGTCTCTCTCTGTCTGGCGAGCGCACGCGCCCTATAGCAAAAAACCTCTCAAAAAAAAAAAAAAAGAATCCACCATGATACAGCCCATCCCAGGCTC
This sequence comes from Tupaia belangeri chinensis, assembly GCF_000334495.1. Lineage (NCBI taxonomy): Eukaryota > Metazoa > Chordata > Mammalia > Scandentia > Tupaiidae > Tupaia > Tupaia belangeri. The sequence goes on along the minus strand of NW_006159579.1, from coordinate 1,031,885 downwards.
CCAAGGCAAAGCTGTGTTTGCTCAGTGACATATAACCTCAGCTTTCTCATCTCCAAAATGGGATAACACTTAACTCACATGGTTGTTGAAAAGATCAAACATGATCAAATCTGCACTGCGCATGGCATTTCCCAAAGAAAAGTGATATTTTAATTTTCTGAGGGCTTTTCCTGATTCTTTTTTTTTACCTTGCAGTACAAATTTTTTTTAGAGTGATGAAAATTACTTAAGTGGTCCTATACTGCTATCTGTCCTGTAAACCACCAAATTTATCTCTAAAATCTAAGTATAAGAAAAATTGTTTGCAGTCATGAGCTCTGCAGGTTTTTTTTTTAGAGGTTTTTGCTATAGGGCGCGTGCGCTCACCAGACAGAGAGAGAGAGAGACAGAGAGACAGAAAGCGAGAAATCACCCCCCAGCGGGGATGGCGACGCCACAATCCCTTCTCCTCCATTCTCCTCAGGATCTTGGGCACGCACGCACACGCGCCCGGTATGAGTTTTAAGCCACTGGATCCAGGACGTCAACCGCAGTCGACTATGTGGGAGTCCAGCGACACAGTCATTACGCTAACTGCTGGTCCCAGAGCTCTGCAGTTCTATAAGCCTAGAGCAACAAGCCGAAGGCCAAGCTACTACAAGACCACTGAAGCCCAGTGTAACTCAGCACCCAAAGATTCTGACTTGCCAACTACTCTAGAACAACATGCAACCTGTGTACCAGATTCTAAAGGGAGAGAATGATCTGTAGAGGCGAAAGAGTCTCCTGATGGAGAATTAAGAAACTAGCAGTCATGTGAATTATTTTTATATTTACTTATTTATTATTATTTTTATTTTGTTATAGGGCCCATCTGCTCACGAGAGAGAGTGTGAGAAAGTAAACTGCCAGGTCCAGGACTAGAACCACGGTCTGTCATGTGAGAGTCTAGGGCTTTAACCACCATACCACTTGCCAACCCCAAGTCACATGGACTTTAAATGTCAGTCTTGTCAACACTTCCAAATCCAATGAACTCTGGGACACCAAACTGATCAAATTCCTCCCTTTAATGGGTAAGTAGGAAGTAAATGCCCTCCCTTTGGGCCACCTAGTTTGAGTAGCAACTTCTCTAAACCTCTGCAGGAAATTGTAGCCAGGCTATACACATGAACAAGCCCAAATTAATACACATACACATCCAATTGATTCATTAATGAAGCAAAACTCCCAGCTACATTCTTTTAAAATAGACCACCAGAGGGGACCAGCAGGTGGTATGATGGTTAGGGCGCTGGACATTCCCACATGGCTGACTGTGGTTCAAGTCCTGGACCTGGGGTCAAATTAAAATAAATGAATCAATAAATTAAAAAAAAAATAGACCACCAGAAATTAAATGCAAATGTCTAAGACTAAAAAGATGGGGAATCTCAACATCAGTCCCAAAACAGTGCATGAGGTTCAAATCTGTTTAAAAATCTTGGGGACCAGCAGTTGGTATAATGCTATGTCACTGGACTCCCATGTAGTCGACCGTGGTTCGAGTCCTGGACCCGGTGGCTTAAAACTCATGCCGGGCACGTGTGCGCGTGTGCCCCCAAGATCCCAAGAGGAGAATGGAAGAGAAGGGATTGCAGCATAGCCATCCCCCTTGGGAGGTGATTTCTCGCTGTCTATCTGGCGAGCGCATGCGCCCTATAGCAAAAACCTCTCCAAAAAGAAAAAAATCTCTCAGACTTTAACCAGTTCCATGGCCTTGTGGTTAAGGCAGCCAAATCTCACATGGCGAACCATGTAGTTCATGTCCTGGATCAGCAGCTTGAGAAACATGCCAGGCACATGTATGCATGTGCTAAAATCCAGAAAGAGAGAGCTGGAGGAGAGGGGATTGTGGCATGACCATTCCCCAGGCACATTCTTCCTCCCATCCTCTGTCTCTCTCTGATGAGTCCACACACCGTGTGGCAAAAATAAAAACAAAACTCTCAGGCTTTAATGGGCATACAAATCACTTGAGGCTCTCATAAAAAATGCAGGTTCTGCTTCAGTAGGTTGGAATGGGCCTAAGATCTGCATTTCTAATATTTTCCCAGAGGTTTCCACAGAGCACACTTTGAGTAGCAAGAGTATATAGTAAAATATTATATTCCATTTTGTAGCTGAAGAAGTCGATGATCATAAATAAAGAGCTATTTGCCCAGAATAACAAAATTAGCAAGTAGCAGAAGCAGAATATAAACTCAGCATTCCGACCATGAATGGTGCACCTTTTTCACTATACCAAACCACTAATCACAACCAAACAGATAGATAGCTTTCCTCCATCCCTCAAATGAGCCTTCCAGCCAGCTTTGCCTGCAGGAGGAGGAGGTAGAGCTAGAAATAAGAGTTATGAGAGAATCAAGACAGCCAGATGCTCTTGCTAAGAACTTAAATCACCCAATCCTTCAGCTAAGACTCCTTAAGGAGGACCAAACAAATTTGAGGGGGTTCCTAGATGTTCATTCCTTTACTGATGAAAAGCCACAGGCAAGGCCAGCAGGTGGTGTGATGGTCGGGGCTCTAGACTCCCACATGGCCAACTGCAATTCAAGTCCCAGATCTGGCGACTTGCTTTCTCGAATCTTCTCTCTTTCTCTCTGTCTCTCTCTCTCTGGTGAGTGCACATGTCCTATGGCAAAATAATAGTAATAATAATGATAATAATAATAAACAAAATGGGGCCCAGCAGGTGGTGTGATGGTCGGGGCTCTAGACTCCCACATGGCCAACTGCAATTCAAGTCCCAGATCTGGCGACTTGCTTTCTCGATTCTTCTCTCTTTCTCTCTGTCTCTCTCTCTGTCAAATTAAAAAAATAAATGAATGAATAAATAAAATAAAATAAATAATTTAAAAAATAATAATAAACAAAATTAATAATTTTTTTAAAGCAAGCAAGAAAGGCAAGTATGATTACTTCTTGGAGTGGAAGGGATCTGTCCCAGGAATGATCAGGACCAAAGAGCACACAGAATCAAATTCATTCCTAAACAAATGGCTTGGCCCTGCATATTCTGGGCTTGCTGCTCAGGCCTTGGCTAGAGTATTTAGAATATTCGGCTTAGCATCTAAGAACGACATTGACAAACAGGAGCACATCCAGAGGAGGGTAGCAAGGAAGAAATAGAAACACCAGGGAAGGGATGGTCACTGGAACAGAGAAGATCTGTCCTAGAGAACTGTGGCCTTGAGACATAAGAACCATTTTCCTTGATCTGTAATATTGATGAGGAATCTGACCTGTTTTCTGTGGTCCCATGAAGGAGAATTAGTAACCTGTTTTCCAGTTCATAACTGCCTAGTGTCAGAGTCAGGATATGACCCCAAGCCTACTCATTCCAAATCTCCTATCTTACCACCAACCCAGGCTGCTTCCCACATCAACCTGTAGCAGAGGTAGACACTACAGGAAGACGGATCTCAGTTCCAGATAAGAAAGGTGATTTTACAGTCAGAACTGTCCAAAGACAGACTATGCTATAGTGTGGGAGGATAGAGTACCTAATACAAATCCTGTCAACAGAGGGGTTCAATCAGAGGTTAATCGCTTGGCAGGAATACTGGAAAGGGGATTTGGGTACTGGATGGGTGGCTGGGTGAGATGAACTTGCCACTCTCAGGGATAAATTCATTTCTTCCTGCTGTATTTCCCTCTAACACTTCATTTGTACACTTACTATGGTTTGCCTTTTATCTTAGTTAACTCGTGCCTGTGCGGGTCTTCCTCACTGAACTGGGAGCCCTTGTGGGGAGAAGGTAGTATCCATCTCTACAGCCTTACTCTGCCTAGGTTTATACCTAGGAAACCAAGGAAACATTTATTTTTCTCCTGTGTGTCAAGCACCCTGCTAGGCACTCTGCATACATTAATTTATTCCACATCCTCACAACCCAAAGAAGTTATACATCAGTATTTCCTTCTTACAGATGGAAGAAAGAAAGGTAAGTAACTGCTAAAGTACAGCTAACGAGTGGTAAAGTTACATTCAAATGGGGAATCTTTTGCCTACACCGTCATGCTGCTTGGGGGAATCTTTTGCATACACCACCATGCTGCTCTCCACCTAGAATGAACACATAAAAGTGTGCCGACTTGGGCCAACGCCCTTAAAAACAGGCCAGTATTGGGTGTGGTGGCGCCCGCCCTATAGCAAAAACAGGCCAGTAAAGGGGCCGGCAGGTGGCGTGGTGGGTAAAGGCACTGAATTCCCACATAGCCAACCACAGTTTGAGTCCCAGACCTGGTGGCTTGCTTTCTCACTTTTCCTGTCTCTCTCTCTCTCTTTCTCACTCTGCCCCTCTCTGGTCAAATAAAAATAAAAATAAATAAAATTAAAATAATTCTTAAAAAAAAAAACAGGCCAGTACTATATCCAGCTAGGACTGTTGTTTCCTGCTGCTATGCTCAAATTTTCCTTCTAAATATAGTCATCCATCCTCAAAATGACCAATCTAAAGTTGTTTTTTAATATCCTCTCTTTCTTTTAAAGACAGTGGCACAGCATAAAACAATTCTGGAAAAGAGGACCAAGTTATCCTAGACTTTTCCTACTCAAAGGAATTCCTCAAAGCCCCAAGAGCTCTACTCCCCTCCTTCCCAAGGGCTCTAGCTCCATGACCAGCCCACTATCAACAAGTCAGATGCCAGCTTTCTGCCTCAGTGAGGAATGGCCTGCATGCATCTTTTTTTCTTTTGTTTTCGGTTTTTGCCATAGGGCAGGTGCACTCACTGAGGAGAGACAGAGAGATAGTGAGAGGGAAAGTGGAAAATGATCTCCTAGAAGGATGGCCACAACACAATCCCTTCGCCTCCATTTTTCTCCTGGGGTTCCAGGTACCATACGCACAAAGTAGGCATGATTCTCAAGCTACCAGGTCTGAGACTTGAACCATGGTCAGCCAAGTGACAATCCAGCACCTCAACCACCATGCCACCTGCTGGTCCCAGCCTACAACGCATCTTACAAGCTGTTCTCCAGGACCTCACTCTCCACACTCAAACCCAATTCTGGACAACTCAAGATGTCCCCAAGCAAAACAGTATGGCTCAAAGGTCTTTGCATTTAAACTTCCAAACAAAATCTATCTTGAATTTCAAGTCACATTATAAACCTATACTGGCAGTCACTTAAAAATATTTAATCCCGGGGAACCAGCAGTTAGCGTAATGCCTATGTCGCTGGACTCCCATGTAGTCGACCACGGTTCGCGTCCCGGACCCAGTGGCTTAGAACTCATGCTGGGCGCGTGTGCGTGCGAGCCCAAGATCCCGAGAGGAGAATGGAGGAGAAGGGATTGCGGCGTGACCATCCCCCCTGGGGGGTGATTTCTCACTTTCTGTCTCTATGTCTCTCTCTGTCTGGCGAGCGCACGCGCCCTATAGCAAAAATCTCTCCAAAAAAAAAAAAAAAATTTAATCTCCTTGCCAAATGGGACAAAAAAAGAATTTGTCATTTCAATCAAAAGCGCCAGCATGTTTGGAAAGCCAACAAACAGAGCCTCTCTGACACTCCATCTGTCTCAAGAAGTAAACCAAACCCAATTTGGCCAACCATTTCGTCAAACAAGAAACTTAAACATCACCAAGGGAAATTCCCACTGCTCAGTTTGCTGGGTGGGTTTCAGGTTTTCCAGCCCTGGGCCTCTGGGATAAGAGATCCTACTGATACATGCACCATTACGATGCTATGCTTTGCAAACTGATATCTTGATTCCAGAGAACCAAAAGGCCATGTTCACTATAAATTTAACTTATTAAGATGTCTTCCAATATGCTAACATTTTAGAGCAACTTTATTAAACATGAAAGAGCTACCCTAGCTCCAGCAATGAGCAGAACTTTTGATGAAGATCTATTTTCTGTGAGCTCCTGGCCTCTCTGTATCCATCAGACATTTTCAGCTGAACCCAAATTAACCTGTAAATGAACTGATGTGCATTTATAAGTTTACAGAAATGTATCAGTGTAGAGGGCTGGAGATACCAGTCTCTATTTCTCAATCTCACGCAATTCTCTAGTTAAACTAAAATATGGTCCTTTCCACAAACTTTTCATCTTTATTAAAACAGGGAAAAAAAGGGAAACCTGAACCACCTAGGTTATACTTCCTTACCTAGTTACCATGTCTTAACAAGAAAATAATCTTTGCTATCTGATCATCTTTCTCAGGGCACTATTTAGAGGGGTACCAAAAAAGACCTAGAGACCTAAGTTTGGGCCATTTACCTGTACCTCAATCCTGGATTCTATCCAGTTCTCAATGAAAGAATTTTTCCATTTGATAATTAAACCAAGGAAATCTAATCAATAATAACTTTGTCAGGCTCTTTGTTGTCAGTCACAGAAGCAAGATGACAAGGGAACATCATCGTTTGGGAAGTGTCCAATAAGATGTACACGTTGTGCCACTGCTCTGGTTCTAAGGCCCACCATCTTCAGAAGTCGACCTGTGGCAAATGTGGCTACCCTGCCAAGTGTAAGAGAAAGTATAACTGGCTAAAAGACGCAATACCACCCACTGGGACTGGTCAAATGAGGCACCTAAAAATTGTATACTGCAGATTCAGGCATAAATTCCGTGAAGGAGCAACACCCAAACCCAAGAGGGCAGCTATTGCAGCATCCAGTTCATCTTAAGGATTTCAACGATTAGTCAGGCAATAAATGTTTTGGTTAAAATAAATAAATAAATAAATAGCTTTGTCAGAAAAGGACACTTACTCAACATACAAAATTACTATACTTTGTCATACATTATCTTTTTTTCTTTTAAAGAATTATCTGTTCATGTTTATTTATTATTTTTCTTTTTAAAATTTGACCAGAGAGAGAGAGAGAGAAAGTGAGAAAGCAAGCCATCAGGTCTAGGACTTGAACCGTGGTTGACATGTAGGCGTCCAGCACCTTAACCACCACACCACCTGCCAGCCTGTCACATATTATCTTAGCTAATCTTCACCATAGCCACGTGAGATGAATAATGTTTCCTAACAGTATTGCATGGAAGAGACCAGGTCACTTCATCTCTATATGCTCAGCACCCAGGACAGGACCTAGCAAAAAGTATGCTACATGCTCAGGAATAAATACATGACTGGAAAAAAAGGAAAAGATAGTTGGAAAAGAGTGGCCAGCAGACAGTGAAGTGGTTATATCACTGGACTCCCACATGGCCAACCATGGTTTGAGTCCTAGACCCGGTAGCTTAAAACTCCCACCAGGCATGTGTGCATGCATGCCCAAGATCCCAGGAGGAGAATGGAGGAGAACGGACTGTGGTGTGGTCATCCCCCTGGAAGGTGATTTCTTGCTTTCTGTCACTCTGTCTTTCTGGTGAGTGTATGCACCCTGTAGCAAAAATCTCTCCCAAAAAAAAAAAAAAGATATTTGGAAAAGAAACATGCAATATAAATTGTGTTCTAGGTGCTGACCTAAAACCACACCTCCATATTGAGCTTCTGAGGTTTGTTTCTAAGGATGATTTATAAAAAAAAAAAAGAGAGAGAGAGAGAGAGAGGAAGAGAGAGAGAGAGAGAACGCCAGCCCATGACTTGGTTGAGGCAGCTGGATCCCACAAGGCTGACTGTGTGGTTTAAGTGCCAGACCCAGTAGCTTGAAAAACATGCTGGAGAAGTCCTTGAGAGAAGACTGTGGTGTGGCCATCCCCCCTAGGGGTTGCTTTCCCACTCTCTCTCTTTGTCTTTCTTATCTCTCTCAGGGAAGTATACATGCCCTATCACAAATTTCTTTTTTAAAAAAAAGAGGGGCCAGCAGGTGGCATGGTGGGTAGGGGCCCTGGACTCCTGCATGGCTGACTACATTTCAAGTCCTGGACCTGGTGGCTTGCTTGCTCACTTTCTCTCTCTCTCTCTCTCATGCTATCCCTCTCTAGTCAAATTAAAATAAATAAATGGACAAAGTTAAATAAAATAATTCTTTAAAAAAAGGAAAGAAAAATGTGAAGTGAGTTCTTTGTTTCTCCCTGGGTCTCTGTCATTCATGGCAGAAAGAAATAAATAGACTTAAAAAAGAAAAAAGGATGATTTATCATCTTTTCAATGTGTATACCACAAAGATACCATCCATGTTTACCTACAACTGGTCCTGTTTCAGTTCCTTCTTCCCAACTCAGCACCACACCTTGCGCAGGTGGGTGTTTAATGAGCTGAATGGTGATGAAGGCTACAATGATGCCTTTGGCAATCATGGGAATAGACAAAACACAAGATACCCACAGCCACCAGGAGAAATGGTCTCTGAGTTAAGTTGCAGTCCCTCGAGCCTCATTTTCCTCTCCGCGCAATAGGAGTAATAGAATTTACAAAACTGATCTTGTTTATTCAATAAATACTCACTGAGGATTACAGGCACTGTGCTAGGTGCTAGCACAATGGTGAACAAGACCATCACAACCTGCCTTACAAGCTCATAGTCTCAGGGGGTGCCATGAAACTCACACAAATAAAAGGAGTTTTACAAACTTCAAAGGACCATACAATTATGAAGTATTGCTCCTCCTCCATGTTTTCCAACCTGATTAATGGCATCATCCACCAACCACCCAGTTGCCCAAGCTATAAACTTGGGATTAGCCTCAACTCCTCTCTCTCCCCTTCAACCTGCCCACTCTTACAATGCCAGTAAATTCCCAGGTCTCTTCTGATTCTCCTTCAGAAGTCTCTGACCTATATTTCTTCTCTTCCAGTTTTTATGCTTCTACTTTAGGCCCTTTGTTCCTACCTGAATAAGTGCAAGTCTCCTTGTAATAGTGATAATAGCAAGCATGTATTGATCACTTACCATATGGCAGGCACTATGCTAAGAGCTTTGCATACATAACATATTTACACCAGGCAGATCCTAGTACCTCAATTTGAGGAGGAGGAATTTGAAGTGCAGAGTAACCTACCCCAGGCACAGAGCTAATAGCTGCAGCTCATATCCAGGGCTATGAGATTCTATCCTTATTTCTTGCCAGAGTCCAGCCTACAGCCCCTTCCTGGTCAAACTATACTCTTTCCTATAAACTACTGCTGGCGTGCTCTTTCAAAAATCCAAGTGGATATGACTCTCTGCTTTAAAAGACAATCAAAGGCACCTCACCATTGCTGTCAAGGTCCAAAGGCTCTGGGCCACTCTCCAGTGTTAGCTATCTCCAGCCCCACCCCACAGACTCCAACCAGAGAAACTCTCATGGCTCCTCAAACACACCAAACAACTGGCTGTTTCACTTCACATTCTCCATCCTCTTCCTCCTCCACCCTTCAGGCAGGAACCTCCTCTTCTGCAGCCTCAGCCCAAGAACACACTTATGTATTAGCACTGTCATAATAATTTCCCTCCCTCCCTCCTTCTCTCTCTCTCTCTCTCTCTCTCTCACACACACACACACACACACACACACACACACACCATCCACTCTTCTTATCCTGAGTTCCCAGAGGGCAGACACTATATTTTCAACATCACAGATTCTCAAGGTCCCAGCACAGTGGTGAGTTAGTAAGTAGACTAAAAGAATAGTAGTGGTGAGGCAGCCTACAACACTATCCTAGCAAGCAGATAAAACCTTTCTCCCAGAGAAAGCTAAAGAGAAGGGAAGGTTACAGTAGCTCCTGTGCTCTCAGGTAAACTCAAGAAGACAGACTACTTTCAGCAGTTATCATTACAGAGTTGGTCCTCCACAGTCAGCTGGCAGCCTCTCTCCAAGCCTCTTGAAAGCCAATTTAATCACCTCTAAACTTGCAGAAACTAAGCTAGTTCCAGACCGAAAGACCACAGGAGAATTGCCCTCTCACATGGGACATGAGGTAAACTGCCACCCTCCACCACCACGCTGCAGTTGGGGAAGCATTCCAAAATGCAGACTAGTAAAAATAATTATTCTAATTACCATGAACAACAGCGGATCCTGGTTGAGGGAGAGTCACCAGGGAAAAAAGCTAGAGACAGCAAAATATAACCCTGCTCTCCATCTCCAGAGCTAGAACTGGAGCCCAGACCACAAATGATGACTACAACTACCTGCTCACTGGTCTCCCTGCTTCCACCCTCACTCCACCCCTAACTCTCCAAAGAGCATCAGATGATGTTTTTAAATCCCTATCAACACTGAGGGCACACTCCAGCATAACACCCAGAAGCTTTCCACTAACTTGAAATAAAATCCAAACTCTACCACATAGTCCAAAGACCCCATCACCCACTACAATCCAGACACAGGGGGCTTCAGCTTCTTATAACCCACTTACTTCTGGCCCTTTTCCTATACTGTCCTCCCTGCCTGGAAGACTCCTCCAGCACATTTTTACAGAGCTGCCTCCTTCTCAAGGCTCAATTCAAACTTTACTTTTTAAAAGTGGCTTTCCCTGACCACCCTATCACTCTCTACTAGATCATCTCTTTTGTCTGCTTAGTATTTATTACCCCAGACAATATTTTCTTTATTTTGTTTCTATCCTCTCCTGTATTAGGAGGCAAATCTATTTGTTCACCCCTATAAAAACAGCACATGCACTGGGCACTCGGTTGAATTTCCAGAGCAGGGGTACATTCTCAGGATGGGGCTATTTTGTTCTTCTATGGAAGGAAGAAACCATCTAGTTAGCACCTACTATGTGCTGGGTGCTGTAAACCCATAATCTTCCCTTTGGAAGGGTAAATTAACTAGCTCAAGGTCACACAGCTAGTCACTGGCGTCACTAGCAGACTTCTGAGTTAACTACTTGTTTGTGTGACTTCTAAACCCCTCACCTTTGTGCCTTCTCAGGAAGAAGGGTTGTTACTCTGATTCACTCCCATACCACCTTAACAAAAAACAGTTCTAAGCTGCTTTACAGCTGTTCACATTCACCTCACTCCAGAAAAATACAAAGCACTTGCCCATTAAGCCTGAGAACAACGGAAAGTAAAGTTAGTGTGCCTCAAGGTTCAGTACCCAGCCCTGAATCCCAGTGGTTAGGACTGAGAGGAGTTGGGCAGAGGGAGGCATAGAGTCCTCATTTCTGGTTCAGAGGAATGGGGAAGCGGTGAGTCACAGGATGAAGGCTTGCCCCACGGAACCTGATAAGGCCAGGCTATGAAGCAACGAAAACTGAATCACAAAGCTGGAAGTTCCTGGAGGCTGATGGATGGGGAAACCGAGGCTTTTAAAGCGAAAGCAACTTGCTCAAGTTCACTCAGCAAGTAAACAAACAGAAAACCAAGGAGTCCCCACCCCCAAACCCCTGTTCTGTGCATCAGAAGGTTTCTCAGGGAGAATTCGGGGTCGGGGGGGATAGGGAGAGGCCAGAGGCAGCTCACAGACTCCAGAGAGAGGTCAGGACAGGGCAGGCGTAGGACCAGGAAGCACGTAAGTGATGGGTGGGAAGCAGAAACGAACCACCGAGGCAGCGGCTGTAGCTAGGAAGGTGATGAGGACGAAGGGAGAAGGAAACGGTGGAAGAGAAAGGAAAGGAGTGAGGGCGGAGGAAAGAGCTGTAGATCAGGGTCTGAAGGGGCCTGGCAGGGTGAGCAGGGCCTGAGGGGAGAAGGAGGAATGAGTCCGATGGTGGAAGAGTCCAGGGCTCAGGGAGACACGAAGGGAGTCCGACGGTGACGGTGAGGGTTCCCAGACCCGGAAAGGCACCGAAAGAAGTCCGCTGGGAAGAGTTCCACGGTCGCGCAAACCCAGAGGCGACTCTGACGAAGGTGGAGTCCAGGCCCGGGGAGCCCGAGGGGAGCCTGTGGGGAGTCTGAAGGGGCCGGGCCGCCTCACCTCGCTTGTTTTTGGTGCCGTGCTTCTTGGCGGCCGTCAGCTCCTGCTCGATCTTCTTCTCCAGGAACTCCTGCTTCTTGCTTAGCATCTCCTCCGTGTCCCGCAGCCGCTGGATGGCCTCCTGGGGGGTCGGGCCGCCCTTGCCGGCCTTCCCCACTCCAGCC
>NW_006159579.1:1008312-1019870 GCF_000334495.1 Tupaia belangeri chinensis | reverse complement strand
GCAGCGCGGGGGCGCGGCCCCCCGCCCCCGCCCCCGCCCCTCCCTGCCGCCTCAGGCCTCTCCTCCGCCTCCGCCCCGCAGCTGGGCCCGGCCACGCCACCACCCACAGGCCCCCACGCCCGGCCCGGCCGGCGTCAGGGCAACGCGCCGCCGACTACAACTCCCGGCAGACAACGCGCCAGCCGCGCCTCAAACTTAACGGGGGGAAGCGCGCTGCATGTCGGGAGGCTATAGTCTTCCGGCTGAGGCACTCTGCGGCGCGTCTTTTCGGTCTACTAGGGTCAGAGGGCGCCGCGGCATGCTGGGAAATGTAGTCTTCTTGGAACATGCTCTGTAGGCGTGAAAGAACGGAAAGAGAAATAAAAACATTTTTTTTAAAAAGCAGTAATTAACATTGGGCACATTTTATGATCCAGGCATTGTCCAACATGCTTCACATGTATTATCACATTTAATTCTCAAAACAGCCTATGACAGATAATACTGGTCTTATTTTATAAGTGAGTAAAGCAAAATTCAAGAGAAATTGAGTGACTGATTGGCCTAACTTACTATCCCTACGCTTACAAATGTTGTTCCCTCTACCTGGAATGTCTTTCTATTCTTTATTAACCTAAGAGGTTCCTTTTTTTATTTTAGGTGTTTGTTGTAATAGGGCACGTGCACTTGCTCTTGCCTGAAAGGAGAGAGACACAGGGATTCAGAAAGGGAGAGAGACAAAGGGATTCAGAGAGACGAAACTGAGAAATCACTCCCCAAGGGGGATGGCCACACCTTGCAATCCCTTCTCCTCTGGAGATTTTGGGCAAATGTGCCCAGAGTGATTTTCAAGCCATTGGTCCAAGACTCAGACTTTGTTGGGCCATGTGGGAGTCCAGTACCTCAACCACTGTGCCACCTGCTGGCCCTAACCTTAGAGTTTCTTGAAACCGGGCAAAGGCTAACAGCCATGGCACTAGACTTGGACTGCAAAGGTTCACAACCTGTTTTGACTGCTTACTTAGGCAAATTACTTCTTCTATCCTGTGCCTTCCTTTCACCAAGATGTTAACAGAGCAGAACTATAACACACCTATATGAGATAGGGAACATAAAGCACTTACTCAGACTTGGCACACAGCAAGGACTCGAAAATGTGTATTTTATTCCTGCATATTCTAAATTATTAATAATAATTGAACTAGGGCCAACAGGTGGCATGGTGGTTAAGGCCACTGAACTTGCACATGACCAACCGTGGTTCGGGTCCTGGACCTGGCGGCTTGCTTTCTCACTGCCTCACTCTCTTGCTCTCACTCTTTCTCTGTCCCTCTCTGGTCAAATTTAAATAAATAAATAAATAAATACAGTTATTTTTTTAAAAAATAATAATTGAACCAAGGAGACATCTAGAACTTTCAAAGTAGCAAAGTAGCAGAAGTGTTAAGGATTTCCTTTTTTTTTTTTTTTTTTTCTCCTCATGAAAACAGATCCAGCTGGTTGTGGGCCCACATTTCAATATTTTCTCTTGTCTTTGCTGTCAAGAATCACTTCATCCAGTAGCAATGAGGCTGGTCTAGTAACCAATCTTCCCAAGCCTGCTATTCTAATTTGCTGCTTCCAGTCTTTTGTGTTTGTTAGGCTTGCATGAAAACATGCTCTGAATAAGGATCAGATGAGCTCTTTAATAAAGAAAATTATGGCTTCTCAAAGGTCTTTTTTATCCCTGCCTGAGCCTTTCAAATGTGTGAAGTTGCTGGGACTGGCAAGTGGAGTAGTGGTTGGGGCACTGGACTCCCATATCGCCAACTATGGTTCAAGTCCCAGCCTGATGGCTTGCTTTTTCACTTTCTCTGTCTCTATTTCCGTGTGCATGTGCGTGTGTGTGTGTGTGCACGTGCGTGTGCACATGTGTGTGTCTCTGGTGAGCACATGTGCCCTACAGCAAATTTTAAAATAATAATAATAATAACATCAAGTAAATCTTTAAAATATATATATATATATGTGAAATCACTTAGGAGCAGAGTGTCAAATAAGAGAGCTTAACTGGAATTTTCCTCTATTATTTTACATAAATAAGTCTTGCTTCCTCCCCAGCTTATGATCTATATGCAAACAATGCCTTGCCTTGGATATTGTTGCAGTTTTAATTCACCACAGCCCCCACTGCAAGTACAAGTAGCCATTCCCAGATAATGGTAGAGTTTATTTTGCCTAACTTTCCAGGTTAGGCAAATTTTTTTCAAATGTGGGAGACGTGCTAGAACTTTCAAGATTCAGAACAGCATGAATTGTGAAACATAAGTCACACTTGTGTTTGTTCAGTAATCGAGACACTCCAATGTTTTTCTCAAAGCATAAAAATGAAAACAAGGAGGCTTCTGTAAAGCCACCTCACAGGTAGAGCAGTCCCTTCACATTTAAGCAATCTTCCCCCTCACCTCTTAGTTAAGCCATGCTGCATCCAGATACGCAGGTAGCAAAACACTGACTGAGGTCGAACCATTGTCCAAAGAATATATAAACAGGCAGATGCCACCACCAGACTCATTCTGCTGTGGGGTAAACTGAGGATGACAGCAAGCCCAGAAAAACGTCTTGGGAATATGGCAGCAGAAAATTCAGATTTAATCTTGAGTAATTGGAGTTGGCCACCTGGAGTGCAGGGTTGAGAAAAATTCTGAGGCTTTGTCAATACTCCTTGTAAGAAAGAAAAAAAAAAAGGTGCCATGATCAATTTGTGAGGCTGCCTAGGGTGTGGGATGGGAAATGGTGACACACAAGCCAAACCCATCCTGGCTGAGGACTCATCTACCATGGTAAAGATTCACAAGGTCTACTGGCTCCATACTAGAGAGCTCCGGACTATTTTGGCCTTCATTTTTGCTACAGAGTGCATGGACTCGTCAGAAAGACAGAGACAGACAGAGAGATAGAAAGCGAGAAATCATTCCCCAGGGGGGATGGCCACACCGCAATCCCTTCTCCTCCATTCTCCTCCCACGCACCCAGTGTGAGTTTAAATCACCGGGTCCAGGACTTGAACCACGATGGGAGTTCAGCGACATAGCCATTACGCTAAATGCTGGTCCCTTTGGCCTTCATTTTTTAGGTCTCTTGGGCAAATGCATAACCTTTGCAAACCTTGACCAACTAGTGACTTATTAAAAACTGAGTGAGACCAGCCAATGACATGGTGCTTAAGTGCTTAAGGCAGCTGAGTCCCACATAGCCAACTGCGTGGTCCAAATTCTGAACCCAGTTGCCTGAAAAACACTCTGGGCAAATGTGAGTGCATGCTCTCAAGAAGAGAATGGAGGAGAAAGGATTTCATATGGCCATCACCCCTTGGGGTGCTTTCTCACTTTCTCTCTGGCTCTCTGATGAGCACATGTGTGCCCTATAATAATTTTTTCTAATTTCATTTAATCTTCCAACTACAGCCCTGGGAGGCAAGAAAGAGAAGCCTAGAAAGGATGAAAAACTTGCTCATGATCCATGCTGTTATTAATTCTTGTGGCTGGAACTTCAACTTTGAAAAAATTAACAGAAAATCTTTTTTTTTTTTTTTTGAATGAGTTCTGTTATAGAGCATGTGTGCTTGCTGGAGACACAGAGACAGAGAGAGAGAGAGAGCAAGAAATCACCCCCTGGAGAGATGGCCACACTGCAATCCCTTTTCCTCCATTCTCCTCTTGGGATTTTGGGCACACATGACATGAGTTTCAAGCCACCAGTCCAGGACTTGAACCATGGTCAGCCACGTGGGTGTCCAACACCTTAAACATTACACCACTTCCTGGTCCCAAAAAAAGTCTTTATTTAGCACTTGCTGCTAAGCCAGACACTGAGCTGAGCATTTTATATGCATTATCTCATTTAGCCCGCACAAGAACTGCACAAGGTGGATTATTGTTGTCCTCATTTTAAACATTAAGTACTAGAGAAACAGGGAGGTTAAACAGTTTGCCCAAGGTCACACAGCTTGTAGGAGGCAGAGCTGGGATTCTTCCTATAAAGGTAAACAGCTTTGCTACTATGCTATTCCACCTCTGTTTACATGGATGGACATACACACACACACACACACACACACAAGTAAATGAAGCATGGTGAGCCTGGGAGCGAGTGTGACCTCCCTAGGGAATAGGGCAAGGTTAGCAATGGGGGTAGGATGGATCTAGTCCAGCAGAACCTGAGAGGAGTGAGTCGGCAGTGGGGAGGAGAATATGGACTGAAGGGGGCCCTGTACTTGAGGTCGTGGGAGGTTACAGGGCCCACTCCACACCCACTCATTTGAGCACAAGCAGACACAGTGCCCTGAAGAGTCACACAGACTCCAGTAAAAGACTTGTCACTTTCCGGACCTTTTTCCAGAGAAACCCACTTTCTTGTCCAAGGCATAGGTAGACTAGAAGTCTCCCTCAACAAGAAATGAAAGGTCTACATCCAATCGTTTGGAATATTCTGTAGGTTCGACTCTCAAATATATCCAAGATACCACCATTTCTCACTATCTTCACTACTGTCACTCTGGTTGGTGTCACTATCATCTCTTGCCTAGACTGTTGCAGTAGTATTCCTCACGGGAGATGGAGAGAATTATGGCTTTCCAAAGATGTCCATATCCTTTCTTTTTCCAAACATTTATTTATGAATGTATGTATTTGTCATGATTTTCAAGCCACCCAATCCAGGATGCAAACAATGGTCAGCCGTGTGGGAACCCAGTGCCTTAACCACTCTACCACCTGTTGGCCCCAAGATGTTCATATCTTAACTCCAAAAATATCATCTTATGTGGACTTTGTAAAAGTGTTAAATTAAAAATCTTGAGTTAGGGAGATTATCCTGGATGATTGTCCTGAGCCCATTGTAACGACAAGAAGGAAGCAGGAGAGTCAGAGGCAGAGAGATACTAGCTGCTATCCTTCCGGCATTGAAAATGGAGTAAGAGACTACAAGCCAAGGAATGTAGGTGACTTCTAGAGATTGGAAAAGGCAATGGAAGAGACTTTCCCCTGGAACCTTCAGAAGGAATGTAGCCCTGTTGACCACTTCATTTTAGTCTACTGAGAGCTCTATTACCATACTTCTGACCTCAAGAGCAATAAAATAATGAATTCATGTTGTTTTAAGCCACTAAGTTTGCAGTGATTTGTTAGAACAGTAATAGGAGCCTGATATGCATCTTCTCTGGCATTGCTGTCTCCATCTTACCACCTCCAGCTCATTCTCTACATGACAACCAGAGGGGTCATTTAAAAAATATATGTCAGGCTCTTTTCCGGCTGTTGCAGCATATAGCACCATGAGCAGCAAAGTCTCTCGCAACACCCTGTATGAGGCAGTGCGGGAAGTCCTGCACAGGAACCAGCTCAAGCACCGGAAGTTATCAGAAACGGTGGAGCTACAGATCAGCTTAAAGAACTATGACCCTTAAAAGTGCAAGTGCTTCTGGAGCACAGTCAGGCTTAAGTTCACTCTCCGCCCCAAGTTTTCCGTGTGTGTCCTGGGGGACCAGCAGCACTGCCACGAGGCCAAGGCTGTGGACATCCCCTACATGGATATCAAGGCACTGAAGAAACAGAACAAGAATGAGAATCTGGTCAAGAAACTGGCCAAGAAGTATGATGCCTTTTTGGCCTCAGAGTCCCTGATCAAACAGATCCCACAAATCCTGGGCCCAGGTCTAAATAAGGCCAGCAAATTCCCTTCCCTGCTGACACAATGAGAACATGGTGGCCAAAGTCAATGAGGTGAAGTCCAAAATCGAGGTTCCAGATGAAGAAGGTGCTGTGTCTAGCTGTGGCCGTTGGCCAGGTGAAGATGACAGATGATGAGCTTGTGTACAACATCTACTTGGCTACTAACTTCCTGGTGTCATTACTCAAGAAAATTGGCAGAACATCTGGGCTTATACATCAAGAACACCACGGGCAAGCCCCAGCACCTGTATTAAAGTATATCTTAATAAATTCTAGTGCCACTAAAAATATGTGTGTGTGTGTGTGTGTGTGTGTGTGTGTGTGTGTCAGATCCAGTTACTGCACTGCTCTCAACCCTCCAATGGCCCTTTACATTCTTCAAAGTAAAAACTGAAGTCCTCTCGTTGCCCCTCAAGTCCCTACACAGTGTGACAGGATCCTCCCAAACCTCCCTGTCCTCTTCCTTTCCAATGTCTCAGGGGGGCTGGTTCCCCCCTGTCCCCTCTGCTGCTCCTTAAACACACCAGGGCAACCCCTACACTACCCACACCTCTCCTCTGGAGCTGGCAGGTGGAGTGGTGGTTAAGCACACTGGACTCCTACATGGCTGACAACAGTTCAAGTACAGGACCTGGTGGTGGCTTGCTTCCTCACTTTTCCTCTCTCTCTCTCTCACTCTGACCCTCTCTGGTCAAAAATTAAAATAAATAAATAAATGAAGTTAAAATTTTAAAAAATAATTCTTTAAAAAATAATAATAATTGAAGTACTCATCACCTTTTAAGATATTAAAATTATATAACTTTGAATCAGCAGGTGGTGTGGTGGTTGAGGCACTGGACTTCCACACAGCTGACCGTGGTTTGAGTCCTGCACCTGGCGGCTTGCTTTCTCACTTTTCTTCTCTCTGCCTTTCTATCTCTCTCTGCTGAATTAAAGAATAATAAATAAATAATTTTATATATATTATGCAGCTTACCCATTTTCTTTGTTGTTTATCTCTGCTTCTTCCACAGGGGATTCCCACAGATCATTATTTTGCCCGCAATATAGCATCAACACCTAGAACTTTACCTAGTATTTAGTAAGTGCTCAGGAAATACTTGTTAAATGAATACAGTCAGGGAACTAGACTGTAAGCAGCAGTAAAACAAGGTAATCCCACCTGGGAAGGCTCCTGGTTCAAGTCTAGAGACCTCCCAGAATACACACCAGGCATGCAAGTGGCAACCCATTGTCCAGGGCTAACTGAAGGCTGGGGGATGGATCACAGAATTAGGACTCTGTTGAGGTGCTGTCTCTTTGTCTCTGTCTCTCTCGCATTTGCTCATGAAATAACTAAATAAAACAAAAATGAATATAGTCACGCATTCTGTAAAACGTTTCAGTGAGGGACTGGCAGGAGACGCAGTGGTTAAGGGCTCTGGACTCCCACATAGCTGACTGTAGTTCAAGTCCCAGACCTGGTAGTTTACTTTCTCCCTCTCTTTCTCTCTCTCGCTCTGTCCCTTTCTGGCCAAATTAAATAAAGTTAAATAATTCTCTTTTTTTTTTTTTGAGAGGTTTTGCTATAGGGCACATGTGCTCGCCAGACAGAGAGAGACAGAGAGACAGAAAGCGAGAAATCACCCCCCCAGGGGGGATGGCCACACCGCAATCCCTTCTCCTCCATTCTTCTCTTGGGATCTTGGGCACACACGCACATGCGCCTGGCATGAGTTTAAGCCACTGGGTCCAGGACTCGAACCGTGGTCGACTACATGGGAGTCCAGCGATATAGCTATTACACCAACTGCTGGTCCCAAATAAAATAATTCTTTAAAAAAAACATTTCAGTGAATGACAGACTGCATATACGGTGTAATACAATTGCAACAGTCTATATCATATAGCCTAGGTGCGTAGTAGTTTAAAGCATCTATGATGTTTGCACAACAAAATCACCTAATAATGCATTTCTCAGAACACGTCTCTCATAAAGTGACGCATGACTATCCTTGAATAAATAAGTATTGGACTTGAATGAACCGAGGTAGCAGCGACCTGGATGGCAGTCTTGCCATAATGAGACTTTGGACAAGACCCTTTTCCTCTCGGTTTATACTCTGTGATTCTACAAAGGATCCAAGTCCCTGAAGCTGGGCCTTGGCCTCCAGCCTCAGTTCTGTGCCTAACTACACAGCAGGCGGGCTGGGCAAGTAGGGAGTCAGCCCTAACCCTCAGGTGGGGTCTGCTAAGCTCCCAGAGCTCACCGTTCTGGCCCTAAAAGACATGAGAGGTCACTTGTTGGCAGCCTTGGGGTTTAGGAGCACCTGCAGCTGCCACCTCCACTCCCTCCGCCCCCTCCTCCCGAGGGGGAGGCAAAACTGGTCCAACCGGTTCTCCTGGGCCACAGGTATATCTGCTCTGTCAACTGAGACTTCTAAGACACCGACTCAGTCTTCGCAAATATTCTGTGCTCTTTCTTAGGACACAGGAAGCATCCTTTAAATCAGACATTACTTCCCAGGACTTTGAGCCAGCCGTTTTGCAGTCTGTCTATATGGCAGATTCCTGCTAGTGAGAACTTACCGTTGGCCTCCCTGGGATGGGAGAAGGGGATGGGAAAATTGGGCTTTGTTTCCTCAAAGTGCTGTTGTTTGTTCATTCAACAAAGGTTGACTGAAAATTCCTGGGCAGTTCTGGGCAAACATTTTTGCAAAATAGGCAAAAGTCCTTGCCTTGGGGCCAGCAGGTGGCATGATGGTTGGAATGCTGGAAACTCCCAGGAGGCTGACCCGGTTTGAGTCCCAGACCTGGCAGCTTGCTTTCTCACTTTCCCTTCTCTCTCTGTTTCTCTCTGGTCAAATTAAAAAATGATGATAAATAAAATTAAATAAATAATTTTTTAAGTCCTTGACTTTGAGGACCTTTTGTTTCCTCTACTGAGGATGATAGACAATTTTTAAAAATGTCTAATATGATGTCAAGTGTTATGAAAAAAAGAAAACAGGCTAAGAAGCTAAAGAATGATGGGGATAAGGACTGTTTTAGATAGACTGGCCAAGGAAGACCTAAGAAAATAACTTTTAGTTGGGGCTGGCACATGGTCTGGTAGATAAGGTGCTGGACTCCCACATGGCCAACCGTGTTTTGAGTTCCAGACCCAGTGGCTTGCTTTCTCATTTTCTCTCTCTCTCTCTCGGGTCACAATAAAATAAATAATTCTGTTTAAAAATAAAGAAAATAAGTTTTGGACAAATGTGAATAGAGGGAGGGAACCTACCACGTAAAAATTTGCAGGAAGAGCATTGAAGACAGAGGGATGAGCAAGCACGAAGGTCCTGAGGCATGAACTAGCTTATATAATGGAGGCACACAGGGTAGATGTGGCTGGAGTGGGAGTAGGTGGAAGAGTTAGGAAGGATCATGTCTATGAGAAAAACTCCAGATTCAGCAACTTGGAAGCTACTGGAAGGTTTTTAACTGATTGAGGCTCTAAGAAGATCCTCTAGACTTCTATCAAGAGAGGATCACAAGGGACCAGCAGGTGGCATGGTGGTTAAGGTGCTGGACACTCCCACAGCCGGCCACGGTTCGAGTCCTGGACCTGGCAGCTTCCTTTCTCCCTTTCCCTCTCTCTCTCTGTGTTTCTCTCTGGTCAAATTAAAATAAAAATGAATGAATAAATAAAATAAATAATAATTTTTTAAAAAAGAAAAAAGATGAAGGAGAAATTAAAAAAAAGAGAGAGAGGGTCACGATAGGGTAAGAGAGAAGGCCAGGTGAGCAGGCGTTGGCACCTAGGAGAAGTGGTTCCAAATCCCACTCTGGGCCTTCAGAGCTAATGAGAGCTTTAGAGATCCCAAGGCGAGGCACAAACTCTGGATTCTGTCAGTCTGCGGTTTTAAGACCAGCTCCTCACATTCTGGCTAAGAGTCCTTGGGTAGTTCACCACACCTCTCTGAGCCTTGATTTCTCCATCTGTAAAATGAGCAAGATGAGCTTGCTTCCAAGGGGCGTCTTAAGGAGTCAGTGACTTGTAAGTAAAACACAGCACAGAACTTGGCATGAAGCAGGCCCTCAATAAAGTGGGCCATGACTCAACCCTCTACATTTGGAGACAGAGAGACTGAGGCCAGTTAGCTTAAAGGCAGAGAACTGGTAGGGAAAAGGAGGGAAGGAAGTAGGACTTATAGGATCCATCAAGTCCTGTACCCACGGGATCTAGACAGCTAAATGAGTGAGTGAAGTGGGAAAGGAACATGGAAAAACCTGTGGCCTTTCCTGGCATCTTGTTTTCTTACTTTCGAGAGACACTGGGAACTTAGAAATATTTCTTTACTTGGGACCAGCAGTTAGTGTAATGGCTATGTCGCTGAACTCCCATGTAGCCAACCGTGGTTCAAGTCCCGGACTCGGTGGCTTAAACTCACGCTGGGCGCCTGTGCATGTGTGCCCAAGATCTCGAGAGGAGAATGGAGGAGAAGGGATTGTGGTGTGGCCATCCTCCCTGGGGGGTGATTTCTCGCTTTCTATCTCTCTGTCTCTCTCTGTCTTTCTGGCAAGCATATGTACCCGATAGCAAAAACCTCTCCAAAAAAAAAGAAAAAAGAAATATATCTTTACTCAGTACTGGACAGAGGTGCAGTGGAAATGCAACACACTTCAAGGCTGACCCACATAGGAGGGTTCGGGTTCATATATAGAGACCTCCCTGGATGCACCAGGTTTGTGTGCCCATGATCTTGAGCTGGCTGAAGCTGGGAGCGAGTCACAGCATGAAGATCCTATTGAGGGTGACTGTCTCTCTATCTCTGTCTCTACTTTGGTGGAAGAAAGAAATAGAAGAACTTTTAAAAATAAATATTTTGGGGCTGGCAGGTGTTGTGGTGGTGGATAAGGGCGCTGAACTACATGGCCAACTGTGGCTCGAGTCTCAGACCTGGAGGCTTGCTTTCTCACTTTCCCTCTCTCTCTCTCTCTTTCTCTCTCACTCTGTCCCTCTCTGGACAAATTAAAATAAACAAATAAAGCTAAATAATTCTTTTTAAAAAAAAATTTCTCAGGGCTAAGCAAGTGGCATGGTGTTAAGGCATTGGACTCTCACATGGCCATCTGTGGTCTGAGTCCTGGACCTGATGGCTTGCTTTCTCACTTTTCCGTTTTCTCTCTTTGTCTCTCTAATCAAATTAAAAATTAATAATAACATGTAAAATTAAATAATCTTTTTAAAAATATGTATTTCTCTGGCAAGCCAGTGGCATGGTGATAACGGTGGCTGTATCCTACATGGCTACCTATGTGCTTCAAGTCCCAGATTCAGAGGCTTATAAAACATGCTGGTGTATGCGCACGCATCCCCAAAATCCTGAAAGGAGGGAGAGATGTAGGAGAAGGGAACTGCAGCTTGACCGCCCCATAGGGGGTGCTTTCTTGTTCTCTCTCTCCTTGTCTCTGTCCAGTGAGCACATGCACCCTCTGGGGGGGAAAAAAGTTAACAAAAGATTTTATGCACACATATATATATCACCTAAAATAAATCAACACACACACAGTAAACGGCAACTGGTTTTCAGCTGCAGTGTCAGGGAGACATCAGGGGAAGGTGGGGACTGTGACCATCTGCAATACACATGCTCATTGGAAAGGGCTGGCTAGCCCAGCTCCACCTGACTGTTGTCGCACTATGCCCAACACCCTGTGAACAGAAGTTAGAAACCCAGACTTTGGAAAAGGTTCCGATTTTTTTTCTTTTTTTCTTTTTTTGGCTATAGGTCGCATGCTCGCATGCGCTCGCCAGACAGAGAGAGACAGAGAGATAGAAAGCTAGAAATCACCCCCCAGGGGGGATGGCCATGCCGCAATCCCTTCTTCTCCATTCTCCTC
>NW_006159579.1:952717-1008128 GCF_000334495.1 Tupaia belangeri chinensis | reverse complement strand
GACAGAAAGCGAGAAATCACCCCCCCAGGGGGGATGGCCACGCCGCAATCCCTTCTCCTCCATTCTCCTCTCAGGATCTTGGGCACGTACGCACACGCGCCCAGCGTGAGTTTTAAGCCACCGGGTTCGGGACTCGAACTGCGGTCGACTATGTGGGAGTCCAGCGACATAGCCATTACACTAACTGCTGGTTCCCAGAAAAGGTTCAGATTTTTAATAACATTTTATTTTATTTTATTTTATTTTATTTTTGCCATGGGGTGCATGCACTTGCCAGAGAGAGTCAGAGAGAGAAGGAAAGTGAGAAATCAAATCACCCCCCGCCCAGGGGTCTCCTCTTGGGATTTTGGGCACAAATGCACACATGCCTGGCATTATTTTCAAGCCACTGGGTCCGGGACTCAAACCACACAGTCAGCCATCTTGGATCCAGCTGACTTAAACTCCATGCCACCTGCTAACTCAAAGTCCCGTTTCTTTTTTGTTTTTAGAGAGATTTTTTGCTATAGGGCACATGCTTTTGCTGTAGAGACAGAGAGACAGAAACCAAGAAATCACTGCCCACGGTGGATGGCCACATATCAGTTCCTTCTCCATTCTCCTCTTGGAATTTTGGCACACATGCCCAGCCTGAGTTTCAAGATGCTGGGTTTGGGACTTGAACCAGAGTTGGCCATGTGAGAGTCCAGCAATGCAACCATTACCCCATCTGCTAGTCCCCAAAGTAACAATTTTTTTTCCTGTTTTAAATAATGTATTTTGCACCTATTATACCACACATTTTACACACCAACATATAACTCCCTAATAAGATAAAGCAGACAAAAAAGTTTACCTTATTAGAAACAAGACACACTATCATTTATAGTCTTCACACATTATTGCACTTGGAACTTTCATAATTTGACAAAGCATTCATGAAACAATCTGTAGTTTAACAGACAAGTAACACTTCTAAAAAACATTTTTAGGATTATTTATTTAATTCTATGTATTAATTCATTCATTTTAATCTGACCAGAGAGAGACACAGAGAGAAAGAGAGAAAGAGGGAAAGTGAGAAAGCAAGCCACTAGGTCCAGGACTCAAACTGTGGTTAGCCATGTGGGAATGTCCAGCACCTTAACCACCACACCACCTGCTGGACCCCAGAAAAAGAACACTTTTAAGCAGACATGACTGTCCTAAATTGTTTATCAGGTATGAATTTTACAAATATTTCTTAGACTAGCGGTAACGGTGGAGCTGGAGAGGATTGTGCCCTCTCCAAGCTGCACAAGAACCACCAATAATGCGGTGGAACTTGTGGCCCTTTCCAAGGCTTTGGTTCTTGCGGCCTGCCGATGTCAGCCCATGCATCTCCCTGTGCTTGTGGACTGGTTTGGTAATCCACTGGGTGTCAGGGTTTCTTCTGACAGCTTTACGGAATGGATCAATGAGAATAACCTCAAAGAATGTGTACGTGGAATCCATCTACCCAGTAAGAATTCAGGACTCTAAGAGCGCTGCGGTGGTGTCCGGCTCACTCCTTTGCAACAGACTGGAGGCTTCGAGCAAACTTGAGCTGGTTAACACCACGATGGACAGGTTTGCCATAGGTTGCACCCTTGAGAACTGGGCGTTTGTGGCCTCCATGATGCACACAAATCCTATATATGACATAACCTTGCTTCGCCTTGTATCCCAGGCCAGGTGAGGTGGGGAGCCCCGTGCAGCACCAAGAGCCGGCAGTACTGCCAGCAGCGGACCTTCAGAAGAAAGCGCATCACATTGGACTGCTTCTTCCTCCGCAGCCCTTGAAAGTACTTGTACACACCCATCTGGGCTTACCTGATGGCTGCTGGCAGGCGGAAAGGCCCAAAGTCTCAATTTTTAATTACATTTTCTAATTGCTTCTAGAGTATAGGAACATGATTGATTTGCATATATGGATCTTGCTATTATTTCAGGCTTTGTGATCTTTATACCATGTATTTCTTTTTCTCACCTTATTGCTCTGGCCAGGCCTCCAATGTAATGTTGGAGTCATGATAGCAGAAAGCCTGTCTTATTCCTAATACAAAAGAAATGTTTCACATTTCACCATTGCTGTATATTTTAAATTTCATTATTTTTAAATGTTGGCTCATTTTTTGCAGGGAAACATTGTGAATGCCAAGCAGTCTGTGTATAGGCTGGATTCAACATTTGGGCTGCCAATTTGTGATCTCTGCTTTATCTAAATTATTTCTCTGAATTGAGACAACATCATCGGGTAGGTATTATGTTCTCCCCATTGACACGAAGAAGCTAAGGTTCAGCGAGGTGAAGTGACTTGCCAGTCACACAGTTAGGAGGAGGAGAGCTAGGATTCAAACCCAGCTCTGCCTGATGTCAAAGTCTGTGAGCTTTCTGGAGACAGGACATTCTGGATGCCCAGGCCAGACCCTCCTTATGCTATGCCCTGTCTAGCATCTTGGGGCTTTGCAAGGAGCCCTGGGGTTTTGGAGTTGCTCTGCTGCCAACTCCCTTTGGCAAGGGCCTTCCCCTCTCTGGGCTTCAGTCTCCCATTTGCTAACCGAGGAAGGATTCAGCCAAGGGGAAGCCCAGTATTTCCCTAGCCTCCTTTCTTGCTAACCAGTTCTTCATTTGTTCAACATTAGACATAATCTCCCATGTCCCTCGTTCTATGGCCTGGCTCTGCCACTTGCCTGCTGTGGTTTCGGACTGCTTGACCTTCATGGGATTATTGCCTTGTCTCAGCTGCAAAATGGGATTACGAGTAGCACCTACCTTAAAGCACTTGGGACGGGCCAGGCATGTAGTAAGTGTCTAACAAAAACTAGTTCTCATGTTTGTGGTAAATGTATATGCATGTGTATACGCTGATAGGAAGAAGCAATAGAGAAACAAACAAAACAGTTGCATTAGGGCAGAGAAATGATTTTTAACATTTCCTTTAATGTCATAGTCACCATTTAAAAAAAATGTTTACCCCCCCCACACACACTACTCCACTATGTAAAGAATAAAGTCTGAATTCCTTAATTGAACATTCAAGCTTCTCTCTCATTCCTCATCAACCTGTGTGTGCGTATTTTAGATTTTTGCCACACGGTGCATTCCCTCCCAGAGAGAAACAGAGACAGAGAGAGGAAAAGTGAGAAATCACCCCCTAGCGGGGATGGCCATGTCACAACTCCTTCTCCTTCATTCTCCTCTTGGAATTTTGGGTATGCATGCTCACACACCTGGTATGTTTTTCAAGCTTGCCGGCTCTGGGACTTGAACTATGTAGTTGGCCACGTGAGATCCAGCCCCTTAACCACCAAGCCACATGTTGGCCTCATCAACCCATATTTCAATGCAGCAAAGTGGCTAAGAGCATGTGGAGGCAGACTGCCCTGGCTTGAACCCCAATGCTGTGGCTTACTGGCTGTGTGAGCCTAGGCAAGGAACTCTACCTCTGTGCCACGTTTCCTCATCCGGAAAGTAACAGTACTCACAGACAGGCTGAGATGGTGTGATGTCAACAGTGCAGGATGATGCCCGTCACACAGGTGCTTGAAGAATTAGCGATTATGGTTACCCCTGTATTCCTCCCAGATCTCTGGACCAGCTGCCAGCCCCAGAGCAGCACAGGCCCTGCACTTTTGTGCATTGGTCTTTGCTTGTGCCCTGCTCTTATCTGGCATGCCTTCCCCTATCTATTCAGACATTCAGGTACTCCATGCCAAGGCTCAGTCAAAAGTCATCCCCACCAAAGAGACTCCTTGTTCTTACTGATCCCTCGGGCCTTTCTGCAGATGGTGCACCTGCAGCCTTTACTCCATCAGCTTTGTCCCTCCTGCCACACCATATGCTTCCTGAGGATGTGGGAAGTTGGGCTTGACTCTGAGCTCTGGGCCTGGATCTTAACACAGGGAAGGATACGCCAGCCTCCAAGAAAACTCAGTCATCTGGGCTAGTTCGGTGGCAAGGCAGTAACATACCACTCAAGAGAAGCCACATCCCACATGCCGACTAATCTTCAAATCCCTGCCCAGTCCACCAGAAGCACACAACACATCTGTGTGTGTCCAAGAGCCAACAGGCTGGAGGCCTAGAGCAGGTGATTACGGTGTGAGCCTGTGGGGGGTCCTCGTCTTTCTCTCACATGCACATACAAGTGCTCTAATCATGATTTTGAAAAGTTTAGAATAAAAAAGAAAGAAAAGTCTTTCATCACTGAGTCAGACAGCTCTGCTGTGTGAAGTCCATCTCATGGAGCCTGTTTCCTTTCCTGTAACAGGCAATGTGTCCCAAAAAGCGGTGATGAGGATGAGCAGAGAAACACTGGTCAAGGCCCCTTTTCTCCCTCCTGCCCGGCCTAACTGGAGGGGGCGGGTGTCGATGGCCACACAAGGGCCCACTCCAGGTGGACTCTGGTTCTAGTCAGATCTGATCCCAAAGGGTTTGGGGTGAGCCCCAAGATCCTGAATATTCATGAGTGTTTGTATTCATAATAGCCGCACTGGCAGCACTGACCTGCCTCTCTGTTACAAACTCTCCAAGGCTATGCATGTGAGGGGACCCCAGGACCCCTCCATCCACATGGTTTAGAGGAGAGTTCTGCCACCTAGAGGCAAAGGAAAAAACTGCCGAGGCTTGGCCTGAGTCACTGGGACACTGGCAGTGATGAAAACATTTAAGGAGTACTTCCCCAGTGCGGGCACCGCGCCTAGCCCTTTGCGCATTTCTTCATACTGGATGCCCAAGACAACCTTACGAGGCTGCACTATCGTAAGCCCCACTGTCCAGATGAGGAACATGGGCTCAGAGAGGTGAGTGACTTGCTCAAGGTCACACAGCAAGTGTATGTAACTTTGGGATTTGAAGCCAGACCTGGCTCATAGTTGCACTCTAACCATGATACTTGAGGTCTCCTTAACACCCCTATTACAGAGCTGTCTGAGGATGGTGAAGAACCGAATGTGACATGGTCCAACCATATCAGGCCTCCTGAAAGGTAGCCTGGCTAGAAGCCATCTCAAAGTGACCTGGAAGATGGATGGGCGGGACCAACCCTGTTTCCTCTCTCAGGTGGCCCAACCACCAGCCTAGGCAGCCAGACCCTGGGCTCTCTCTTGCCATTGCTCTACCCAGAAACCACGGGCAGCCCTGTCCCCAGATCCCGGAATACTACAGATCTTTCCTGCAGGACAGGGGCCACCAGCAGGTGGCCCAGGCCTGGGTTTATAAATGACATCCTGAAAGGATCTCTGCTGATGGCTCCCTTCCTCTGCTAGTCTGCCTCCAGGGGCCCTGGACCCAAATGCGAGCATCAGGCCGGCCCCTGGAACAAACCGCATGGGTCATCACTCCGAGGCCTGGATGTAGACAGGCACAGCGAGCATGGCACATGGGCCCTCGGCCCCGGCCTGCAGCTCCGCCAGTGCCAGGTTGGAACCCAGCCCCTCAGCATGCCCAGGCACCACCAGCTCCGGCTCCCCACCCACTGTGCCCCCCACGACGATGGACAGCACGGCATCTGGCTCTGCAAAGGGTGGTTTGCCTGGGGCGGCCTCAGGCACTGGTCCAGCCCCTGAATCCTTCAGCTCCTCCAGCCCCAGTGGGTCAGATAAGGGGGTCACCACCTTGCGCCCGCCACTGCTGCCACTTCGGGGAGCTGCCCTCCTCCGGGGAGGGCGCCGGGCTTGCAGGTCCTTGTCCTTTTGGGGGCCCAGACGGCAGCGGTGATCCTTGAGGTATTTGTGGCGGGAAAAGCCCTTGGCGCAGCCAGCACAGCGGAACTTGTAGTTGCCCGTGTGGGCGCGCTGGTGCTCGGCGAGGTGGGCGCGGCGGCTGAAGGACTTGCTGCACAGGGCGCACTTGTGGAGCTTCATGCCTGGGGAGCAAGGGGAAGTCAGCCAGATGCACCCAGACCCACACCTCGCACTGGTGCCCTGCGCTGGGAAGGAGATCCCGTCTCTTGCCCTGCCAGCACCTGTGTGATCTGGACCCAGCTCCTTGCGGTCTCACCTCCCACCCTCTCCTTGCCAGTACTCTGCTCACATGCACAGAGCTGGCTCCAGCCTCTGGGCCTTTGCCACTTCTCTTGGCCTGCTCAGTCTCGAGATGTCGGCTCTCTTGGTCAGGTCACATCATCTGTCACCTGGATGATGACAGCAGCAACCTCTCTGCTCTGCCTGCCTTACCCCGTCCCCCTCAGACCATTCCCCACAGGGCAGCTAGAGATGGCTCTGTAAAACACACGGTGATTGTGACATCCCTGCTCCAGACCCCCACACCGGCTACTCACAAAGCCAGTGCCGTCTGACTGTCCCTTCACCTCAGTCCCAGTCCCTCTGCCCAGCTTGTTCCCTATGTTCCAGGCTCTCACCCACCCTTCGTTGTCACAAACACCCTTCCAGTCTCTCCCTGCCGTAAGGCTCGCACATGCTGATCCCTCACCCTGGAAAATGATTTCTTGGCTCTTGTCATCCCTTGGGACTCAGTTCTCATGGTACCTCCTGAGGGGAGAGGGATGGCTCTCCCTGATAGACACACCCTTCAGTCTCTGCCCATCACCCCACTCATTTCTGTTTTGCACTCAGTGTACCTTGCCGATACATATTTATTTATTTGTTGTTTATTTTCAGTCTATCATCTATCCCACTAGATGCTAAGCTTCCCTAAGAGGGCAGGGTAGAATTCGGCCTGATTCCTTCACTGCCTGGCATGTGGTCGGTTCTCAGAAGCCACTCACTGAGTGAATCATGGGTGCCTTCACGATCACCATGAAGTCAATGCCAGCCCATACTCACCCTGGGCCAGGCACCTTTCCCAGATGCCTTCAGCCTCCCCAGCCCCCTTGGGATGGAGACCAGGAAGGGGCAGTGATTTGCCTGGTGGCAGGAAAGTAGCAGTGCCAAGACAAACCCCAGCCCCTCTGCTTCCAAGTGCTTGATCAATTCTCTCCATTTTCCAACTTTCTACAAACCAGTGGCCCTCAAACTGGGGCAAGGTTCCCCCCAGGAGACCTTTGGCAATACCTGGAAACATTTTCAGTTGTCACAACAGAGGGGTGGGGGGCGGGGGGGCATGCCACCGACACCTAGTGGTTGGAGGCTAGAGGTGTTGCTAAACATCTACAAGTACCGAACAGTCCCTGGTTACAAAGAATTATCCAGTCCAAAATATCGACAGTGCCAAGGTTGAAAAAGCCTGTTCTAGACCAAATGGTACATGGAGAGCCAGCCACACTGCTCTGGGCAGCCCTGGGATCGTAGTGTGGTTTGGAGATCCTGCCCTACTCTATCAATGAACCTTCCTGGCCAAACCTTGACACCCTCCGCCCTCCACCATCGACCAGCCTGATCTGACTTAGTTATTCCTTCTCAGGTTGGCTTCCCCCTTGGCCTGGGGGACTGTGTCCAATTCATCTCTGTGCACCCTAAGGTCCCTAACTCTGGCCTGGCTTGTAGCCCACATGAGTGAAAGTCCATTGGCTAGAAGGTGTTGGCAGGGACACTAAGCTTTTTTTTTTTTTGAGAGGTTTTTGCTATAGGGCGCGTGCGCTCGCCAGAGTGACAGAGAGAGACAGAGAGATAGAAAGCAGGAAATCACCTCCCAGAGGGGATGGCCACGCCGCAATCCCTTCTCCTCCATTCTCCTCTCGGGATCTTGGGCACGTATGCACACGCGCCCGGCGTGAGTTTAAGCCACTGGGTCCGGGACTCGAACCGCGGTCGACTACGTGGGAGTCCAGCGACATAGCCATTATGCTAACTGCTGGTCCCTCCGGGACACTAAGCTTTATGGGATGCATTTGTTCTTTCTTTGCTGGGGAGTCTTTGCCAAGGAACTTGAGCTGAACTAAACCCTCCTGGCAGAACCATGAACCCCTTACCAGAGTGGGAGAGGATGTGAGCCTTCAGCTTGTCCGGCCGGTTGAACTCCTTACTGCAGCCTGTGTGTGTCCTGGAACCAAAGCCGGGGGTCAGGGTGAACTTATTGAGCTTAGGACCCTCTTTGTCAACCCCTCTGTTAACCCTGGGCAAAAGGGATACCCTTATCCCCTCTAAGGGCTAAGCAAGGAAGCAGGATGGGGAGTGAGACAGGCAGGACCCAGACCTCAAAGGAGAGAGGCTTTTGGCCCTGGGCTTGACATCTTTCTGCCCCACCCTGCCCGGCAGCCCCACCAGGAATCCTCCTTGCCCACATGACAGTCAACTCACGAGAAGGGGCATTTGTATTTCTTGAAGGGCTCATGGATCAACATGTGTCTCTTTAGTTTGTCCTTGCGGTTGAATGCAGACTCACACACTGAGCATTTGTAGGGCTTCTCACCTGCAGGAGATACAGACAGGGCGGGCTCAGGGCCCATAAGAAGGAATCTGAATGTGGGGTGCAGAGGTCCCCACTGGGCAGCAGCTTCTCAATGAGGGTGATCTGGTAGAAAAACAGCCTCTCTTGGACCAGCAGGTGGCGTGGAGGTTAAGGCAGCTGGATCCCACATGGCCAACTGCTATTTGAGTCCAGGGACTTGAAAATCATACCAGGTGGATTTACATGCATGCTCACAATCCCAAGAAGAAAACAGAAGAGAACGGACTGCAGCATGGTCATCTATCTCCTTGGGGAGTGATTTCTCACTTTTCCTCTATCTCTCTCTGCGTCTCTCTCTGCAAAGCTAAAAGCAAACAAACAAACAAACAAAAAAACAGCCATAGCTTCTCTCGTTCCTCATGACTTTGTTTTACCAAAAAGAAGGGGCTGTTTGAGATAGGGTATTAGGGGATGGCTCTCGGATGGCACAACAGGTGAGGTGCGGCCTGAGGTAGTACGGCAGCGGGCTACGTGCAAATCTAGGAGAGGGGCCCAGATTGAAGGGAAAGCAAGTGCAAAGGCCCCGAGGTGTATCTGAGGAACAGCAGGGAGGTTAGGGTGGCTGAAACAAAAGGTGCGGAGGGAAATGAGGCAGGAGGTGAGGTCAACAAGGACGCCAGGCCCCAACCAGGAGTACCCAGAAGGCCAGGAAAAGGCTTTTACTCTGAGCCAGGTAAGAAGCTACTAGAGGGCCTGAGAAGAGGAGGAACAGGATCCAACTCAAGTTTCTTCAAATTTTTCTTTTGTTTTAAATTTCTTTTTTTTTCATAAGATGCGTGTGCTCACTAAAGAGAGACTGACAGATACAGAGAAGGAGGGTAAGTGAGAAATCACTCTTACGGGGAATGGCCACACCACGATCCCTTCTCCTCTTGGGATTTTTGGGCATGTACATGCACACGTGCCCAGTGTGATTCTCAAGCCACCAGTTCGGACCTCAAACCTCGGAGACAGCTATGTGGAATCTAGCACCTTAATCACTATGCCATCTGTTGGTCCTGTTTTTTAAATTTTTATTAATTTAGTTCTTCCATAAGTGACAAGGAGAGAAAGCCAGCACTCCCAAAAGGGCCTCACTACCACGATCCACCCCTGCCTTAGCCAGCTCCAGATGGAGGACATGTGCATGCCCAGAGTACTCAAGGAGCCCTCCAGACATGAACCACAACCTTCCCAGGTGGATCAGCCTTACAAAGTGCTGCATTTCACTGCCGCACATCTGTTTGGACTCTGACTTAAGATCTGAACAGGCTGGCACCAGCTGAGCAGCAAGTGGAGAACAGACTGAGAGGGGAAAGGGTGGCAGAGGAGAGCTGGGACAGTAATGGAGGCGGTCAAGGCCAGGCTGCATTGGGAAAGTGGAATTAGCTAAGGAACTGACCATGAGATGTAAGAGGAAAAGGACAGTTAAGGATGATTCTGAGGGTGGCCTATGTCCCAAGGTAGATGGTCATGGCAATTACAGCAATGGGGTCCACGGTGGGGATGGGGGAATCTCACGTCTAACTGAATCCTCGCCATCAGACCATGAGGTAAGTACTTCCATCATCTCCACTCTGTGGATGAGATGCCTGGAGCTCAGGGACAAAGAGGGACTTGCCCAAGGTCCATGGCTGTGACCCAAGCCCACCTGAGCTAGCTCAGAACTCCCAAACCCATTCTGGGGGGAGGGCAGGAAGGGCAGGTTTTACCCAATGGGTGTCAGTGGTCACCTGAGGAGCCCACAGAACTCAAGGCCTGTAAGGTCCCTGTAGAGTTCCAATCTGCCCTTTGAAAAAGGGCTCTTCCTGGGCTATTTAAATCCCCTGCCATTATTTCCTCTCTGTCCTCCCTCTCGCATGAATAAAACACTTTAAAAAAGTGTCAACCCAGGGGCGGGCAGAAGGCATGGTGATTAAGGGCACTGGATTCCAATATGGCCAACCACGGTTCAAGTCCTGGACCCAGAAGCTTGCTTGCTCACTTTCTGTTTCTCTCTCTGGTCAAATTTAAATAAATAACTAAATAAATAAAGTTAAATTAAAAAAATAATTCTTTTTTTAAAGGAATTATTTTATTTAACTTTATTTATTTAAATTTGACCAGAGAGGGACAGAGTGAGAGAGGGGGTGGGGGAGGATGAGAAAGCAAGCTGATAGGTCCAGGACTCGAACCACAGTCAGACATATGGGAGTCCAGTTCCCTTAAATACCACACCACCTGCTTACCCCCCCAAAATAATTTTTATTTTTTCCTTTGGAGAGGTTTTTGCTATAGGGCACGTGCACTCGTCAGAAAGACAGAGAGAGACAGAGAGACAGAAAGTGAAAAAATCACCCCCCGGGGGAATGGCCACTCCACAATCCCTTCTCCTCCATTCTCCTCTCGGGATCTTGGGCACACATGTACACGCACCCGGGTGAGTTTAAGCCACCGGGTCCGGGACTCGAATCACAGTCGACTACATGGGAATTCAGCAACATAGCCATTATGCTAACTGCTGGTCCCAATAATTCTTCAAAAATAAAAAATGACAACCCAGTTGATTACAGAAACTCTTGTCCTTACAGTGAAATGCCCTTCATCATTAAAAAGATTCAAGTCAATCTGTTTTTCCTGATTGGAAAGTTCTCCTGGACATACTGCTAGGGAGAAGACAAACCTGTAGAACAACTTAACACAGTCCCACTTTGTTAGGACACAAAATGCAATCTCCACACCTTGAAAGCCCTAGCCACGTGTTTGTATATGTAGGTAACACTTGAACAACATGAGAGTTCTGAGTGCCAACGTCTCATGCGCTCAAAAATCTATCGATAACAGGCCGGCCAAGTGGCATGTTGGTTTAGGTGGCTGGATCCCACACAGCTGACTTCAGTGTTCGAGTCCTGGAGCTAGAGGCTTAAAAAACGTGCTGTGCACTTATGTGCATGTGCCCAAAATTCCAAGAAGAGAGTGGAGGAGAAGTGACTATGGCCATCCTTCCAGGGGTGATTCCTTGCTTTTCGGGTCAAATTAAAATAAATAAATAGATAGATAGATAATAAATAAAGTTAAAAAAAATTCTTAAAAAAAAAAAGTGCATGTGCTTGCTAGAGATGGGGGGGAGGCGAGAAATCACCGTCTGGCGGCATGGCTATGCTGCAATCTCTTATTCATTCTCCTCTTGGATTTTGGGCATGCACACATACGTACCCAGCATGTTTCCCTTTCTTTTTTTTTTTGTTTTAAAGAATTATTTAATTTAATTTAATTTATTATTATTATTTAATTTGAGCAGAGACAAGGCGAGGAAAAGTGAGAAAGCAAGCCACCAGGTCCAGGATTCGAACCACAGTCGGCCATTTGGGAGTCCAGCACCTTAACCATCACACCACTTGCTCTCTCCCAGCGTGTTTTTCAAGCCACCGCATCTGGGATTCAACCCTGCAGTTGGCCATGTGAGATCCAACTACCTTAACCTCTGCACCACCTGCTGTCCCTCACAGATAATTTTTAAAAATTAATTAATTACTTTTTAATTTTGCTATAGGGCACGTGTGTGAGAGAGAGACAGAAAGAGAGAGAGAGAGAGAGAAAGCCACCAGGTCCAGGACTCAAACTAGGGTCAGTCATGTGAAAATCTAGCACCCTAGCCATCATGCCACCTGCTGGCCCCGCAGATAACCTTTGATTCCCCCAAACTTAAGTACTAATAGCCAACCTTCAACCAGAAGCCTCCCTGATAACATAAACAGTGGATTAATATGTATATTGTATCTTGTAAATTACCTGCATTTATTTTTGAGAGCGATTTTTTAAAAGAATTATTTTATTTAATTTTATTCATTGTTCTTTTTTTTTTTTTTTTTTTTTTGAAGTTGACCAGAGAGGAGCAAAGAGACAGAAGGAAAGTGAAAAAGCAAAAAAGCAAGCTGCTACCACTCTGGGACTCAAACTGCAGTCAGCCATATGGGAGCCCAGTCACCTTTTTTTTTTTAAGAGGTTTTTGCTATAGGGTGTATGCACTCACCAGAAAAACAGAGAGACAGAGACATAGAAAGCAAGAAATCACCCCCTGAGGGGGTGGCCACGCCACAATCCTTTCTCCTCCATTATCCTTTTAGGAATCTGGGCACTAATGCACAGTGCCCGGTGTGAGTTTAAACCACCAGGTCTGGGACTGGAACTGCGATCAACTATGTGGGAGTCCAGCGACGCAGCCATTACGCCATCTGTTGGTCCCAAGGGAGTCCAGCCACCTTAACCACCATGCCACCTGCCAGCCCCGAGGGTGTGTGTGCTCACTGGAAAGACAAAGGCACACAGAAAGGGAGCAATCACCCCCAGGAGGGATAGCCACGCTGCAATCCCTTCTCCTCCATTCTCCTCTTAGGATCTTCGGCACATGTGCACGAGTCCAGTGTGGTTTTTTAAGCTGCCAGATCCGGACATGAACTGTGACTGACTATGTGGGAGTCCAGCAACATAACCATTATACCGTCTGCTGGTCCCTGTATGTTACCTCTGTTATACACTGTGCTCTTACAATGAAATTAACTTTTGAGAAAAAAAAAAATGTTACCAAGAATTATCAGAAGGGGGCCAACAAGTGGCATAGTGGTTAAGGCACTGGATTTCCACATAGTCAGTTGCAGTTTAAGTCCTGGACCTGGCAGCTTGTTTTCTCATTTTTCCTCCCTCTCTCTCTCTCAACCACTCTGTCTCTCTCTGGTAAGCATGAGTGCCCTGTAGCAATTTAAAAATAATAATAATGAGGGGCCAGCAGGTGGCATGGTGGTTAAGGACGCTGAACTTCCACATGGCCAACCGTGGTTGAGTCCTGGACCTGGCAGCTTGCTTTCTCACTTCCCCCTTCTCTCTCCCTCATTCTGTTCCTCTCTGGTCAAATTAAATAAATAAATGAATAAAGTTAAATAAAGTAATTCTTAATAATAATAATAATGATAATGATAAATAAAATTTAACAAAAAATTTAACTCAGGGAGTCCAGCAGGTGGTATGGTGGTTAAGGTGCCAAACTCCCACATGGCTGACCACGGTTCAAGTCCTGGGCCTGAGGCTTGATTTCCCACTTTCTCTCTCTCTCTCTTTCTCTCTCATGAGCACATGTGCCCTATAGCTAACTTAAAAATATAACAGTAATAATAATAATTAATTTAATTAAATTAATAAATCTTTTAAAATTTAAACTCAGGGCGTCAATAGGTGGCGTGGGGGTTAAGACGGTTGTACTCACACATGGCTGACCATGGTTCGAGTCCTAAATCTGGCAACTTGCTTTCTCACTTTCTCTCTCTCTGGTCAACTTTAAAATACATATATATATAAAATAAGAGACCAGAAGTTGGCGTAACGGCTAAGTCGCTCGAATCCAATGTCCCACGTGGTTGACCACAGTTCAAATCCCAGACCCAGTGGCTTAAACTCATGCCGCGCATGTGTGCGTGCATGCCCAAGTTCCCGAGAGAATGGAGGAGAATGGATTGTGTCATGGCCATCCCCCCTGGGGGGTGATTTCTTGCTTTCTGTCTCTCTGTCTCCCTCTGTCTTTCTGAAGAGCGCATGCGCTCTATAGTAAAAACCTCTCAAAAAATATATATATAAAATAAACATAGAAACAATGAATAAAATAAAATAATTCTTAAAAAATGTTTAACTCAGGACCAGCAGTTAGTGTAATGGCTACGTCACTGGACTCCCATGTAGATGACCACAGTTCGAGTCCCGGACCTGGTGGCTTAAACTCACACTGGGTGCGTGTGCATGTATGCCCAAGATCCCGAGAGGAGAAAGGAGAAGGGATTGCAGTGTGGCCATCCCCCCTGGGGTGGTGATTTCTCGCTTTTTGTCTCTCTGTCTCTCTCTGTCTTTCTGGCGAGCGCATGTGCCCTATAGCAAACCCCCCCCCAAAAAAAAATGTTTAACTCATAAAAACCATTTCAAGATTAAAAAAAATTAAAATATCAATGTTTTTGACCAGGGGAACCAAAAAGAGAGGATTTCATCCAGGTTTGGGTAGTAATTTAGTAGTGAGAGCAGTGTTCCCTCCCCAGGGACCCAGAGTGATCGAGCCCCTTACCCCCCAGTCTCCAGAGGGTCATGTCTACTCCAGCGTTTGTGACAACCCCTCGTTCATGAGTGAAGGCAGGAGAGCAGGTGTTCAGGCAGGAGATGGGAAGAGAGAGAAAGGAATGGGAAAGGGGCAGAGAAGGGCATGAGGAGAGGGTGGCGGGAGCTGGGCAGAGTTGGTGGCGGGCAGGGTACCCACCTGAGTGGATGTGAGCATGCAGTTTGAGGTAGTGTTCCCTCCGGAAGAACTTCTTGCACACCTGGCACTTGAACCTGCCCCCGCTGCCGTGGGTGGGCAGGTGACGTCGCAGGTAGCGTTCACAAGGAAATACCTGGGGGAATGGGAGAGTGGGCTTCAGGTCTGACTCCACAAGGTCCTCCTCCCTCACCACCTTATGAGCTCAGGGGCCCCTCATTTCCAGCTTTTCGGAACTTCCTCTGCCTGCCAAGGGCCAAGGCTCCTGCTATTCACCCACGAGCCAGCCAAAATGTGCCAGGTCCGAGCTGCTGCCTCAGTTATGCTTTCTGCTACCCAGAGGACCTTTCTTTCTTAGTCTGACAAACTCCTACTCATCCTTCAAGACTCAACTTAGGTGTCACTGCTTCTGTGAAACCTTCCTGGACCCCCAAGTGACAGTCAGACAAGGCAAATTCCACCCTTGAATGTCCGCTCCCCCTTTTTATTCATGATAGAATATGTGTGCATCCATGTGACAGACAGAGAGGGAGAGAGAGAGAAGCCCCCTCCACAGGGCCTGGTCATGCTGTGATCCCATCCTCTCATTCTCCAAACTATCAGAGCTTGGACACTCACACATGTGCCCTCCACCCACATTTTTTTAATTCCCAGAGACTATGTGTGTTCCCCAGAAAGCACACTTCAGGGAAGGGTAAAAGCACACATCGATGGGGCGTAGTCATGCCACAATCCCTTCTTCTCCATTTCTCCATCCTGGGGGACTTGGGGTATGCATGCTCATGTACCCAACATCCTTTTATAAGCTGCAAGGGATGGGATTAAACACCATGGTCAGGGGATCCAGCTCCCTTAATCACTAGGCCACAGGGCCAGCTCCCTCTGCCCACATTAAGTCAGCATTTAACCCACTGAATTACAGCCTCCCCTTAGGGGAGCTTCGTGAAGTTACAGAGGAGCTTTCATTCCCAGCACAAGGTCTGAGTCAAATGACTAATAAGTAAAAGAATGAACAACAAAAAAATAACTAACTAAAGAAATGAATGAAAAGGCAATAAAAAGCCAGAAAGCATAGATCCTAAAATCTCTTTCTAACACGGGCAAATTTAGGAAAGACACGCATTTGGCAGAAAAGTGGTCAGGAGAGGGGGGCCTACAGATGTAGGCCAGTTATATCACTGGACTCCCACGTGGCCGATTGTGGTTTGAGTCCCAGACCCGGTGGCTTGAAACTCACATCGGACACGTGTGTGTGCATGCTCAAGATCCTGGGAGGAGAATAGAGGAGAAGGGATTGTGACATGGCCATTGCCCCTGAGGGGTGATTTCTCACTTTCCCTCTCACTGTGTCTGTCTCTCTCTCTCTCCAGCAAGCACATGCACCATGCACCCTAACGCAAAAACTTCTTTAAAAAAGAAAAGGAAAAGTGGTCAAGGGTACAGATCCTACTGTTCAACTACCTATTAGCTCCTTATTTCCTAGCTTAGTGACTTTCTCATGCCTTGGTTTCTCCAACCGTAAAAGGGGGATAGTAATATTACACCTACCTCCTAGGGTACAAACGAGTCCATTCTTGCACATGTCTGTTGCTCAACGTATGCCACCTTTCACTTAGACTACAAATTCCAAAGCCCTAAACTAGGCTATATAAATAGAAACATCTAGAATGAGGCCAAAATGAAACCAAGGCTGTCCTGCAAAATCTACCCATGGAAGGTCGTAAGAAAATGAGTAGAGTGAAGAGACAAATTAAGCACACCAGGGGGAGCAATCTGCAAATTGAGACAGAGGGAAGCTCTATAGGACCAATGGTCCAGTTTCTCCAACAAATAAATTAAGAGAGGAAGAAAGGAGCCATGTTGGAGGGAACCAACAGATTAATAGAAACTTCTGTTGCATCTATCAGTTGCAATCTATGGATCGGATTCAACCAACTTTTATGAAATGGTGACATTCTGAGACAACTGGAAATTGGAACGCCCCCTGGATAAGATGGTCTGAGAATCAGGCTTTGGTATGGGCTTCCAGAGTCGCTGAAAAGAAGAATCAATTATAATAAAGATTATAATTTATAAGGAAGCGGGGAGGCCACTGCTCAGACACTCAGCCCCTCCTCTGCTGGCATGTCCTGACGCCCCATGATGACAGCCCAGGTCTTGGGAAAGAGGGCAGCAGCACGTACCTTCTGGCAGTGTGGGCAGGGGAAGTTGTGGGTGGCGGTCTGCAGGTGATGCTCCAGGGCTTCCGGGGTGGAATATTTGTTGACACATTTGACACACCTAAGTGGGAAGAAGGTAGTGAGAGAAGAGATTCCGAAAGTACAACTCTCCCACTCCCGCCCACCCTTCCAGGTCCAGTGTTAGGAGGCAAACTCCTCTATAGCTATCACTCAGAATCTCTGGAGGGAGTCAGTTCCAGGACAGCCTATGGATAGCAAAGTCCACAGGTGCACAAGTCCCTTACATGAAATGGAACAGTATTTGCACAGAACCTGTGAGCATCTTCCTGAATCATCTCTACCTTAAACTACCTAATATGATGCAAATGATATATAAATAATGGTTATTAACTCTATTGTTTAGGAAATAAGAGGACCAGCAGATGGCATAATGGTTGCATCATTGGACTCCCATGCAGTTCGAGTCCTGGA
The DNA here is from genome assembly GCF_000334495.1 of Tupaia belangeri chinensis. NCBI lineage: Eukaryota > Metazoa > Chordata > Mammalia > Scandentia > Tupaiidae > Tupaia > Tupaia belangeri. The sequence goes on along the minus strand of NW_006159579.1, from coordinate 990,881 downwards.
CCCAGCAACTTAAAATACAGAGTGCATGTGTGTGCATGCCCAAAATCCTGAGAGGAGAATGGACAAAGGATTGTGGCATAGCCATCCCCACTAGGGGGTGAGATTTCTTGCTTTCTGTCTCTATGTTTCTCTCTGTCTCCCCTGTGAGTACACACACCTTATAGCAAAAATCTCTCTCTCAAAAAAAAGAAGACATATCAGCCTGTTTAGGAAATAAGAATAAGAAAAAGCAGTACATTTCAGCATAAAAAGAACCAATCCTTTTTTCAAAATTGGTTGAATCTGCTGATACAAACCCCCACAAATATGGAAGGCTGGTTGTATTTCACTCCTTCTCCTATCTGCACACTCTTCTCATTTGCTATTGCCTCTGTCCCCCTCTGAACTGTCATCGTCCCCCACTCAGACATGTGCAGTAGACTCTTCATTGGCCTCCTTGACCCCACGCTGCCCCCTGTAGTCCATTCTCCACAGGGCAGCCAGAAGGAGCCTTTAAAAGTGAAAATCAGATTGTGACACACTGTTGCTTAAAACCCCCCACCTTGGCCAACATGGCCTTACTGGTCTGACCCACTCCCACTCTTCAGATTCCATCTTTCTCTACTCCCCACCTAACTTTCTCTGCACCAGCCACCCTGGCCTCTTTTTAAAAAAAAAACTATTTTATTTAGCTTTATTTATTTATTTTCATTTGAACAGAGAGGAACAGAGTGAGAGCGAGAGAGAGAGGGAAAGTAAGAAAGCAAGACACCAGGTCTGGGCTTGAACCATGGTCAGCCACGTGGGAGTCCAGTGCCCTTAACCATCATGCCACCTGCCAGCCCCAACCCTGGTCTCTTTGATGTAACCGGAACATAGTAAGTTCATTCCTACCTCAAAGGAACTGAACCCTTACTGTTTCTGTTACCTGGGACACTTTTCCTCAAGTTCTCCCTGGGCAATGCTTTTTCATTCTTCATGACTTAGTACAAATGCCACCCCCTCAGAGAGGCCTTCCCTGACTACCCTGTCTTAAGCTGCCCTCTCACTGTCCTCCCCCAGGAACTCCCTGGTATGTCTCCAGGTATATTTTATTTTTTGAAGATGTGCTACTGAAGTAAGCACTGGAATTATTTCTTTACTTGGTTATTATTTGTCTCTTCCAATAGCAAGTAGTCCCTGCTACAGAGACCATCTTTCCTATCACAATATACTCTGAGCATCAGTGAGAATCTGCTACATGAAAGAATCAGACAGGGACTCAGGCCGGGCTTCTTCCCTTCACCGACTCTGTTTCCCCATCCATAAGATGGAGTAGAATCCTAAATGTTCATCTTAAGACTATCATAGAGTTGAAGGACACAACCGTGCCAAAGAGTGCACTAACCACAAAGCACTATAAACACAGTCTTTATTTTGTTTTTAGATTTATTAATTTTATTTATTATTACTATCATTTTAAATTTGACCAGAGAGAGACAGAAAGTGAGAAAGAAAGCCACCAGGTCCAGGACTCAAACTGTGGTCAGTCATGTGGGAGTCCAGCGCCTTAACCACCACATCACCTGCTGGTCCCAACAGTCTTTATTCTTAATACCATTATGGATAACATACCTTCAAAAGAAGCTTTCAGGGGCCAGGCAGTACTTTAATGGTAATGCAACTGGACCCACATGGGACAGTTTCTGAATCATGCCCAGGACTTCCCGGAGCAAGCCAGGCACACGTGCACATACCCATGATCTGGGCTGGCTGAGATAAAGGGTGGGTTGGGGTGTGAGGACCCTGTTGGAGGTGGCTGTCTCTCTGTCTGTCTCTCTTTCTCATGGAAGAAATAAATAAATAAATTTAAAAGGAAGAAAAAATAGGGGCCAGCAGGTGGTTAAGGTGCTGGACTCCCACCTGGTCAATCATAGTTCAAGTTCTGGACTCGGCGGCTTGAAAATCACACCAGGAGTGTGTGTGTGCATGCCCACAGTTCTAGGAGAGTAGAGAAGAAAGGATTGTGGCATGGCAAATGATTTCTCACTTTCCCTCTCACTGTCTCTGCTTCTCTCTAGCACATGCCTTACAGCAAAATAAATAAATAAATAAATAAATAAATAAACTCTAAAAAAGAATGCAGATGCTACCATCTTCCCACCATGAAAATACCTGCCTGCAAATGGGCTCATTTATGAGATACAGTGAGGAATGTCAGGGTAGGTGGGCAGGTAGGTCACATGAAAAACAGAAATGTGGGCCTTGTCATTCTGTACACCCATACCACCGTGGGAAACTCCAGGCAGCTTGCACCTGCAGCAGGCCCAAGGGGCCCCCTCAGGCCACATTCTGAAAATGCCTTCAGATGGCAAGAAAGAAGAGGTGTGGGGTGAAAAGAGAGGTACCAAGAGGGCAGAGACCTAACCAGCTGGTGGGGTAGGGGAGGACAGAATCTCACAGGCTTCAGTGGGGAGAAGGCATAGGCTCGTGTGAGAGGTAATTTAGCAAAAGCTCCCTGCCAGAAACATCACCTTAATTCACCCAAGGAAAGGGCAACAGAATGGGCACATCGGCGTCACACATACCCTGATCTGGTACACAGGGAAGGACACCGTATCGCTCATGATGTTCCTGCCAGTATGCTCCTGGACCTGGTCCCAAGGTAAGAGCACACTCAAACCGAGGCCATTCTACTCAATACCTCGTCTGTACTCTTCGAAGCTATCAAGGTCATGAAAGACAACGGCAGAACTCAGAAGCTTTCTGGCTTCAAGGAGACTACAAAGATGCAACAATGGAATGCAATGTGTGATCCTGGGGTAGACTCTAGGCCAGAAAAACATTTTTCTCTTTTTCTATAAAGGATGTTATTGGAACAACTGGATAACTTTGAATAAGGCCTGTAGATTAGATAACAGAACTGTGAGCTTGTTAACTTCCTGATTTTGATAGCTATTCTGTGCTTAATAAGAGGTCATCCCTGTTTTTAGAACATACATAATGAAGAGACAGGGCAAAGGGGTACATGTTTGCAAAGTACTCTCAAATACTTCGGAATATGAAAAAGCAAATGTGGTAAAACATTAATAGTTGGAAAAATCTGGCTGAAGGACATAAATGGAAATTTTCTGTTATTATTTATGAGGTTCACTTCAGAGGTTTGGGGTGGTTCCCATAGGCTGTCCAAGGGCATGTGGCTCACAGGGAAGAACATGGCAACCTAGAACAGGGCTGGACCCCTGATGAAGCTACCAAACCAGCACAAACATTACTGCGAGAGAGCCACAGGTTCTCGCCTTGTTTAGACTATTGTTAGGGGTTTCTATTACTTGCAGCCAAATCTACATCTATATAAGATAAGAACAATAATTGTGAGCTAGCAGGTGGCATGGAGGTTAAGGTGCTGGATCCCACGTGGTCAACTGCACGGCTTGAGTCCCGGACCTGGTGGCTTGACAATCACACTGGGTTTATGTGCATGGGCCCCAAATCCCAAAAAGACTGGAGGAGAAGGGATTGTGACATGGTCATCCCCTAACCTGAGGGTGATTTCTTACGTTCCCTCTCTCTCTCTCTCTGGAGAGTATACATGCCCATAATAAAACTTTCTCCCGCAGGTCCCATCTGAAAAAAGAGAAGAGAAGAGAAGAGCAGAGCAGAGCAGAGAAGAGGAGAGGATAGTAATTATAGCAATCATATTTACTATGCTCCAGACACCATATCTGTGTGCCTATGCTTCATCTTTTTTTTTTTTTTTTAGGGATTTTTGCTATAGGGTACATACACTCACTGGAGAGACAGAGAGAGACAGAGAGACAGAAGGTAAGAAATCGCTCCCCGGGGGTTGCGGCCATGCTGCAATCCCCTCTCCTCCATTCTCCTCTTGTGATTTGGGGCACTCACACACATGGGCCCGGTGTGAGTTTCAAGCTGCCAGGTCCAGGACTGGAACCACAGTTGACTACATTGGGAGTCTAGTGATGTAACCATTATGCCATCCGCTGGTCCCAATCTTTCTTGATCCTTAGAAATATTCCAATAGGGTAGGCACCGTCATGATCTCCATATCACAGATGAGGAAACCGAGGCCCAGAGTGGCTGAATACCTTGCCCAAAGTCATCCATTGCATTTGCAGTGAGGATGGGATTGGAGCACAGGCAGGTGGTTCTAGAGCCCTTACTGTTACCATGTACCATCAGGCCATCCAGATGGGGACCCATCTCCGAAGGCCTTACTTTCACAGGGCCAGGACAGCAGCTCCAACATCTACAAAGGGCCTCTCTGATCCTGCAAGAGACCTACCCTGGGTCATCAGCACTGGGCTCAACTCTCGGCCTGCAAATGCTAGGACCAGAGCTGTGGAATTTACAAGACTTCAGACAGTCCGAGTCCCGGTTGTGTGCTGATGTTACTGTGGTGAGCAGGCCTCTTCTCTGACCCATGTCCTCATCTTCAAAATGGAGAGAACATCACCTATCTCCCAGGACGGCAGCACTCAATGTCCCTAAGTCAGAGCTGGACAAACACACAGTAGGTACTCCAGCCCTTTACATGGACTCTCCCTCCAAAGAGCCACACAGCCCAGAAACTCACAGATGGTCCAGACTGGAAGGGCAAAAACAAAAGAAAATCCCCCTGGGTACAAATGGAATTATTTATTGCTACCTAGGCACCTGTTCCTTGGCTATCCAAAGCTGCCTGGATTCCCTGCCTCTCTGGTCCCATTTCCCAGTCTCTCTGCCCTACACTCCATTTCTTGAATCCCACTCTCTACCAACCCCTCAAAGCATTTCTGGTTTCTATATGGCTCTTCATACCCTGGCCCCCCTTTCTCCCACAGGTCCCATCTGAACTTCTGCTTCCACTCTACCAAGAGTCATTCTAAACCACTTGCTACGGTATTTTGCATCTCTATCCTTGTTGGTCCTCCTGCTCGGAATGGACTCCATTCCACGCATTGTCTACGTGGCAAACTCCTACTCGTTCTCCAAGGCCTTGCTCAGATGTCACTGCTTCTGGGACAGCTTCTCTACTCTGCCAGGTGTGATACCTCTACACCCTATACGAACATATACCATAGCATTTTATCACAGTGTGTGGTAAGCATTTGTTTACACACCCGTCTCTCTGAGCAGCCATGCATTCTAATCTCAAGGTCTGTCTTTGCTTATCTCTAAACCCCAGAAACCTGACCCAGGAGTTACAGGAGAATCCAGTAACAGAATCATCAGCTAAGTCCCTGCAGGTATGTTTGTACAGAAAAGTAAAAGCCATCGTAACATGAAAATATTCACTGAGGAGTCAGTCACAGTGACGCAGCAGGCATACAACACTCCACACTTTTTTTTATACAACACTCCACACTGGGGAGACCACGCTGGGCATGGGATCACAGCATAAAGATCTTGTTAGGGATACAACCTCTCGGTCTCCTCCTCTCATAGAATAAATAAATAAATACACTGAAAACAACATTCACTAATGAACTGGACCAAGTCCCGGACAAACAGGGCTCCTCTCCTTCCACTTTCACAACCACCTATTCTCAGGCACTGCTTGGCTTTGGGAGGCAGCTGCTCCCTGGGGTATGGAGCAAATACCCAGCAAATGATCACAGGGCAAAAATGCAGGATTCCATGAAGTCATGATTATCTACAGGCAACACTAGCAACAAGGGAGGGCCTAGCAGGGGGAAAACAATCGAGGGAGAGAAATGCAGCAAGGGTGATCACAGGATTGATTGTTCCAAAGAGAATGATTTGAAAATCTAAGAATTAGGAACATGTGGCAAAGCTGAGGGAGCACCTCATCATTTTTTGCCTAAGGGACTCTCTTTATGGCCATAATGGAAGACTAAAGTGATGTAAAGGATTATTAGAAAAAAATTATCCCAGGTTAAATCTACACTTCATTCATGCCTTATTCATCCTAAGAATAGTGGTTAAGGTGGATGACTGCACAGTTCGAGTCCTGGACTCAGTGGCTTGAGAAACATACTGGGGAGGGGCCGGCAGATGGTGTGCTGGACTCCCACATGGCTGGTTGCGGTTCAAGACCTGGACCTGGTGGCTTGCCTTCGCACTTTTCCTCTTTCTCACTCTCATTCTGTCACTCTCTGGTCAAATTTAAATAAATAAATAAAATTAAATAAAGTAATTCTTTAAAAAAATAAAGAAGAAACATAATGGGGAGACCAGCAGAAGGTGTAATGGTTACATTGCTGGATTCCCACGTAGTTGACCGCAGTTAGAGTCCCAGACCTAGTGACTTAAAACTCACACCAGGCGAATGTGTGTGAGTGCCCAAAAATCCCAAGAGGAGAATGGATATTGGAAGGAGGGAGAAATGGAGAAGGGATTGCAGAGTGACTATCCCTCACGGGAGGTGCTCTCTAACCTCCTCACCCCCATCTCTCTCCTGTGAGTGCAAGCATCCTCTGGCAAAAAAAAATTTTTTTTGAGAGTTTTTTGCTATAGGGCGTGTGCGCTCGCCAGAAAAGACAGAGAGAGAGAGACAGAGAGACAGAAAGTAAGAAATCACCCCCCAGGGGGGATGGCCACACCGCAATCCCTTCTCCTCCATTCTCCTCCCGGGATATTGGGCACACACGCACGCAGGCATACACACGCGCCCAGCGTGAGTTTAAGCCACCAGGTCCGGGACTCGAACCACGGTCAACTACATGGGAGTCCAGCGACATAGCCATTACTCTAACTGCTGGTCCCAAGGCAAATTTTTTTTTAAAGTGAAAAAAGAGGGACCAACAAGTGTATATATATATATATATATATGTGTGTGTGTATATATATATATGTCATATGTCTCTGGTCAAATTAAAGTAAATAAAATTAATTTAATAAATAAAGTTAATTCTTTAAAAAATTAAAAAGTGCAAAAAAGGAATCAGCATTTAGCTTCAACTTGTACCAAAATTTTACCAATTCCTTTTTTTTTAAAGAATTATTTTATTGGGGGCCAGCAGGTGGCATGATGGTTAGGGATGCTGGACTCCCACTTGGTGGATCACTATTCAAGTCCTGGACCTGGCAGCTTGCTTTCTCACTTTCTCTCTTACTCTCTGTCTCATTCTATTCCTTTTGGTCAAACTGAAATAAATAATGATAAAATGTATAAATAAAAGTTAAATAAAATAGTGTTTTAAAAAAGAATTATGTTATTTAACTTTATTTATTTATTTATTTATTTATTCATTCATTCATTTTTAACTTGACCAGAGAGGGACAGAACAAGAGAGAGAGAGAGAGGGAAAGTGAGAAAGCAAGCCACCAGGTCCAGGACTTGAACCATGGTCAGCCATGTGGGAGTCTGGCATACTTAACCACCATGCCACCTACCAGCTCCCAATTTGACCAATTCTAAAACAACTTATTTTTATGATTTTTTGCTTTCAAACATGTTCTTGCTCATTCTTTTTCATTCTAAGAATGAAGGAATTTTGATGATAACTTAAATTTTATAGATTATGAGACAAAACATTTTCATAATTTTTTGGTACGGAAAAACAATTTAACCTTTTTTTCCCACGCATGAGAAAATATTGGTTTCCCTTCCTAAAGCTTTTTTTTGTTTGTTTTAGGATAAATGCCTGCCAAATTGAAGAATGATATAAGGAGAGCCAGAGTCTTTCCCCCTACAGTGCCCAAGCCCATTTTGCCATGTTGGACTGCAGTCCAGAGCCTTGGTTTCCCCTTCGAGGTGTCTCACTGGTCCTGAGCAGTCAGAACCACCAAGGCTGCAGATCCTAGGCTTGCGGCCTGCTGTCCATCCAACCAGGAAATGGAGAAGGGACTGCAGCGTGACCAGTCCCCATTGGAGGGTGCTTTCTCCCTCCCTCCCGGGAAGTGCAAGGGCACATACTTGTAGACAGCGCTGTCCTTCTTGGGGCTGTGCTGAGGCAGGAGGCTGTGGGAGTACTGATGCACGCCCAGGTCATACAGTGAGGGGAAGTCCTTGCCACACAAGTGGCAGCGGTAGCTCAGCTCCTCCTGGTGGCTCTTGATGTGCTCCAGAAACGTGTCAAGCTTCGGGAATGTCTGGGCACAGCTTTTGACCACACACTTGTAAACCTGGGGGAAGATGCCAGGCATGTAAGAGAAGTCAGGGAGCTGTCCGTAAGCCTGCCTCTTCCCTGTGGCACTGGCCTTAGATATTGCTGGGAATGGCTTGATCACTGGTCCCCTGCTCCCCAGATACTGATAAGGGTTCTCTCTTTTCAACCAGTCTCGGTGGCCCCATTACCCTTCCCAGAGGTTCTGTGAGGCCTGGATTTATTAAGGGTCTTCAAAGAGTTCATGGAGAGCCAGCAGGTGGTATGGAGGTTAAGATGGCTAGATCCCATAGGCCGACTATGTGGTTTGAGTCCTCGACCCAGTCGCTTGAAAAACACACTGGGAATGTGTGCATGTGTGCCCAAAAGTCTGAGAGGAGAATGGAGGAGAAGGGATTGCAGCATAGCCATCCCCTTGGGTGGGGAGGATGCTTCCTCACTTTCTCTCCTTCTATTTCTCCCAGCAAGCACACATAACCTATAGCAAACTAAACAAACAAACAAACAAACAAAACAAAACAAAGAGCTCATGGAAAATGCATATTATGAAAAAAAATTCTGCATAGATTTCAATTATTTTTTACACTGAAATAAAATGATAAATTCTATTTTTTCTGCATATTTTTCAAAGTCAACTTGTATTTATAAAAAGTATCATTGACCTAGAAATACAGGGAAAAGTGACAGCAGGTCCTTTCAATGTCATACTGGAGTGGTGGCTCTCATGCCCGAGCAGGCATCAGATTGCAGATTGCTGGGAGCCATCCTCCAGGTCATGTAGCTCAGCATCTGACTTGGGCCTAAATCTGAGCATTCTGAACAAAGAATAACCACATGATGCTGAGGTTGCTGGGCCGGGGACTTCATTTCAAGAACTGCTGTCTAGCAAGCCTGTCATGGGTCATCTCACTCTCTGGGGACATGGCTAGTTTTGACTATTTACTGTGGATCAGGACCCTGCTTCTACCGTTAATTTTTTGTTTATTTCTTGCCATAGTGTACCTGTGCTCACAAGAGAGAGAGAAAAAGAGAGAGACGGTGAGAAGTCACTCTCCCAGGGGGATGGCCACACTGTAATCCCTTCTCTTTCATTTTCCTCCTAGGATTTTGGGCAGGCATGCACACATACATGCCTGCTGTGATTTTCAAGCTGCCAGGTTTGGGAGGCAAACGTAGTCAGCCACGTGGAAGTCCAGCATCCTAACCACCACGCCACCTGCCAGCCCTGACTATTAAATATTAACTTGCAAAAAATGATCTGATGAGGGGCTAGCAGGTGGCGTGATGGTTGAGGGCGCTGGACTCCCACATGGCCTACTGTGGTTCAAGTCCCGGACCTGGTAGCTTGCTTTCTCACTTCACCTCTCTCCCACTCTGATCCTCTCTGGTCAAATTAAAATAAATAAGTAAATAAATAAATAAAGTTAAAAGAAAAAAGAAAATCATCTGATGTAAGTAATTTTTGTCAGATAGAGAAGATAACCCCAAAGGTCAAGGTTGGCCTGTTGCCCTGCAGGACACTGACTGGATTTGTATCTACCTTGGCACTCTGATTCAATACACCCTATCCCTGATGGTTACAGATGAGTGTAGAGACCAGTCTGCTATCCCTGTTAGCATTCCTCTGTCATCCTTCCAGTTCCCTCATTAATGAGTTCAGGAAACTTGTGACTCATGTTCAGTCTCACTTGTAGGTGAATTACGTTTTTAACATTTTGAATATTATCCTTTGGTGAGTAGTTCACGTTCCTGGTTGCCCACACAGCATCACACGCTCCTCCTTCCTAACAAAGTAGATAGACCCTGATTTGCCTAGGGTGGCAACATGCCTGATTAAAATACTTGCTCTTGGGACCAGCAGGTGGCGTGGTGGTTAAGGTGCTGGACATTCCCACATGGCCAATCACGGTTCAAGTCCCAGACATGATGGCTTCCTTTCTCACTTTCTCTTTCTCTCTCTCTCTTTTTCCCTCTCTCTCTCTTTCTCTCTCTCTCTCTTTCCCCCCTGTGTGTGTGTGTGTTTCCCTGGTCAGATTAAAATAAATGAATGAATGAATAAAATTAAATAATTAAAAAATAAATAAAATGTTTGCTCTCTCAGTTTCCCTGCCTTGCATGTCAGCCATGTGACTCCCTTCTTGCCAATGATACATAGGCAGTAGTCTTGGGGATGGCACCACTCCCAGAACAAAAAGGCAAAAGGTTCCTAGAAGAAATGCCTCTTGCTTTTTGCCTTTGTCCTGATTGAGATATAAATGTGACAGGTGGAAGTATAGCAGCCTCCTTGCAACCTTGAGGATGAATGCCACAAGCTAAGAATGTCAGAGAAGAAACCCAGACGCTTGAGTCCACAATGACATACCCGACCTGCTATACAAGCCCAGCACTGCTTACTTAGGGACTTGTTTTTGGTTTTGGCTGGAGGGTGCATGGTATTTACCAGAAAGGAATAGAGAGACAGAGAGGGAGAGGAAAAAGCACTCCCCAATGGGCAATTGTCACACTGCAATCCCTTCCCACCCATCCCTCCCTTCTTTTGGAATTTTGGGCACATGCATACATATGCTCAGCATGTTCCTCAAGCCACGGGGACTGGGGCTCTAATCACACACTTGGCCATCCAGCTGCTTCAAACAGCAGGCCATGGAGCCAGTCCTGGACTTCTTTTTTAAAAACTGTTATTATCATTGAGCCAGCTGGTGGCATAGTGGTTAAGGCAGATGAATCCCACATGGCCAACTGCTTGGTTTAAGTCCTGGGCCTGGTGGCTTGAAAAACACGCTGGATGTGTGTGTGTGTGTGTGTGTGTGTGTGTGTCAAAATCCCTAGTGGAGAATGGAGAAGGGATTGTGGCATGGCTGTCCTCCTGGGAAGTGCTTTCTCACTTTTCCTTTTTTCTTTTTTTTCTCTCTCTGTCTCCCTAGCAAGCACACACACCTTATAGCCAATTTAAAAAACAAAAACTATCATTATTTTCTTTTTTTAATTTGTAAGAGGGATGTGTGCTCACTGAAGAGAGAGAGAGAGAAATCACTCCCATAAGGAGTCATGCTGAAATCCCTTCTCCATAGCTCCCTTCTTTGGGATTTTGGGCACACCTAGTGTGTTTTTCAAATCTCTGAGTCTGGGACTCAAACCACATAATCTGGCCATCTTAACCAGCAGGTCACAGGATGGCCCCCTGGACTTCTGATGTGAGAAAACAAAAAACAAAAAGCCTAACCCTTAGGCCAGTTTTCAATCATCTGTGTTTAACAATGCATTCTGAGAGAGCTCGTGCACTGGCTCTGTCAATGAGAGATCTATGGAGTGCTTCTAGGAAAATGCCCTTGCTCTTAAAAAAAGATGCAGAAGGGGCTGGCAGGTGGCGTGGTGGTTAAAGGTGCTGGCCGACCATGGTTTGAGTCCTGGACCTGGCAGCTTGCTTTCTCACTTTCTATCTCTCTCTCTCTCTCGTCCCTCTCTGGTCAAATTGAAATAAACAAATGAATAAATAATAAATAAAGTTAAATAAAATAATTCTTTAAAAAAAAAAAGATACAGAAGGGACCAGCAGGTAACATAGTGGGTAAGGTGTTAGACTCCCACATGGTCGACTGTGGTTCAAGTCCTGGACCTGGCAGCTTGAAACTCGTGCCAGGCATGTATGCCTAAAATCCCCAGAGAATGGAGGAGAAGGGACTGCGGCATGGCCATAAACCCTAAGGGTGATTTCTTGCTTCTGTCTTGCTCTTAGGAGAGCTGTGTGCCTTATAGCAAAAATCTCTCTCAAAAATAAATAAATAACCCCTTTTTGCTCATGCATAATATCTGGATTGTTGCCTAGAAAGAGTGACCAACATTGGGTCCCAGGGCCTGGTGGTTTAGGGAAGCTGAATCCCACATAGCTGACTGTGGTTTGAGTCTTGACCCTGGCAGCTTGAAAAAAGTGACCAGTATCCTAGAAGCATATGTCAAGCCATCAGTAGAGGACAAAGCCACACCCTGACAGGACTAGAAAGACAACCCTGATGCTGGGTCAAGTCAGTTGTCGTCTCAGGCCTCTTGTGCTGGGAGATGACAACATTCCTAACTGTTCAAGACAGTTTGAATCAAAGTTTTCTGTGATTTGCCCAAAGGGTAACCTAATTTCACTTCATCAATCCTCCTGCTAGGATCTATCCTAAGGAAAAAGTCAGAGCTGTGGGAAAGTTGTCCCTCCCCTTCCAGGCAGCATTAAGGACCCGCACCCCAACCAAAGGTCGTGACTAGGATAGTTGCGGCCTGCTGCTGCTCCTCCCCCACCTACCTGCTCATTCTTGTGCTGTGTCATGTGGGACTTGAGCTGGAAGTAGGTGCTGAACTTGTTGGGGCAGAACTGGCACAGGTAGGAGCTATCGATGAGGACCACCTGCTTGGTCTCCAGCTTGTCCCCGTCATCCTCACCTGCCGTGGGCAAGGACTGGGGCTGTGGTGAACTCGACAGGGTCTGGCCTAACCCTGTGGAAGAAGCCAGGGATGGGAGACACTTGAGAAGGTGAGGAAGAGTCAGGACCAGGAGCCGTGCCATGCAGGAAGGAGTCACAGAACACCTACTGTGTGCTCCTCTGTGTTTACCCCACCACCTACTATGTGCTTGGTGTTGGCGACGGTACTGAAGGTGCTGATACAGCCATTCCAGGTGTTAAATGAAACATTTACATTCTGATTGAGAAATGGCTATTGCCTCAAGACTCCCCTTCCTGGCCTTCCACTCAGACACTGTAGACCTCCCCATGGTTGTTAACAATTCTGAACAATACTCCTAGCTGTACTCACAGGCCTCCCCAGCCCCCTGTTCTTTTTTTCTCTTTTTAAGAATTATTTACTTAACTTTATTATCATCATTTTTAAAAAATTTGACCAGAGAGAGAGTGGGAAAGTAAGAAAGCAAGCCACCAGGTCCAGGACTCAAACCACAGTCAGTCACGTGAGAGTCCAGCGCCTTAACCACCATGTCACTTTGCTGGCTCCCACCCAGACCCCTGTTCTAATTATAATCATCTGTTTCATTGTTCTTCCATCACTAGACTGTTCCTCACTTTCCTTGACATCGAGGACTTCTGACCTCACCTCAATAGGCCTAGTGGCTTGGTCTCCATAAATGTTTGCTAAATGGTTGAACCTTTGGTGCTACGCCTGTAGGAGTTTTGGGTTCTTTTCTGAGGAGCTCACAAGAACTCAGAAGGCACACAGTAGGACTGTTCCAACATGAAGTGGCCAACATGTCATTTGCCAAACAAAATCCTCACTTCATTAGCCAGCATGTGGCTGGCATTGCTCAGCCTGGGGACATAGGAAAAGCTCAGGCTCTGGCTCTACAGTGTCTAGAGTAGGGGCTTATGGGCACATGTGGGTACTGAGAACTTAAGATGTGTTGGGGCCAGCAGGTGGCATGGTGGTTAACGTAGCTGGACTCCCATATGGCCGACTACAGTTTGAGTCCCGAACCTGGCAGCTTGCTTTCTCACTTTTCCTTTCTCTCACTCTCATTCTTGCTCTGTCACTATCAGGTCAAATTAAAATTGAATAAATAAATAAAGTTAAAATAATTTTTTTAAAATAAAGTAATTTTTTTAAAAAGTCATTCTAACTTTATTCTTTTTAAAAAATTTTATTCATTGTCATTATTTTTATTTTATTTTATTTTATTTTATTTTATTTTGAAGTTGACCAGAGGGAGACAGAGAGAAGGAAAGTGAGAAAGCAAGCTGCCAGGTACAGGACTCGAAACATGGTCAGCCACGTGGGAGTCCAGCTGCCTTAGCTACCATGTTACCTGCTGCCCCCGTCATTCTAACTTAAAAAAAATAAATAAAAGATGTGATTAAGGGCCAACCTGTGGTGTGGTGGTTAAGGTGGCTGGATTTCACATAGTCAAACACATGATCAAGTCCTGGACCCAGCGGCTTGAGAAACATGCTGGGCACATGTGTGTGCATGCCTAAAATCCCAAAAGGAAGGAGATGGAGATGGAATAATAGTAGATTATTCACCACAGAGGTGTTTTCCCTCTCTCTCACCGTCTGTCTCTCTCCTGTGAGCTCAGAAAAGAAATGTGAGGGGCCTGAAGATGGTGTGGTGATTAAGGGCACTGGACTGCCACATAGCCAACTGCAGTTCAAGTCCCAGACATGGCAGTTTGCTTTCTAACTTGCTCTCTCTTTCTCTCTTATTCTATCCCTCTCTGGTCAAAATTAAAATTAATTTTTAAAAAATGTTAAAATAATTCTAAAAAAAAATTAGATTAAAAAAAATACAGCCTGTTATTTTGGGGGCTGGCAGGTGGCATGGTGGTTAAGGGAGCTGGACACTCCCACATGGCCAACCACAGTTTGAGTCCCGGACCTGGCAGCTTGCTTTCTCATTTTCCACCTCTCCCTCTCTCACTCTGTCCCTCTCTGGTCAAATTAAAATAAATAAATAAATAAATAAAGTTAAGATACATGCGATTGGTCCAAGTCCAGAGATGCTGTAAATATAAACACATGCTAGATTTCAAAAATTTAAAACAGGGCCCGGCAGGTGGTGTGGTGGTTAAGGGTGCTAGACTTCCACATGGCTGACTGTGGTTCAAGTCTTGGACCTGGCAGCTTGCTTTCTCATTTTCCCTCTCTCACTCTCTCTCATCCTGTCCTTCTCTGGTCAAATTAAAATAAGGAAATAAAGTTAAATTAAATAATTCTTTTTAAAAACTTTAAAACAAAAAGTTAAATATCTCATTAATAATTTCCTTATATTACATGTTAAAATGATAATATTAATATATTTGGTTAGTTAAAATATATTAAAATTAATTTTATATTTCACATTAATTTTTTTTAATTTTACTTTTTCATTCATTTATTTTAATTCTACCAGAGAGAGACACAAAGAGACAGGGAGAGAGAGGAACATGAGAAAGTGAGCCACCAGGTCCAAGACTCAAACCATGGTTGGCCATGTGGGAGTGTCCAGCTCCCTAACCACCATGCCACCTGCTGGGCCCTTTTTGAATTATTTTATTTAACTTTATTAATTAATTTATTTTTTAATTTGACCAGAGAGGGACAGAGTGAGAGAGCAAGAGAGAGAAAGGGAGAAAGCAAGCTACCAGGCCCAGGACTTGAACCACAATCGGCCTTGTGGGAGTCTAGCATCCTTAACCACCACTCTCCTGCTGGCCCCTTTTCAAATTTTTTTTTTAAAAAATTACTTATTTAATTTTATCTATTAATTCATTTGTTTTATTTTGACCAGAGAGAGAGGGAAAGTGAGAAAGCAAACCACCAGGTCCAGGACTCAAACTATGGTCGGCCATGTGGGAGTATCCAGTGCCTTAACCACTACATCACCTGCTGGCCCCTTAAATTATTTTTAATGTAGTTATGAGGAGATTTTAAATGACAAATGTTACTCATACTATATTATTTTTCTTTTTTTTAGAGAGAGATTTTTACTATAGGGCATGTGTGCTTGCTGAAGAGACAGAGTCAGAGAGACAGAAAGTAAGAAATCATCCCCCAGGGGGATGGCCACACCCAATCCCTTCTCCTCCATTCTCTTATTGGGATTTAGGCATGCATGCACATGTGCCTGGTGTGAATTTTAAGCCACCAGGTCCAGGACTCAAACCAGGGTTGACTACATGGGAGTCCAGCAATATAACCACTATGCCATCTGCAAGACCCACTCATACTATGTTTCTGTTGGATAGTATAATTCTAGACCTAGTAAATCTTGAACTCTCATACAGGAGAGGAACTAAACCACTAACAGGGACAGGATCATTAGCTTAGGGACAAGTGATGACTTGAGAATTCCATAATGTGTAAGGGACTTTGGAGACCAGCTGCCCATGGAGATCAAATAGATTTCAACTCCTGATCAACAAGAGTGACTGCTTGGAGCAATTTATTAAAAATAGATTAGATTCAGGCTTAGCAAAATATAAACAAACAAATAAATGTAGGTGATTGATTAGTGATGTCAGTATTAGATTAATGCCACACATATCATGTATTTCTCATCCTTCCTTTTACCCTCTGCCTTATTTTATAAAGTAGACTGAAACCAGAGAGGACAAGGAGGTTGCCCAAGATCACACAGTTAGCAACAAACTCTGCAAAGCACCAGAGGAAGAGCACGGGGAGAGCAGCATTTCGTGACTTCTACCCACCTGTGTTTTCCTCATCTTCCTGCCTACTGGGGTTCAGAGCCATGACTTGGACAGTCACAGAGTTGCGAGAGACAGTGCCACCACTGCGACCTGGAGGCCACACCTTGTGGGTCTGCATGTGTTTCTTGACGTTAGATTTCTGGGCAAAGGCACGGCCGCACGCAATGCACTGGAAGGGTTTCTCACCGGTGTGGCTGTGGAGACAAGGCTCATTAGGGATGGGGAGATGGAGACAAGGCCTCAGCCCAGGAGCTCATGGCCCCCAGGCACTATCCCCATGTACCTTCGGATGTGCTGCTGCAGATCGAAGTTTTTGGTGAATGATTTGTCACAGTACGAGCACTTGAGCTTCTGAGCCTTTGGCTTCCCTGCAGGTGAAAGACAAAGTGGGAGAAGATGTACACTGAGGCTGGGGCACAGCTAAGGTTACAAAGGTCAACCTTCAGCCATCCATCCCCTGGACCTGGGGCCAGATAGCCCACTGGTTGCAGGAAAGTCTACACCATGCACAGGTGGGGTGAGAGACACAGGTGAGCTTCTCACAGTGCTCAGGGAGGTATGCCCAGAACATGCTATGGCTCAGAAGGCAGAACAAATCCCTGGGATAAAATGGACCCTCTATGGCCAACAGTGCCCTGGGTCTTCTGACTGATGCCAACCTCACAGTCTTTTTATCCAGCTACAATGGATCCCTTGCTGACCTTGAAAGACCTCAGCATGGTCTCACCTCTGGGCCTTTGCACCTGCAATTCCCCCTGCCTGGAATGCCTGGCCCTCAGATACCTACTGGGATACTTCTACTCTGATGGACAAGTAGCACCATTTTGCAACCTCTCCCCAGCCACTGTTGATCTCCTTCCAAGAGCAACATGAATACATGGTTATTCCCTGTCTGTCCGTCCCATTAAACTCCGAGGAGAGGCTGGATGGTGGTGCAGTGTAAAACATGACACTGGCCCACACCGGGCACTTTCAGGGTTACATCTGGAGACCTCCCTGAGTAGGCCAGGCACATGTGTACCTGAGATCTGGGACTGGCTGAGGCTGGGGGTGGACTACTCCATAGGGGTCAAGTTGGGGGAGCTGACTTTCTGTGTCTTTCTCACTTGTAGAAGAAATAAATAAAACATTGAGGGAAAAAAAAAAAAACAGTGAGCAGAAGAAATCATGGACTAAGATACTGGATCCCCAGTGTCTGACACTGGGCCAAGTGCACAGATGCGCAACACGTTTGTGGAAGGAAGGGAGGAAGCAGCTGGCTGGAAAGTCCCTGAAAAACTCAGTTTCTCTTCCCACCCCATCTCGAAGGGGGTGGCAGACACTGCCACTGCCTGCCTAAGATCCACTCTCCTCTTCTTCCTTCTTTCCTCACAAACTCCTACATAATGGGAATGTCAATATTCCTAGCTAAAAGAGGAATTTCCCAGTTTCTTTTGCAGCTAGGTACGGCCATGTGACTAAGTCTTCACCAAACAGATTAAAGTAAAAGTATGACATAGAGGGACCAGCAAATGGCATGGTGACGTCACTGGACTCCTACGCTGTTGACTGTGGTTCGTGTCCCAGACCCAGCAATTTAAACTCACACCCGGCGATTTAAACTCACACCAGGTGAGTGTGCATGTGTGCCCAAGATCCCGAGAGGAGAACGGAGGAGAAGAGACTGCGGCGTGGCCATCCCCCCCAGGGGGGGGGATTACTTTTTTTCTCTCTGTCTCTCTCTGTCTCTCTGGCGAGCAAACACACCCTATAGCAAAAATCTCTCTTTAAAAAAAAAAAAAAGTATGAGGTAGAATTTCTAGAAGCTGGGAAATACTCCCCTATCCTTCCCTTCTTTCTTTTTGCTGCCTGGAAGGTGAAATTACTGACTGGATCTTCAGGAGCACCTTAGACAATGAAGCACCTTGCCCTGAAGTCACGCCCTAAGGATGACAGAACTGAAAGGCAAAATAAATAGGGGTGGGCCAGCTAGTGGTATGGTGGTTAAGGCAGCTAGATTCCTTATGATCAACTGTGCAGTGTGAATCCCAGACCTGGTGACTTGAAAACATACTGGGCACATGTATGTGAATGTATGTACATGCCCAAAATCTCAAAAAAGACAAATGGAGAAGGAATTGCAGCATGACTATCTCCCAGGAGGGGTATTTTCTCACTTTCCCTCTATCTGTCCCTCTCACACCCTACGGTGATTTTCTTAAATTATTTATTATTATGATAATTGCTATTTTTAAATTTGCTATAGGGCACGTGCACTCACCAGAGAGAGAAAGAGAGGGAAAGTGAGAAAAAAAGCCTCCAGTCTAGGACTCAAACTGCTGTCAGCTATGTGGAAGTCTAGCGCCCCAAACCCCATGCCACCTGCTGGTCCCAATTTTTTTTTCTTTTTTCTTTTTTTAGAGATTTTTGCTATAGAACACATGTGCTCACCAGACAGACAGAGAAACAGAAAGAGAGAAATATCCCCCTAGAAGGATGGCCACACTGCAATCCCTTCTCCTCCATTCTCCTCTCAGGATTTTGGGCACACACATAAGCCTGACATGTTTCAAGTCACTGGGTCCAGGACTCGAATCATGGCCAGCCACATGGGAGTCCATCTCCTTAAGCACCACACCACTTCTGGACCCAGCCCAATTTTTTTAAAAAAGAAACCGGGGCAGGACCAGCAGATGGTGTAATGGTTAAGTAGCTGGACTCCCAAGTAGTTGAGTGCACCTATCTTTTAAAAAAAGAAAGAAAGAAAGAAACCATGGCCTGCAGGTGGTATAGTGGTTAACATACTGGACTCCTGTGTAGCGGATCATGGTTTGAGTCCTGGACTCGGTAGCTTGAAACTTATGCCAGGTGGATGTGTGTGTGTACCTAAAATTTGAGGGGAGAATGGAGAAGAGATGGATTACAGTGTTTCCAAACCCCTGGAGGCTGATTTTCACTTTCTCTCTGTCTCTGGTGAGTGCACATGTCCTATAGGAAAAATCTCTCTAAAAAAAAAAAGAGAAACCTGGGTGCCTGGTGACCATGCAGAGACATAATCCCCAGATTGCCTGTTTTTGGCCTTGTTTTACACAGGAGAGAAGAAAATTCTATTATCTCGAAGTCTGAGTTACTCTGTTTTCTATTTCAGGCAACCAAACTTAATCCTAACCATCATAAAAGAAAGGACTAGAACCAAGCAGCCCATGGACAGGACAGTATGAACAAAGATGCACATGGCAGGCTGGGGCCTACCTTCTGGAAGTCCACTGGTGCCTTTAGCCCGTCGGGTCTTCAGTGTTGGTGCAGACTCGAAGGGGGGCACCGTGCTCCCAGTGGCGCTTGTCATGGGGGCAGCAGGGTTTGGTCCTTTTGGTTTGAAGCCCTGTTTGCCAGGACTGTACACTGGCGGGGTAGGGTATACTGGAGCCTCCACACACTGGCTTGGCACCTGGAAGAACAGCACAGTCAGAGAAAGAGCTCTGGGAGGGAAGGACAAGAATCAGCCCAGCTGGGGACTCTGTTGCCTGGCTGATCTCGGCCACTGCCTGCCTACCTCGCCATCCTAACCCTCTGCCTGGCTCAGTCCCTCAGTCACACCAAAGACCCCTTAGAACCTCATTAGCCGGTAGACCACTGCCTAGATTCAAATCCTGACTTGTCACTTACCACCTAAGTGACCTTGGGCATCTTTTAACTTCTGTCTCAGTTTCCGCATGTGTAAAATGGGGCAAATCACTGTACCCCTCTCATAGGGTTGTTGTGAGGATTGAAAGAGGTAAACGTAGAGTTAGAACAGTGGCTGGCATGCAGTAAGCACCCGAAAAACACGAGCTGTTACTATTGCTATTATTATTACTATTTGCAGTAGTTTGCTGGCCTAAGAGACCAGGAGTTCAAAAGAGTCGGTGCTACTCCACTTCCCGACGCCACCAGTGGTAAACTTCTCTCAAATGGGAACTGACATCGAAGCCTCAAGAAATTACCAAATGAACTCTTTAAGAATTATTCATTTAATTTTATTTATTATTATTATCGTTATTACTCAATTCACCAGAGAAAAAGAGGAAAAGTGACAAAACAAGCCACTAGGTCCTGGACTCAAATCATATTCAGCCATATGGGAGCCCAGTGCCCCAACCAACATGCCACCTGCGGACCAATCAAAATGAATTCTGAGCTATTCAAATTAACACTAAGCTTACACCATGACGCCAACGCATTATGAAGAAGTCACGTATTCATTCACTTACTCATCATTCACTAGCCTTCCCAGGCTGTCCATTTTAAAATTTTACTTCCCATCACTCTGCTTCATTTTTCTCCACAGGTTTATTATGATATAAAAGTATATATTTTACTTACTTACCTATTATCTGCCTTCCACGAGGGTGGGGATCTTGTCTGCTTTTGTCCACTACTCTCTCACCAGGCCTAAAGCAATGCTTGGCACAGGGTGGGTGCTCAACGACTATTTGCTGAGTGAATGAATGAATGAATGAATACACTGAAGTATTCATTCTCTCTTGTGTGTGAAAATGGAAACAAATGGTCCCGGAGAGGTAGAGGCAGAGGGATGAGCAATGGCTGAGAGTCAGGGAAGAATGGAGGATGGGGAATGAAGAGATGGTGCTTACCAGAAATAAAATTGCAGATAGACAGGACAGGAGAACAATGTCTAGCATTATAAAATACAGCGTGGCGATACAGAGGGCAACTGCTTGCTGTGTATCTCAAAGTAACTAAAAAGAAGGATTTTGGGGGCTGGCAGGTGGCATGGTGGTTAAAGGTACTAGACTCCCATGTGGACGACCTCAGTTTGAGTCCCAGACCTGGTGGCTTACTCTCTCTCTCTCTCTGTCGCTCTCTGGTCAAAATTGAAAAATAATGATAATAAATAAATAATTCTTTTTAAAAAAAGACTTTAATGTTCCCAATGCAAGTAATAATGACTCACTGACATGAGGATGCTAATTACCCTAAATGAATCAGTACACATTCTATTCTTGTAGTGTAAAATCACATAATATTGGTGTCGCCAGGTGGTGTGGCAGTTGAGGTGCTGGACTCCCACATATAGCCAATTGCGGTTTGAATCCCAGACCTGGTAACTTGCTCTCTCACTTTCCCTTTCTATCTCTGTTCAAATTTAAAAATAAATAATAATAAAGTAAAACAAATATTTTTTTTTAAAAATCACATAGTATTTTCACAAATATGTACAATTAGTATATATCCATTTATAAAATATTTAAAAATAGCAAGCCATTGGAATCTGATACAGCACCCAGAACCGTTTCTGCTGGATCTTATCTGTTCGGTGTTGGTATAGAGAACAATGTCTAGTGTTATAAAATACAGCGTGGCAATACAGAGGGCAACTGCTTGCTGTGCATCTCAAAGTAACTAAAAAGAAGAACTTTGGAGGCTGGCAGGTGGCATGGTGGTTAAAGGCACTGGACTCCCAAGTGGACGACCTCAGTTTGAGTTCCAGATCTGGTGGCTTATCTCCGCCCCCTTCAGATCTGGCACCTGAAGGCAAGGGTGGGCTGCTTGGACCCCAGTTCCCTTGCTAGCACAGCTCTGAACACAGTGAGTTCTGCCCATGAAAAGTTGCTGCATGAGACTTAGAAGGGACAGGGAAGCAGATACCGCTCTCCTCCAGCAGCTGTGGTGGGGGACAGCCAAGCTTTGCAGTGAGAATTCTGGAGTGGCTGGATCTACATAGCCCCTGGTCACCAGCACCGAGGGCCACCAGGCAGCTAGGACATCTGCAGCAGAATCCTACAGTATCCTCCGCCTCTGAGCACAGCAGCAGTGTCTGGTTCTCTGCGCCAAGCCACGACCTGAAAACCATGGCACCTGCCAACACACCTTTTGCTCCTCCAGCCCTTCCTCAACCCCCTTGTACGCATCTAACGTCCCTCTGCCAGAAGTGCTTAGTGTGGTGTCTGCCTGACCAAACTCTGACCGATAGAGCACTCAATAAATATCTGTCACATGAATGAATTCACCCATGAGTCAAGGCATTACTAAGCAATTAAATCGGCTGCCTTTGGGTTAAGGGTCCTACTTCCCTCAACTGCTTAGCAAGGAGCATTCCCATTTTAAAGGTGAGGAAACTGAGGTCAGAGCGCCCTAAATGAGATGCCTACTAGAGGTGTATCACAGGCCAGGAATGCTGCTAGGTGCTAAGGGTGTGATGTCAAATAAGACTCAGGCCGTGTCCTCCAAGTACACCACCATCTTCATGGAAAACACAATAATGGCTCTGCACGAGCTGACCCCTCTGCCACAAGCCACCAGCATCACCTTAGCTTCCACTGACTCAAGTTTTTTACAACTCAATTAATCCCATCCTCTCAGGTTGGAGCAAATCCCTTTGCAGGCTCTCATAACATCACACACCATGAGATGAATTTCCCCACGGGGCAGGGCTCTCTATGTGAAGATGCTTCCTGTCATGGAATGCCTGCATGGCTGGGTTCTAGGGTGAGTCCTGGCTAGCGTGACTTCAAGTGCAGCTCTTCCATGACTGTCCTGAGCATTACCCAAGGGCAGCTTGCTCTTCTGCCACAACCTCTACTTCACCCCTCTTCTCAGCTTGCATTTTCCATTTGAGGATGTGAAGCTTTGACCAAAGCCATTTCCTGTATACTCCAGAGGGCAGGGCTTGGTTTGGTTCCACTCCCTGTGTCTGGCACACAGCTGGTGCTCAGGAAAGGTCCAGGTTACCCAGGATCACCACGACCAGCTTCCCCTTCCCCAACCACACCTTTGCTCACCTCCAGGGGTGGGTAGGGCTGCATCCCCAAGGCCTGGATCTCCACCGTCCCATTCCCAGCCAGGGGTGCAGCAGCACTGTACACCTCCACCACACCACTCCCACCAGGGTTGGGGCGCCCAGGGGGGCCAAGACTCTGGGGTGGAGGAGGTGGGGGTGAGGTAGCTGGGCACAGAATGCATGTTCAGGCCACTCTGAAACCAGAAGATAAAATCAAACTGTTAGAGCCTCTCTTCCATTCTCCTCTTGGGAGCTTGGGCACGCACACGCACACTCCTGATGTGATATTTAAGACACAGGTCCAGGTCTCAAACCATGGTCAGCCATGTGGGAGTCCAATAACATGGCCATTATTCTATCTGCTGGTCCCGTGCATGGACCACTTTTGTGAAGAGAAAAACAGGAGGTCAAAAGAGCTGGACTGTGACTGAAGAAGCCCACACATTCTGGGTCCCCACCTGAATGTGACAGTCACCTGTCTCTGGCAGAGCTGACCAAGGGGAAGTCTGGCCATCCCCCTCAGCCAAGGAGAGAGCTGGGGTCAAGGCCCCTGTTTCCACAAGATCCTAAATCCACAGGAGTTAGCATGCAGGCCTGGAATCAAGACCCTGTGGCCTCCTTACCTGCACAGGTGGGGGGCCCTGAGGCATGGGCTGGTCCAGGGATGTGAAGGCCGACATGGCGGACATGAGCACGTCATCACTCACCAAGATGTTCCCCTGCACCAGGGTCTGGATCAATGGGGATGGGGGCACCGTGATGTATGTGGAGATCTGGACAGTGTGAGAGAGAGAGAGACAGAGACTATGTCTCAGACTACAAGGAAACTGAGGACATGACACAAAAGATGCAGTTTTGGAGTGCCACTGACTAGGTTCCATTTCCACCTCTGCTGCTCCCTGCTGTGTTATCCTGTATACATCACTCTACCTCTCTGAGCTTTGACTTAACACCTACCAAACGAGGAGAGCAGGCCGGACCTCTCTGTAAAGTATATACCCTGTGACCAGCAATAATACCTGCAGGTATCCATCCTAGAGAAGTGCCTACACACATCCACAGGAAACCCACAAATGACAATATTCTGTACAGCTTGTGGCTAATGGGGAAAGCTGTTAATAACCAGCATGTCCCTCAGTAGGGGACTGAATAACACAATAATGCAATGCAGTCATGAGACAGAATACTACAATATACAGCACGAAGAATTGCATTACCTATTATGTAGATTATATATTCTCACTTTTGAAAAATCTAAAACAACACTACTATATAATTTGAATGTTTAAAAACTATGTGAGGGGTCGGGCGCATGTGCATGCATGCCCATGATCCAGAGAGGAGAATGGAGGAGAAGGGATTGCAGTCTGGCCATCCCCCCCAGAGGGATGATTTCTCGCTTTCTGTCTCTCTGTCTCTCTCTGTCTGTCTGGCGAGTGCACATGCCCTATAGCAAAAACCTCTCCAAAAAAAAAAAAAGAATTAAAACTATGTGAGGGCTGGCCCCATAGCCTCATGGTTAAGGGAGCTAGATCCCACATGGCTGATCATTACTTGAATTCTGGCCCCAAATGCTTAAAAAACAAGCCAAGCATACACATGTGTGTCCTGTATCTTGATCAGCTGGAGAATAGGAGGAACAATAATTATGGCACGACCAGGTCCGCTGGGCTTGGTCTCTCTCTCTCTCATGCATGCATCTTTTGGTAAACAAAAAAAAAAAAAAAAAAAAAAAAGATACCCATCAACAGTTATCTGGGGGGGCAAGAGAGGAATAGTGCTGAAAGAATCTTAAATTCTAACATTTTAACTTTATAAAAAAGAATTATTGGGACCAGCAGTTGGCGTAATGGCTATGTTGCTAGACTCCCATGTAGTCAAGTGTGGCTCAAGTCCCAGACCCGGTGGCTTAAACTCACGCCAGGCGCGTGTGCAGGCGTGCCCAAGATCCCAAGAGAATGGAGAAGAAGGGATTGCGGCGTGGCCATCCCCTCTGGGGGGTGATTTCTTGCTCTCTCTCTCTGTCTGTCTGTCTGTCTTTCTGGCAAGCGCACACACCCAATAGCAAAAACCTCTCCAAAAAAAAAAAAAATATATATATATATATACACACACACATACATACACTGGGGCCTGGGACCACTAGATGGCATAATGGTTACATCACTGAACTCCCACATAGTTGACTGCAGTTTAAGTGCCGTACTAGGTGGCTTAAAATTCATGCCAGGTACTTGTGCGTGGGTGCCCAAAATCCTAAGAGGAGAATGGAGGAGAAGGGACCGTGGTGTGGTCATCCGCCCAGTATATATATATATATATTAGGGCTGGCAGGGGTGTGGAAGTTAAGTTAAGGTGCTGGACTTCCATATGGTCCACTGAGGTTTGAGTCCTGAACCTGGCAGCTTACTTTCTCACTTTCCCTCTCTCTCTCTCTTTCTGGTCAAATTAAAATAAATGAATGAATAAATAAAATTAAATAAATAATTCTTTTTTAAAAAAATAAATTCATTTCCTGTGTACGGCAGAAGGAATTTCCCTATTTCATTGACGAAAAGGAGGGAGGAGAATATTTTCTGTTAGCAAAAGTCATAATCGAAGAGAAAAATGTCTAGTTTCTAAACATAGGCTAGAAAATATCTGAGCAACTTGGAAAGTTTCAGCCTATATGTTCTACAAGTCTAGTGTGACTGCTTTAATTTTGATGGAATTATGTCTACATACTGGATGAAGATAAGGTGCTAAAGGAATAGGAGAGAAGAGGAAGGCTTTGCCTGATGTCCTGAGACATGCCCAGCCTCCTTTACAAGGGATTCTTTCATTTTTCTGAGAGTCTTTCACCCAGGGTATCTTTGCTCCAGGACTGCGTTCTTTACTGAGGACTCCAGAAACTTCTCCACAGACATTGAGCCTGGCCCTCTCCTCTAGCTTCCAGAACTAGAGGTCTACATTGTTTACATTGTTACTGCCTCTATGAAGAGGTCCAAAGGTGTCTCAAGTCCAGATGAATTCCTGACATTCCATAAAAGCAGCCAGTACCAAAATGGAGTTACTGTTTTTTGTTTTGTTTTGTTTTGTTTTTTGAGAGGTTTTTGCTACAGGGGGCGTGCGCTTGCCAGAAAGACAGAGAGAGACAGAAAGTGAGAAATCACCCCCCCAGGGGGGATGGCCACACCACAATCCCTTCTCCTCCATTCTCCTCTCGGGATATTGGGCATGCACGCACACGCGCCCGGAGTGAGTTTAAGCCACTGGGTCTGGGACTCAAACTACGGTTGACTATATGGGAGTCCAGCGACATAGCCATTACACCAACTGCTGGTCCCTTACTGTTTTTTTTGTTTGTTTGTTTTGGTTTTTTTTTGTTTTTTTAGTTTGGTACAGGGCACATGTGCTCACCACAGAAAGAGCAAGAGAAAGAAAATATGAAAGCACTCCCTAGGAGGAATGGTCATACTGCAATCCCTTCTCCTCCATTCTCCCCTCTGGACTTTGGGTAAGCACACATATGTACCCGGTGTGATCTTCAAGCCACCAGGTCCAAGGCCCCAAATTACAGAGTTGGCCATGTAGGATCCAGCACCTTAAACTCCACGCTATCTACTGGTCCCAAAATGAAGTCACTTATATCAACTCCACCAAAACAGAGTTGGAGGCCATGAAGGCCATGAAGAAGCAGCCCTCAAGCACGTATGCCTGCAACAGGACTTACCACAGAACTGCAAGACTGCAGTGTTTCAGATAAGCCACTTGTACAAGGCCACTTACCTAGCTCTAGCCATCTCCACCAACAGACAAACACCAGCTTCTGCAGGGAGCTTCTGTGACCTATGACCTTTGTTATAAAACAGCCATGTGGACTTCTTCTCTGTCTTTACAAGGTTCCCCTTTGCCTTAGTCCCCCTGGATATGCCTGAGCTATGTTGTCATCACATAAAAATCCTGGGGTGTGATTCTCTGCTATTCCTGGATAAAATCTTTGGAGAGTTTATCTCTCCGTCACAATTAGGCTGACATCCCCCAAATTTTCTCTTCACAGCTTTCTCTACTTCAGACAATGGCAACTCCAGCTCTGGAGCCACTCTTGACTCTTCTCTTACACTCCCTACCCAATCAATCCACAAACTGTCAGTAACCCCTTCAAAATATCTCTAAAATCTTACCCTTTCGCACCACCCTCACTGCCCTGGGTCAAGTCACTACCATCCAAGGCCTAGATCTGTACAACAGCCCCCCTAAGGAGCCCCTGGCTTTCTCTCTTGCCATCTCTACCCCCTTCAAACCTATTCTTTGCAGAACAGCCAGAGTGGCCTGGTCAATTTCTGTTCAACACCCTTCAACAGCTCCCATCTCTCTCCAAACAAAAGTGCACAGGGCCCATGAGATCTACCAGAACCTTCCTGCTGCTTCTCTGACCTTATCATCCCCTACCCTCCTCCTCACTTCCACAGCCTCAGCCACTCTCACCTCCTTGTAGTTCCTGAAATAAGCCAGCATATCCTGCCTCAGGGTCTTTGCACTTACTGATCTCTCCACCTGAGGAACATTCCTTCTCAAAATTGCTGTATGAGTCATTCTCTCACCTCCTTAGGTATCTGCTCAAATGTCATCTTTTCACTGAGCTCTTCTCCAAGAACCACACACATTATGGGAAAACCTCCCACCCTGTCTTGGTACACCTATCTCTCTGCATTTAACATGCTAAAAAGCCATACATCTTTTTCTAGTTTTTAAAAAATTATTTATTTAATTTTATTATTATTTTTAAATTTGTTATAGGGCACATACGCTCACTAGAGAGAAAAAGAAAGGGAAAGTAAAAAGCAAGTCACCAGGTCTGGGACTTGAACTACAATCAGCCATGTGGGAGTTCAGAACCTTAACTCCCATACCACCTGTTGGCCCCTTTTTAGGGTTTTTAAATCAATTTTATTCATAATAGCATGTGCACATTTATATTGTGCACGAGAGAGAAAGGAGTGGGACAGCTAAAGAGGGAGAGAGAGAACCTTCCACAGGGCCTTGTCACACCACAATCCCCTTCCCCAAGCCCTCTATCCCATCAGATTTTGGGTTTGTGTGACCAGCATGTTTCAGGTCAACTAAACTGGGGATCCAAACCCACAATCAGCCATGTGGCTTCTGGCACTGAGGTCTCATACGCTATGACTATGCACCTAAGCTGAGCCATAATTTATCTCTGTACACTTGTTAGCATTCTATTCATTTCACCCAACTCTACCAGGGCAGTGACTTGGTTTGTTTGGCCCACTGCTGTACTCCATGCCCAGCAGAGTACCTGACACACAGTAGGTGCTCCAAAAGTACTTGCTGAATGAATGAATAAACAAACAAATGAATACCTGACGATTGGCAGGAGGTGGGGCCTGCTGGACTGCCGCAGGTGCCGCGGAAGGTGTGTAGATGCTGTTGGTGGCCAGTGAGACTGTGGCCAGTGTGGGGGCACTCCCCTGGCACTGTTCCCGCTTGTGGGTCATAAATGCTGGCAGCGAGTTGAACTGCTTCTTACATTTCCCGCAGAGAAAGACATCCTCATCATCTAGTGATCATGCCCGCAGAGCAGCGGGAAGGGGGTGCAGAGGGAGTAGAGTAATGGAAAAAAGCAAGGGTAAGTCAGGGGCATTACAGTGAGAAACAGGAGCCCTGCACTGACCAAGGGGACAGCAGATCCAAACAGCATTCTGAGACTCCATGTGCATGGGTCAACAACTATATGCTTCCCGGGGCTTTCAGAACCACATGAGCACCTGCAAGAAGAGCCAGCCATGTGTAGCCAGGTGCCAAATAATTAGATATCAGGAAATACTGAGTCATCGGAAAAGTCACGACACATTTTTGCATAGAAAAATACGTCATGGGGGCCAGGAGATGGCTTAGTGGTTACATCACTGGACTTCCACATGGCTGACCGTGGTTTGAGGATGCAGTGGTTTGCAAATCACACCGGGCATGTGTGTGGGCATGCCCAAGATCCCAGAAGGAGAATGGAGGAGAAGGGACTGCACTGTGGTCATCCTACTTGGGGGGTGATTTTTCACTTTTCCTCTCACTGACTGTCTCTCTCTCTCTCTCCGGTGGGCACACGCACCCTAAGGCAAAACCTCTAAGGAAGGAAGGAAGGAAGGAAGGAAGGAAGGAAGGAAGGAAGGAAGGAAGGAAGGAAGAAAGACAGAGAGAGAAAAATACATCATGGTATTTCCAATAACCCAATAATAAGATGGGTTCTCTTCAAGAAACTCAGAATTTTTATCCTGTCCGAGTCTACCCATCAGTCTCTAAGTTGGCCACAGGATCATAACCCTCTGTGCCTTCCTGTGCACTGCTGCCCTGCCAGGATGCCTCTTTCAGAATAACTCATTCTGCAAGGTATAGCTTGGATGTCACCTCTTCCAGGAATCCTTCCTAAAACCAGTGGCCGGTTTCTTCCTCTGGGCACACTTCTCATTTGCCAGCAGACTATGAGTCCCCTTAGGGAAGGAAATGTGTCGTACTTATTCCATAACTGATACCTCCTGAGCATACAGGAGGTCCTTGATAGATGTTGGATTAAAAAAACAAAACTAAATGAATGGGGGGCAGGAGGGTGGGGCAGCAGTAAGATGCAACCCTGCAAGGCTGACTCTCATGGGAAGGTTTCAGGTTTGCAGATAGAGACCTCCTGGAGCACTCCAGGTACACGTGTGCCCATGATCCAGGACTGGTTGAGGCTGGGGAGGTAGACTACAGTATCAAGACCCTGTTATGAGTGCTTTCTCCCTCTGTCTCTCTCATTCATGGAAGAAATAAATAAGGTTTAAAAAAAGGGAGGAGGGACCAGCAGGTGGCATAATGGCTACGTTGCTGGTCTCCCATGTATTCAATGGTGGTTCAAGTCCCAGACCCGGTGGCTTAAAACTCACACTGGGGGGGACCAGCAGTTAGCGTAATGGCTATGTTGCCGGACTCCCATGTAGTCGACCGCGGTTCAAGTCCCAGACCCGGTGGCTTAAACTCATGCCGGATGCGTATGCGTGCGTGCCCAAGATCCCGAAGAAGGGACTGCAGCGTTGCCATCCCCTCTGGGGGATGATTTCTCGTTTTCTATCTCTCTGTCTCTCTCTGTCTTTCTGGCGAGTGCACGCGCCCTATAGCGAAAACCTCTCCAAAAAAAAAAAAAAAAAACAAAGAAAACTCACACTGGGCACATGTGCATATGTGCATGCCCAAAATCCTGAGAGAAGACTTGTGGAGAAGGGATTGCAACGTAGACATCCCCCCTGAGGGATGATTTTCTTGCTTTTTGTCTCTGTCTCTCCAGCAAGCACACACACCAGACAGCAAAAATCTCCTGAAAACAAACAAACAAAAAATCTAAGGACTAGCAGGTGGCATGGAGGTTAAGGTACTAGATCCTGCATAGCCAGTTGCATGGTTTAAGTCCCAGACCCAGCAGCTTGAAAATCATGATGGAGAGATCAGCAATGACATAATGGTTACATCACTGGATTTCCACGTAGTCAACCACTGTTCAAGGCCCAGGCCCAGTGGCTTAAAACTCACACCAGGCGTGTGTATGTGCATGCCCAAAATCCCAGGAGGAGAATGGAGGAGAAGGGATTGAGGCATAGCCATCCCCTGTAAGGATGATTTCTCGCTTTCTGTATCTCTGTCTCTCTCCTCTCCAACAAGCGCACACACCCTATACAGAAGTTCTCTCTCTAAAAAAAAAGAAAAGAAAATCACGATGTATGCATGTGCATACCCAAAGCCCAGGACGGTAAGAGAAGAATGAAGGAGAAGGGACTGTAGTGTGAGCATCCATCTTGGGGATTGATTTCCCACATTCCTCTCTCGCTGTCTCTCACTAGCAAATGCATGTATCGTATATGAAAAGTTAAAAAAAAAAGAAAAACTTAAATGGATCAGCAGGCGGCATAGAGGTTAAGGCAGTTAGATCTGACATAGCTGATAGCATGGTTCGAATCCCTGACCCAGCAGCTTGAAAATCATGTTGGATGCACACACATGCATGCCTAAAGTCCTGAGAGGAGAATGGAGATTGTGGTATGGCCATTCTCCCGTAGGGGGTGATTTCTAACTTTCTTCTCTCTCTCTCTCTCCCTGGCAAGTGCACACACCCTATAGCCAAAAAAAAAAAACAAAAAACAAAACAACCACACCTCTAAAACCTAAATGATAATTAGCCAAGAATGGTATATCAGGACCATGAACTTTCTTAGCATAAGGTTTGTTTGTTTTTAATTTACTAGAGGGTACATGCACTTGTTGGAGAGATAAAGAAAGGGAAGGAAAGTGAGAAAGCACCCCCAGTGGGGATAATCACACTGCAATCCCTTCTACATTTCAATCCTTTCAGGATTTGGGGCACCTAGGTGTGTTTTTCAAGGGACTCAGAATCACACGCCTGGCCATGTGGAATCCAACTGCCCTAACCACCATACCACTAGCTGGCCCAATTGTTATTCAATTCTAATTGTATCCTTCTTATACAATAATAGAATATTTATTGGGAAACATGGATTCCTAGTGAAAAAATGTTTACTCAGCCTTCTTTGCAGCTGGCATGTCATGTGACCAATGAGATGAAAGTGGAAGTGTTCGTTCAACTTTCCCTTAAAAGGAAAGGGAATAGTTTCCATTTCCTTCTTTCTCCCCTTCACTGGCTGGAATATAGAAATCAGAATGGGAGCTGGACCAGCTGTCCTGAACACACTGAGAACAGTAGCACCACAAGAAAGAGAGGACCCAAGTCACACCATACCCACCCTAAATGCCCCCGAGACTTTATACAACAGAGGTTTACTTGAATCTTGTAGAAACCATAAGACACTCCTGTTTCTTTCTTTTCTTTCTTTCTTTTTTTTTTGGAAGAGAGATTTTTGCTATAGAGATTGTGTGCTCGCTAGAAAGACAGAGAGGGACAGAGAGACAGAAAGCAAAAAAATCACCCTCCAGGGGAGATGGCCACACTGCAATCCCTTCTCCATTCTCCCCTCGGGATCTTGGGCATGCATGCACATGCGCCGGCGTGAGTTTAAGCCACTCCGTCCAAGATCGAACCATGGTCAACTATGTCAGAGTCCAGCGACATAGCCATTATGCCAACTGCTGGTCCCAAGACACTTCTGTTTGTTATTTACAACAGCCGAAACTAAATCCCAAGAACTACTAAAAGATTCCTAAGAGGTAGGACAACTATCCCCATTTTACAGGTGTGAAAATTGAGGTACCGGGAGATTAATTCTCTTGCCCAGGACCACAAAGCCAGGAACTAAGTGACCACAGATTTGAGCCCAGGTGTTTGTCCACCCCCGATATGGTTCCCAAGTACTCAAAAATGTCTATGGAATGAATAAATGAATACAGACTCACACAAGAACTTTTTTTTTTTTTTTGGAGAGGTTTTTGCTATAGGGTATGCGCACTCGCCAGAAAGACAGAGAGAGACAGAGAGACAGAAAGGGAGAAATCATCCCACAGGGGGGATGGCAACGCTGCAATCCCTTCTCCTCCATTCTCCTCTCAGGATCTTGGGCACGCACGCACACACGCCTGGCATGAGTTTAAGCCACAGGGTCTGGGACTTGAACTGCAGTCGACTACATGGGAGTCCAGCGACATAGCCATTACACCAACTGCTGGCCCCCACACAAGAACTTTCAAAAGAAGTTTCGTGCTCTCTCTGTGTCTCAGGGGTCTGTTAATTGGAGAAATTCATGCTCAGCCTGTTCTTTCCATAGAGTGGAGGCTCAGAAATGACCTCCAGGGCAAAGGTACAAGCATTGTCCTAGGGGCACAGGGGCTCCTAGCCATACCCTGAATTCCATACCCATGTTTATTAAGTAGTTGGGAGGGTGTCCTCAGAGCTAAGCAGAGCTAAGGCTGGGAAAAGCCAGAGCTGGAGATCCAGGCTGAGAAGGGAAGAGGTTCAAATACCAAAGGACATCCCGGGGCTATGGTAGGCTACAGCGGATAGTCACACCTATGCCCCTGCAGGGGCCCCACTTGTTCCTTCTGGGGAGCCTTCACCCTCCCACCACAGAACCTAAGCAGATACTCACCCAATGGCTGGATGGCGGGGGGCGCATTGACATTCTGGCCTGTTGGATCAGGGACTGCTCCTTGGCCATCCAACAATGACTGGACAGCCAGAACGGTCTGATTGTCCATTCCTGGAAAACAAAATGCAGGTTCTATGGAAGGTGGACCCAGCATCCTGCACTGGCTTCACCTACGAGCCAGACCACAGACTGTGCCTCAAGGTACACTCTCCTACTTCTGCTGTCCTGAGTTCCAAGATCCTGCGATGGAAACATGTTCCCAGAATAGATCACACTTCCCAGCCTCTAAGGAATGACCACATTTTGGCCGAAGGGATACCTGTAAGTCAGGAAGTCATATGGCAGCTTCTGGGACGTTTTCTTAAAAGCTACCTGGTTATGACCTCCTACTGTGTCCCATTCTCCATTCTGCTTCCTAGCACAAAGATATAGTGGTGGCAACCCTACCTATCTTCCTGGACCATGAGGACAAACCCAGGGACTGCAGGCCAAAACTCTGGAAAGATCCTAGGGGTATGGGGACAGTTGGGGGAGGGAAGGTCTCTGAGAACCGTACAGTACGTGTCCACCCTCACAGCTTTGGGCTACCTTCCTCTGGATTTTCGTAGGAAAAAAAAATAGCCTTCCAGCCTAAGGATGGACACCTCTTTCTCATGGCTGACTCTAATCCTAAGTGACTCAGCCCTCCAGAAACAGGTTACCCAGCCTTCCACACCCACACCCCACAAATCCCACAAATCTGTTTGCACTTGGGAATCCTTGCTTTCCTTGTTTCTTTATTTCCATCGCATCGCTCCTCTCCTCTCTTCTTCTTTTTTTGAGGTTTTTGCTATAGGGTGTGTGCACTCGCCAGACAGAGAGAGACAGAGAGACAGAAAGCAGGAAATCACCCCCCAGGAGGGATGGCCATGCCGCAATCCCTTCTCCTCCATTCTCCTCTTGGGATCTTGGGCATGCACGCACACGTGCCCGGCTTGAGTTTAAGCCACCGGGTCCGGGACTCAAACTGCAGTCAACTACATGGGAGTCCAGCGACATAGCCATTAGGCTAACTGCTAGTCCCCCTCTCTTCTTTATTTATTTTATTTTTTTATTTTTATTTTTTGCTTTAGGTAACATGCACTCACTGGAGAGCGAGAGAGACAGTGAGAGGGAGAGGGAGAAATCACCCCCTAGGTGGGATGGCCATACTACAATTCCTTCTTCTCCATTCTCCTCCCAGGATCTTGGGCACACACATACACTCACCCGGCATGACTTTCAAGCCCCCAGGTCCAGGAATCAAACCACAGTTGGCCATGTGAGAGTCCAGCGCTGGAACCGTTAGGCCATTTATTGGCCCTCATCGCTCCTCTCTTTGATATCAAGTATCTGATGAGGGTCATCTATGCCTACTATCTTCTCTGCTCACTTTCCAGTCCTCCTCTACCTAACGTAGTGGAGCTAAAGTCCCAACCCTTCCACCAATGACCATCGGGCAACATCTGAGACTCCTCACAACACTCCCTCCTTGGTTCTGGGATGCCACTCTGCCCAGGTCTTCTGCCACCTCTCTGATGCCTCCTTTCATTTCTTCTCCTAAGCACTCCTAAATGCTTCTATTTCAAGGAGTTCCTTTTGTTTAGCCTCTTTCTTCTCTCGTTCTTACACTGTTCCTGGGCAGACTCGCCCACCCCAGTCTATTCCCTCCAACATCTAGAGGCGAGAACCTGGGGTTCATGCTCCCCTTGATGAGCTTCAGGACATCATCTGCGTGTTTGGGCACTTGCATGCAAATCCATAGGTTTTATTCATAATGGTATAAAAAAAAACCGGAAACAGATAGATGTCTTTCAGTGAGTAAATACTAAACAAACTGTGGACTATCTGTACCATAAAATACCACTTGGAAGTAAAAAGGAGCAAACTTTCAATCCACACACCTTGGACGACTCTCCAGTGAATTATGGGGGGTCGAAAAGAGTCTACCTCTTTCATAAGTTTCATACTCAGTAACTCCACACACATATTTGTTCTTAATTTTCTTTTTTCAAAAGAATTATTTATTTAATTTTATTTAGTATTATTATTATGCCTAATTTGGCCAGAGAGAGACAGAGAGATAAAGAGAAAGTGAGAAAGCCAGCCACCACATCCGGGACTTCTACTGCCGTCAGCCATGTGGGAGTTCAGCGCTTTATCCACGTCAACTGCTGGCCCCTTTCTTTTTCTTTATTCATGACAGAGTGCAGGCACAGTCATGTGAAAGTGTGTGTGTGAGTGTGAGAGAGATGTGCACCCTCCACAGGGTTTGGGCACACCATGGCCCCATTCCTCCAGCCCGTCAGATCCTGGGCATTAGTGTTTGTGCCCAGTGTGTTTCTGACTAACCGGGCTAGGTCTAGCCTATTCTGTCCCCCAAATATCTTCTCTAATTCACTTTCTTGCCATCCCCGCAGCTGTCTGCCTACCCGAGCCACCAGCAGTTCTCAGCTGGACAACCTGAGCAGGCTCCTGGCTCACCTCCCTGCTGACACTCCGGCCTCCTCCAGTGTGTTCCTGGAATAGCCAGGGTGAACTTTATAAAACATACATCAGATTGTTCTCTCCCCGCTGGACACCTTTTCTTAGCTCCACTGATCCCTAGATAAAGCTTGGAAGCTTCATCAAACCAGTCTAGGCCTTATCCCTAGCTACTCACCCATGATGAATTTCTGGGAAGCTAGGAACCTCTCTCCACCCCAAGGCTTCATGATGTCAGTCTGCAAGGTGTGGGTCACTCTGGTCCCCTCCCTGGGTTATCCGTGGTCTCCACAGTCTTGCTGCCTTTCCCTCATCCAGTGCTTATAAAGTTGTCCTAGGAACTGACTTCTCTTTTAATATCTTCGTTTCTCAGTACATGAACACCTTCTTGTAGTAAAAATTCAAGGGCTGGCTCCGTACCCCAACAGTTAAGCACAGCACAGAGGGAGCCAGATCCCACACGGCTGACCAGGGTTCCAGTCCTGCCCCAGCAGCAGGAAAAATGCTCTGGGCACACAGAACACAGTACCTCCTGGATCCTGGTACTCAGCTGAAGGGTAAAGAGTTGGAGGCAAAAGGATTGCAGCATGCCCAGCCCGTGGGGTATTTCTCTCTCTCTCTCTTTCCTCAACTCTCACATACACACACCCTCTGACATTAAAATGAAATAAAATTCAGTAACATTCAAACAAAGAGGAAGTGCATGCAGCTTAAAGAAAAAGTAGGCCTTATTGCCTACTGCCCTCCCAGATGGAACCACCACCCACCCTGGCCCTCCACATCCATCACTCTCTGCTTCTGTTCACCACCGCACTGTACTCAGCTGAAGTCCTCTTCTCTTACCAAGGTTTTCTTCCCCCCCTAAATAATTATTTATTTATTTAATTCCACTTATTATTATTCTCAATTCAACCAGACAGAAACAGAGAAAAAGGGAAAGCGAGAGAGCAAGCCACCAGATCCAGGACTCAAACTGCAGTAGGCCATATGGGAATCCAGCGCCCTTGGCCACCACACCACATATTGCCTCACCCCCTAAGGTTATCTTCTTTTACAGTTTAATTTTTCTGTAATTCTTTTTTTGGGGAGGGGAGAGATTTTAACTATAGGGTGTGTGTGCTCACCAGAAAGACAGAGAGAGACAGAGAGACAGAAAGAGAGAAATCACCCCCCTGGGGGATGGCCACACTGCAATCTCTTCTCCTCCCTTCTCCTCTCAGGATCTTGGGCATGCACACACACGCGCCCAGCATGAGTTTAAGCCACCGGGTCCAAGACTCGAACTGTAGTCGACTATGTGGGAGTCCAGCAACATAGCCATTCACTATCTGCTGGTCCCACTTTTTCTGTAATTCTATAACTGCTTGTTCTATCATTTCTCTCTCTCATCAGCCTGTGGGACTGACTGTCTGGCTCAGTGAGTATTCTAGAAACCGAACCCCTCTAGATGGGGAGGATCAATCTGCATTTAGTGGTGAGAACTCTAACCATTCAAGAAGTGACTAAGATCACCCAGGGAGTTGCTGGCCACCCAGCCTTAGCCACCAGCCCAGTCCACTTCCAGTTTACATTTCACTGGTATGGTCTGAATATGTCCCCTAAAATCCATTGTGTTGAGATTTGATTGTGATAGGTTTAAGAGAGTGAAAACTTAATCTGACTTTGGTGCTAAAAGGTGGGTCTTTTGGGAGATTAGGATTAAGGAAATGGGGGTGGAGGCATGACTGACTCCCCAGTGGGTTTATGAGAGGGAATGAGACTAGAATAGACACACAGGCACAGACATGCTCTCTTTTGCTCACTGCCATGTCCCCCACCAGCAAGAAGGCCTTTGCCAGATGTCCCCCCTGGACTTTGGAGCTCCAATTCACCAACCAAATACGCCCGTATTCTTCTAAATCACCCAGTTTCAGGTATTTTCTGTTACTGTAACAGACGGGACTAGAATACTCATCACACCTCTCCAAGAACAGTCTTGGATCTGTATGTCCCCAGCATCCATGTGCCATGTCCAGTGTCGCTAAAGCTGCCCTTCCTCCCAGTCACCCAGCAGAGTAACTCTGAAAACGCTGCATTTGCTGTCTCCAAAGCCCAGGTCTGTGAGCCCAAGGACACCCCCATCACAAGATCTTGCAGATCACAGGACCGTCAGCGAGCACCTGGTGCCTGCTGGCTTGGGCTGGGAGCAGCGCCTCCCAAGCACACCACTCACACCCATCCTTGGCCTGAGTTTGCAAAACTGCAGCCAGCGTGGTGCATGGGCAGGCGCCGGTGCTGGCTGATCTAGGTCTACGAGCTCCCAGACTGGCACAGTTGGCGCCTCTCCTTTCCTGGTCTGAATTTAAGAGACTGCACCCCGACCCGAGGCAGTCGCTCAAGGGAAGTTCTTCAAGGACTGGGCGCCGGGCTCAGGTGCCAGGGCTGCCAAGGCCCTCCCGCCCCGCAGCTGCTCCCGCAGCTGCTCCCGCAGCACAGTCCCCTCCGCTCAGCCCTCCCGCACCCAGGCTGATCGCTCCAGGAAGCCTTCCCGCGCGGGCCGAGACCCTCGCGTTTGCGCTGTTCTGGTCCCGGTGCCCCCCTCCCCGCAGGACCAGCTCTCCCCGGCTGTTCCGGT